>NC_071441.1:30017607-30365678 GCF_017976375.1 Cuculus canorus | reverse complement strand
TAGTGCTGCATACTCAATGACATAATTGCCTCTATTACTGTATTTTAGTACAGGGTTTTGAGTCACAGAAACTGGGTTGAAATGAAAGACAAAACATGTTCAAATCACAGGTGAGATTTGAAGCAGAAATGTATGATAAAGCCCAGGTAACTAAATCGCTACTTGAGTTTTGAAAGCAGGCTTAAATATTATGTGATAAATTACATTTGAATTCTATTCACAGTCTGACTTGCTAACACAAAAGCAAGGTTTTAGAAAATGCACACTGAGAACAAAAAAAGCCTTTGTTAAAGACTCTTAAAAATGCATTAGATTTTTTTTATTTTGCTGTTAAAATCCTTCTTGTTCTTAGGTATTTTTTTCCTTGCAATAGAAAGGCTGTGGAAGATTCCTTTAGTAAAGGCCTTTCTTTCCTGACATCCTTGACATTCAGAGCCTAATTCTGTTCATCACTCCAGCACATATGAAGCAATGAAAAACTGGAGTGCTGCTTTTTCATACGTATTTTACCTATATATTTATGTGTTCCATTCAGAGTAAAAGTGCATGGGAAGGAACAATTCAATTTGGTAGACCTCAGCACATCTCTGCACTGAGGCAATGTTACCTTGCCAGTTGCCGTTGTGCCACCATAGAGCAGAAGAACAAGACTATTAACATAAGCGATACAAGTGCTTTTTTCTTATGTCATCTTCAGGAAGGATTATGTCCAGCAGAAGCAGGAATAGGGAAAGATGTAATTGTTATTATCACACCATATCTGCAATGTTGTTGAGGCAATTTCTACTCAAATAAAGCATATTGGTAGTAAGCAGAGTTGATTCTGATTTTGTTTTCTTCAATACGATCAGCACCAGACATTTTTTAACATGCAGGTCAGGCTTCTAAAAGAAGTAAATTTAAATTTTGGTGAATAAGAAATTGACAATTGCACTGCAGCAGCATTTTGATCTGAGTTGTGACAGTTTTCACATTCTGCTAGATGGTCAAAACTACAGAAATAATGCAAATTCACCCTGACTCCCAGAAGACACCTATCTGGGCGGCTAAAAATGTCTGTTGTTTTCTACTGAAAATCTGACAGTTATTGCCAGCGTAGTATCTGTATTGCAGAAGCCCCTGTTGGTATTACATAAAGCTTAAATGTAGAACCAAAAGGTGACCCTTCTCTTCAGAACTGTTATAACTGCATAAGAGACAATAGAAAGAACTTCTTGGTTAGTTCTCTTTCATACAAAGACAATTATAAAAATTGATGTGATATTGTACACTTTCCCCCCCTCCTCATAATCAGTGCTCAGATGATTTCTGGAGTTAAGACCTGGATTTTTGGAGCAAAAGTGGCATGCCTATACCCACGGGACTCCTCTCACTGCAGTAATACATCTAAGATGCTTTTTTTTTGCCCCTGTCACTACAGGACCACTCCTGCTTACAAATTCTGATATCGCTGGTGTTTGGGAAGATGCATGTGTTTTTTAAGATACAGTGACTCTACAGGAGGGAACTGGGAGTTGAAGAATATCACTGAAGTTTGTGACATGCAGCTTCTCTCAAAATGAAGATGTGATTGAGGACACTGAATGAATCTAGTTGTTCACTGGACTCTGAAGGAAATGGAAGTTATGTCCCATACGCGTCCTGCTCTGGCAATTTCTCTGGTAGTATGGTTCTGAATACCCACTGGTTCCTTTTGTTATCTTGATACATTGCTGTCATGCCAAGGGTTTCATTAGGTGAAGGTGCTGGGGAAGAAATGATGCTAATCTTGTAAAGATTGGAGAGCATGAAGGACTATGGACACCCTAATACTGCTTTACTACACATGGCATGCCCGTGCCCTCCATGCAGATGTTTTTGGATGTAAGGTAAGGACTGCTCTTAGAAGGCAAGTGGAGCAGATGCAAAGCTGCTGTTATGCCCCTTTTTGAAGTGCTCGCCTGGATTTTTCTGCCCTTTCATTGCATAGGAAGTCATGAGCACGAGCATGAGTTTTCACATTTGAAAACCAAATCGGACACGATTCCTCACAGTTAAACCTGAATAAAATACACTTCCAGTAAAGATACTCTGCAAAGTACCAATTGGTATTTCTAATGGGTTCATACAAGCAGTAGTTTAATGGGACAGTGCAGTCCTTCATTACAGAAATACTAGGATTTAGGAAACAGTTCTTAAAAAGCAAGGAAGAATTGTCTCTAACATGCCTTTAGTTAAAGCTGACCATTTAAACTGCAGAAATAAATTCTATGCTGAGTACATTTACATGAATACTGATAACAGACATATACTTGCACACACAAAATTGTAAATATTTAAAGGGATGACAATTTGAAGCTACTTCTTTACAGAATAGCTGAATAGTTGAGTAGTGTGGCGTCTGAAACTCCTTGACTTCTATGAGACAACAGTTTAGGATGCTGTATTTCAGAATATCCTTTTGTCTACCCCATGGCCACACAGATTTCATCCGTGGAGGAACTCACTAGTTTGATGTAGTCTAATGCTTGTGCACAAAGAAGCAGGCTTTAATTGTAGCTCCTTCTTTGAGGGTTCTCAGGAACACTGGAGAGAAAGGTAAGCAACTTCTTGACTTCTGACCAGTGCTGAGTTTTAGATAGAACTGCTCTATGCCTTGGGTCTTTTTTCTGCAGAGCGGTAGCAATAATATCAATTAAGTAAAGAATTCCGAGGCCTGAGGCTGTAAAGGACATCATAGATATGTCCTATATTAATACAATTATCACATTTAGTCAAGCCTTACTGGGCTATCTTTTAGCTTTCATGGTTTGACTTTCTTAAACTGTTCAACTGAGTGCTGAATGTAAAATTCCAGTCTTGCCTTGAAGACTTTTTTTCTGATTTCCTGTCATTTATATGCCTGCCTTCTTTTCTTACCACTACTAAGCCACCAAGGGTTATTTGCTCTATTATTTGTGCATCACTCACCTTCCCTCCTTAATCGGTCCATTACTTTTTCTTATTTTCATTTTTACCTTCTAGTTTTCTTTCTCAGATTCTTGTTATCCTCCTCCTTTTGTTCCCATGGATGAATATGAAGCACAGAGCAAGAAGGGATCCCTGGACTACAAGAGCATTTTATTTTTGTTGTATTGCGGTGCTGAGTTCTAAGCATTAGTTAAGTATGTGCTGACATTTCCATTTGTAAACTCCACTTCAAGGAGTTGACAAATGACTTGTCTATTTTGATGCACATTGGATAGGTGATGCAGTTAAAGGATTTCATTATTTAAAGCTAAACTTCTGGGTTTGGGCCAGATTTTCAATGTAAAAAAAAAGTTAATTATAAAAGGTGTGTGCTGTGAGAACATATGGAAGCACATTCTGCTCTTGGTTACCCTTTCAATCCGTCAGTGGGAGTTCCGTGTATTCAAGAGAGCTATGCAGCCTCCAGGGTCTGATTTTTCCAAATATTAGAGGCTCAGGGCCGTGTGCAAAAATGCATGCACAATTGCACACTTAATCTGAATGTACACTTCCTGTGACTGCAAATGCAAATCAGGCTGTGAGCATGAAAATGGTCAGTTGAGTTTCAATACTTGAGTGTCACATGAAGTCACAGTAATTACGCATGCAGATTAAGCATATAATTGGGCATACATTTTTGCAAGTAGCCTTGTGCTTCAGTGCTTTAAAAATGAGACCCTTTGAGCTCATTGTTAACGGTTGTCTCTTATTATTTTAATTTTAAAATATCATTGCAAAAATTAATATATAATACACTAAATTGATTTTGCACTTGTTGTTCTATAATTTGGACTTCATTTGAGGTGCTTCCAAAGACATAAATGTCTTTGCTGGGAGGAGCAGCTTTTTATATCTGGTGAAAATTTCTAAGCAGAGTACCTAGGAGACAAAAAAAATACTATGGTGGTCTTTCTCACACAACGTCAACATTTTTAGTTAGTTGTTCTCCTATAGCTGTAGAGATATAGCTTTACAGGATTAAAGATTTGAAAATAACTGTGTATATATCGGACTCAAAAATAGTACTTTTACGTACAACATAATAGAAAATGTTCCCCATTTCATGTGGCAGCAACCTGATCTGGAACAAAGGACTGGAAGTCTTTGCAGATAAATCAAAAGAGGCTTATTGCTAAGGAAACAAAACAATAGCCAAATAGAATGAAAAAAAATACAAATGATTCTCTGATGTCCGACTTTAGGTGTTTTTTAAAAATAAGGAAGAAACAGTATAATTTCTTCTCACTAGTCTGCTTCTTCTCTCTGTTCTGATCATTAACCAAACCTAATCTTACAGAAATAATTGAATTCAAGGTGAGTCGGACGATTCTAACCCATCTTCAAGAGAACTGTTAACGGATAAGAAAAAGTAGTAAAAGAACAGGAGCAAAACCTGATTCTAAAATAGAATTTATAGAAAGTATTCTTTCTTTCCTTCTTCCCTTTTCTCACCTAAGACTGAAGAAAAAATAATGTTCTTAAAATGAAGAACTAGGTAAGAACCAGGTCATTGTAACCTGGAAAAAATAAACCATTCACAAGCATCTGAAAATAATGGGATGACTAACAGACCAAAACATTTGATACATTTATCTGGAACAAACTTTGTCAAATAATCCTCTAAATGGTAACAGGACTTATAAATGGAAAGGTAATAGTAAATGGATACTAGTCCATCTAATAATATCCAATGATAAAGGTAACAAAAATTGGATATGGAATCGTGTGACCAACTGATAAAGCTAAATTGGGAAGTACTGTTCTGATAATATATCTGTGAAATTGAGCAAAGATGGGAAACAGCTGTTTCTCAGAGAGAATTTACCATTGTTCACAGTCAAAAGGATAGATTTTTCTGACTGTGGCATTGTAGAATGACACATTGATATAGCTGAACATGTTTAAGAGACTATATTTTTCCAGTCTTGTTTATTATTGTTCCCCAAAGATAAGGTCAGATCAAAACATTTTACTTCAGCAAAAATTGAATAAAAAATTTAAATTACTCATTTTGACATATCCCCATATGGAATTTAATTGAAATTGGCATGTTCTTCTGGGAAAAAAACTCCTATTTGATGACACTTCATCTTGCGATGTAAAACTGTTCCATCAAAAGTCTTTTGACTGTGTCCTATTTTCATCAGATAAATCATAAAACCATGACCAGTTGAAATGCTTATAAAAATCTTGCTGATAGCCCCTAAAGACAGGCTGAAAAATTTGGCTGTAGAGGTTAATTAGTCTCTCAGGTTAATGACTATCTCTGCAGCCTAGTCTTCAAGAACATAAACATGAACTCAGGACTGTGGAATAAAAATTGGGATGTGGTCTATTATGTGCCCAGGCAGAGGGCTTTCATCTTTCAGAAACTTCGAATTTGTAATGTTTTCCTATTATCATCTACCTGTGTAATACACAAAAGGGGAAAAAATTAAGTAGTTTAGAGAAGGCATGAGTGAGAGAGGAGAACAGAAGGACCTTTTAAGATAATAGATTTTTGAGGAACTGTGTGGAAAGGAAGTGAAATAGTGTTTTGCCCTGACGCGATGTTATCTTAAGGCTTTTGATTTGAGTTATCACAGTAGAATGTGTGTACTCTGCTTTGTTGTCTGTCTGTTTGTGCTTGTTGAATGAACATATGATTGGGAGAGGTCTGAAAATACTGTTCTTAACTGTTTCTGGATGATACTAATAAAAGTACTCATTTACTCTTAGAACAAAGTTATTTTCCATTATTACTTCTGAAGAGTATTAATCTCTACTGTACACCCTGCATTTGGCACCAAGAAAACCTACCCTGTCAGGGGATTTAAGCCTTCAGGAAATATTTCATCCTAGATGCAGGACACGGTGAAGCAGGGTCTGCTCTCTCCTCAGCAGTGCAGAGGAAGGCTCTTCAGAAATGCTATGATTCTGGAGCTTGTTAACATAAATATATATATTTATGCATATATATATGTATTGAAAAGGTGATTTGTAATTGGTGAGATGCAATATCAACTGCAATGTGTCAAAACAAGATTAATGAGTAAGATAATGGTAACTGCCCTTAGCTTCTTGTCACCTAGAGTCCTTAAGACTAACTGCTCAGACCTGACCAAGCCCTAATGACTCTGGATTGGATTAATTTTACCCCCTTGGATATGAAATTAAGTTCCAGGAATAAGGCGTGCTTGTCATTTTGTGGAAAAACTATGAATATGAAGACACCTCTGTGTATATGAAACTCTTTGAAATCACTGTTGATTAGAAGCCCTCTGAGGACAAGTCCCAATGCTTCTCCAGTGCTGAATAAAGAATACCTGCTTTAATAGTTAATTTAACTATTGAGTGTGAATTTCTTTGTTTTATTATGTATATTATTACACACATAAATCCACTACGACCTGTAACAGGAGTACCAGCTGTTCCACTGTGTGTTTTGAATTGTGAGGTGTAAGTAGTAAAGTATAAGGAAACATTAATAAATGACTTCAGGTTTCTCTATGCAATAAGATGAGTAGTAAAAGGCCAATTCAAATATCTTATTATGATGGGATGTAAAGGGAAGGTTACAGAAGCTATGTTTACATTTGGTAATGTATCAGCCGCTCTTTATAAATTGTCAACTTGGATTAGCAAGAGTTTTATCTCCTTACTAGAAGAGTGATCTTGTCTTAAATTATTAAAAGTAATTTGAATTTACTTAATTCAAAAGAGTGATGTATGGAAACTATAAAAAAATTGAAGCTCTCTTTATACACTATGAGAAAATAATTGAATAAAAGCAATGGCCCTATGAGGCATATATCACAATCTCCATACACCTTAGAGTTCTAAAATACAGGTCAAAGGAAAAGGAAACCTCAACTAATTCACTCTTTCCCATCGGCAGACAGGTGTTCAGCCATCTCCAGGAGAGCAGAACTCCATCATGTGTAATGCTTACTTGCAAAGACAAATGGCATAACTTCAAGAAAACTTTCTTTTTTCTTCCTGAAGGAAGGAATAAAGAGGAGTTCAGCTTGTTTAATGGTTGAAATAAGGACAGTCCCCCAGCAAGAACAAAGGACAGACCTGAGCTCACCAAGAGGGCACAACAGGGAAGGAGATAAGATAAAGAACATCAGAGGATTCTGAAGACACAAAGGAACTGTGATATACATTTGAGATCAGGTGATAAGATGTGATCATGGGTTCTATGTCTGTTTGAACAATACCTGCCAGAATATGTAACCAATGTTTCTTGGAATCTACATGAATATGTATGTTTAACCAGTATAAAAGTCCTGTACCCAGCCTCAATGGACACACATTAGGTGAAATGATTCCCTGTGTGTCCAGTGTTGTTCTTTATTAAAGCAATACCTGCTTAATAATCAAATTTGCATTGATTATTGGGTTTGGCCTTTTTCACGGCATCAATTTTGGCGACCGAGATGGGACAACCTATGTCCAGCTGCATGGACTGGTGAGTACAAGGGGTACTCCTGGGATCTTTTCTTGGAGGGGCTCCTTCCTCTGACCAGATTGCTGGGGGAGCAGACAGAGACCATCTCCTGAAAAGTCATTCTTTAAGTTCTTGTTCTTAGACCAGTAATGGTGAAGACTATAAGTCATGAGGAGATGTTCCATGCAGAGCACTGTACAGGTAGTTGCAGTCCTCTTTGTGTATTCTTGTGGTAGAGTTACGTACAATTATACCTGCATTCTTGCGGAAGCTTAGATTTTGGTGACGGGGGATTAAAGTTCCCACTGCCTTAGTTTTGGTATGGGGGTTTGAGCTCCCGTGTCTTGGTTTGGTACGGTGGTCTGGGTCCCCAATTACAATTGGTCTGGGATTTGTGCACTCTTTTGGTCTTGAACTTGGGAAGTATAAGAACTGAATATTGATAATAACTGATTTTAACTTTGGCATACCTTATAAATCTGTGCGTGTGTGTCTCTGTGTGTGTGAGACATAGCTATGGAGTGAGTGTAGAGTTTTGATCCATGGACTTGGTAGCTGTGCAGCCAGAGACTAATGAAGTGAGTGTAAGTTTTCTCTTAAAATTTTTATGACTTTGTTTTTAACCTAATAGCTGTTCCAGGGGCAGCGTGTGAAGAATGGAAACTGGTAAATTATGTCAAGAAGTTTGGCTATTCTGACAAAAGACTGTGGCCACCACAAATACTTCTAATCTAGAGCAAGAAGGAGAAAAAAATAAAGAAAATTAAAAACTGCAGCTGCTCATTTGTGTGCGCCCTCCCTTCTCCTTCCTGAAGGTGAAGGGTTTTTTTCTCCTCTAGGTCCACAGGAATTAAACCTTAAAAAGTTTAAGCAACAAATGCACATGCTTCTGATTTGTAAACTTTCTAAAACTCTGATTTGTAAAGTTTTTGAAACTGATCATCCTTTTATAACGTTACTGAAATGCAGTAGTATGCTGCTAGTATGTAGCCACAATAAATTTGCTAGCTGTTCTTCTGGTAATTTAATTGCTTTGATTATTTATTTTCTAGCTTGAACCATCCAAGCACTAATATAAGAAATGAAAAATTAACACCTAGTTTGTTTTTCAAGAAATCCATGGAAGATTGCTCACTGTTCAACAGTTGGTGTGTGTGAGGAGGTGGGCTGTTTGGTCGACCCTAATCTGGGGAAAAACCTCTGAATATTTTTGAGAAAGTTGTTTTAAAATAGATGCGTGATCTTACAAGAAAAGGGTTTGTTTTTTTTTCACAGCAAATTTATTTAACAGCACTCTGCATTCCAGTGTCCCTTATCAGATCAGCAACTGCTAGGCTCTGGCACAGACAATAGTGAATGGGACAGAGACTTTGAGATTAAATGACTGCAAAGGAATAGAAAGCTCTATTAGCAACCTTTTAAGACATGGAACTATTAGTGGAATCTGAATCTGAATATAATACCCCATACTACTAGTGAAAAAGCTTGACAGAACTTACTGAGTAGTACAAGACCTGAGAGAAATAAATAAGACTGTCAGGGATTTGCATCCTGCAGTGGCTAATTCCAGTACGTCACTAAATTAAAAGTAATCAGATATAGTTTACGGTGTTAGATTTAAAAGATACATTTTTCTGTCTGCCAAAAGCCAAAGAAAGTCAAAGGATATTTGCATTTGAAGAGGAGAGCGCTACCTCTGGTAGGAAAACTCAGTTTACTTGGATGGTGTTACCCCAAGGTTTTAAGGATAGCCCAAGAAATTTTGGAAATCAATTAGCACTAGAAATTGAAACATGGGATTCCCCCTTTAGAAATAAAATCCTTCTTCAGTATATGGATGATCTGTTAATAGCAACTGAAGCAAGACCTGAGTGCATTCAGTGGACTGTAAATGTCTTTAATTTTCTTGGATTAAATAGGTACTGAATGTCTCAACAGAAAGCTCAAACGGTGCAAGAACGAATGACAAACTTGGGATATACACTGTTCAGGGAACAATGAGAATTGGGAACTGAATGAAAGGAAGCCATCTGTCAGACTCCACTTTTACTGACGGTAAAAGAACTCAGAATCTTCTTGGGAATGGTAGGTTGGTGCCACTTACGGGTTTACAATTGCGGAGTGATGGTAAAGCTGTGACATGAACATTTAAAACCAACCCTCCCCGCATAGTCTAAGGAGGCTGAAAATGCATTTGAGACACTTAAAAAGGCACTTTGGACCAGAATATGACTCATCTAGGTTTTTCAAATAGCAAGCCATCCTTGTCAAGTCAGATATCAAAATTGAAGTAACAAACACTGTGAACCCAGCTTCTTTTCTCAGTGGAACGACAACAGAACAGCCGACACATGACTGTCTTGAAACAATAGAAGCTGCGTATTCCAGTAGACCAGGTTTGAAGGAAGAACCTCTGGAGGATGCACAAGATTTCTGGTTTTCAGATGGAAGTAGCTTTGTCTGACATGGTACCCATAAAGCTGGTTTTGCAGTAACTACTATGGACAAGGTATTTGAATTCAAACCATTACCTGACGGGACCTTGGCTCAAGAGGCTGAAATTATTGCCTTGACCAGAGCATTAGAACTGTTGAAAAGAAACACATAAGTATATGGACAGATTCTAAATATGCTTTTGGAGTTGTGCATGCTCACAGAGTGATTTGGAAAGGAGCAAGGGTTATTGACGGCACAAAGAAAGCAGATCAAACATGCTGAAGAAACACTTTGCATACTGGGAGCAGTACAATTAGCAACTAAGGTCACCATTATGCACTGTCAAGAGCACCTGAGAGGTAACACTGACCAGGAAACTGGTGATAGGTTGGCTGATTATGAGGCTAAATGGGCAGCAGAAAGAATGCAAGAGGGCAAATTTTAGCTCTAATCCTAAAAAATGGAGATGAAAACTTAGAAAACAAGGAAGATATTAGATACTCCAAATCCAATTGGGAATTACTACAAGAACTTGGAGAATAGGTCCCTTCCCAGTAGTGGGCACAATTAAAAGAAGGCAGAACTATTGTACCTGTCAGTTTGGTTTGCAAACTTGTCAAGAGGGAACATAATAAAACCCATAGGAGACCAGACCTCTTATATCAGCTCTTACATCATTCTTAAGAAATGGATAGGGAGGAATTTATATACCACTGTTAGGCAAGTGACTCAACAGTGTGAAACATGTTTAAAGTACAATCCTAATACAGGAAATTGGATATAATTAGTAATAATTAGGAAAGAAAACGTGTCCAGAGAGTGTTGGCTTATTTATTTTTCTGAACTCCCAAGAAAAGGAGGGTACAGATATTTGTTAGTATTCACAGATACATTTTCTGGATGGCCAGAAGCCTTTCCTTGCAGGACAAGTAAGGCAGGACAAGTGACAAAGGTTTTGTTGAATAAAACACCCCGATTCGGGTTACCCATAATTATTTTGTCAGATAGAGTCACGGGCCATGGATGCCAGCAAAAAAAGAAAATTATACCAAAAGTCTTCAATTTAAATTGCAAAGCCTGGGAAATGCCAGCTTTATAAAGCAAAACAGTTCTGATGCCTTAGAAGAAGGAAATTTTACAAGACTTACAGAAAATTATTCCAGTGGCTTTTACCCAGAGAATTGTGGAGGTTGTGTGGTGATGGATATGTTAGGAAAGGATTACCAACACATTGGTATGGCACACGTACTATTGGTTTTCTGGTATCCCAAGGCTGAACTTATAACTGCTCTCATAACCCTCTAGGACAACTACACACACCCTGAAAAAGAATTCGCCACAGTATAAAGAATAGGATGCCCCTGAGGATATCATAGTTTTGTTAGGTGGTTCTTCCCTCAGCTGAGAGTAAGTGAACTGGAAAAAGCAATTGTTAATACCTCAGCCACTATAGAACAAATCGAAAATGTAACAATAAATGCTTTATGTAACTTGCAAATAGGTGTGTCCTCCCTGAGTAAAGTAGTATTACAAAATTGAATGGTACTAGATCTCTTAACTGCCAAAGAAGCTGATGTTTGTGTAGTAATAAATGCTAGTTGTTGTTCTTATATTAACAAGGAAAAACTAATAGAAATAGACACAGATGAAACTTGGAAATGAACCGATATAATGTATCTCATTGCATGACACCTCACACGGATTTCAGAAAATCTGGGAAAAGCTTACATCCTGTCTGCCAAATCTGAAATGGCTCAAATATTAATTGTCATAGCCTGCATAATGCTTTGGTGTTTTTTATGGTGTTGTCAAAATTCATCAAAAAGTCATAGTGATTGGAAGAGAAACAAAGACACCAAATAGAAACAGGAAAGTATTTTGCTAAGTCCATAGAAAAGAATGGTGTCTTCTAAAATTGGAAAAGAATTGCCAATGGAATTGAAAAGGGGGGAATTGATGGAAGGAATAAAGAGGAGTTCAGCTTGTTTAATGGTTGAAATAAGGACAGTCCCCCAGCAAGAACAAAGGACAGACCTGAGCTCACCAAGAGGGCACAACAGGGAAGGAGATAAGATAAAGAACATCAGAGGATTCTGAAGACACAAAGGAACTGTGATATACATTTGAGATCAGGTGATAAGATGTGATCATGGGTTCTATGTCTGTTTGAACAATACCTGCCAGAATATGTAACCAATGTTTCTTGGAATCTACATGAATATGTATGTTTAACCAGTATAAAAGTCCTGCACCCAGCCTCAATGGACACACATTAGGTGAAATGATTCCCTGTGTGTCCAGTGTTGTTCTTTATTAAGGCAATATCTGCTTAATAATCAAATTTGCATTGATTATTGGGTTTGGCCTTTATCACAGCATCACTTCCCCCAGTTTTCTCTCTGGTCAGTTGGGGTCAGCTGATGCAGCTGTATCTCCTTGAAACTTTTTGTACATCCCAGCCTGTTTGCTGTCAGAGCAGTCTAAGAAGCAGAAAAAGCCTTGAGGCTACATAAGCACTGCTCAGCAACAAGTAAAATTCGTCCCATGAAAGTGTTTTCTGGATGGGAAAAAAGTGTTTCCCAAATCAAATTTGCCTGCAGGAAAATGTCCCTTCTAACAATATTAAAATCTTTAAAATGGAAAATTGAGGTGATTTTTTTCTTTCTTTTGTTCCAAAATGTACAATATGTAGTGTGGTCTGCCAAGTCCACAGGGAAGTAAAAGCCACAATAAACTGAAAATAAAACTCCCATGACACCCCTAAGCAGTCTGGAAACATGTTAAAGCTATTATGGTAAAATGTTTTGAGTTTTGAATGTAAAAATATTCTGTTTTGATCTCAAATGCTGACATGCAATGCTGGATAGTTTGAATTTCCATTATGATTCAAAACAAAGTCAAATATTTGTCTTCAGACCAACAGAAATTATATGACACCAGGGAAGGGCTGATGGATAAAAAAAGCACAATTGTGAATGAAGTAGGAGACATAGCTGGTATTAATTTTTACTGCTGACATTGAAGGTCCATAATGTCAGTTTGGGAAGGCTGATGAAATATTCTAAAAACTGATAGTGGTAATCTAAACATTTGGTGGTATTTTTGAGGCATTCGATTCTTACGGAGAAATACACAGAAGAGAAATAAAGATCTGCATACAAAGCAAATAAAATAAAGGTAGTTTATAAAATATGTTTGCAAGAACAAGCCTTTGAACAATGTCAGATGAATGTTGCCTGTAAGTATTAGACAGTGAGTGTGTTCCTCTGTGTCCAGCATTCTCTTTTTGTCTCTCGCTTGAGAACTGATCCACCACATGTGAGCAATCTGACTCCACCCCTTTCATCACACATGCAGACAAGAAGACATTTTAAACTTGCAGTTAATCGCCCCTTCAAACAGAATGTGTAAAAAGTGCAGGAAACCCCTGTGGCATCCATGAATTATCAATCATAATACAAAAAGAGTTAGTCCTCAAGGGTAAATGACTTGGCAGGGCAGGGTTGGTGTTTTATTAGAGGCCTTATTTCCCTCCCACTCCCTCACCCCACCCCATAAGAAAGACTATTAACTTCAAACACACGAAACCACATGAATTAAATTAGGTTACTCCTCATGTTGCTCTTTCAGATTTCATAAAGTGCAGCTTTGTGGTTATGTCATGTGTTCCACATCTAAAGTACTGGTTGATGACTTACCAACCTCCTCCTATTGTACTACCCGTGGTATTTACCATAGCCTGACCATAACACTTTCAAGCCTTATGTTAGCAATACATATGCTGGTTTTGTAGATCTGATGATCTTTTCCTTCTCAATAAACAAATACTTGTGTGATTGGGGGTGGCTTAACTGTCTGAGTGCCTTGCTATGAGCAACTCTTGCTATGAGCAACTCTTAAGGACAATAAAAGCAACAATGTGGTCTTCCCTCAATTCTGCATAGTGATAATTTGTTGAAAGCATCCTTTTAAAAGGGATTAACTGCAAAATCTTACTTAGAAATGAAAATCAAATAATTTTTAGAGAGCAAAATACAAATGAACTGGTAACTGGTTTAAATCTTCCTCCCTCCTCTAATACGTTTAGTTTCATTTTCCTCTCTAGAGTATTGGATGCAGAGGGAATGTACGGCACAGCAAGTTTGTGAATCAGAGTGGAGCTGCTTGGGCGTTAATTGTTATGCAACTCTTTGTATCACAAGGCATAGCTCAGCAAATTAATAGCTAAACATAATAAAAAAAATTATTTAACTTAGTATTTTATTGTTGCCAGAATTAGGCTCTGTTGAAAACAGAGAGGTCAGCATGTCCATTCAATGTGCCTTTTGTTTGCAGATACAACAGTCATGTTATTTATTTAGTTGTAAGTAAATATCAAAGCTAGGATGCATTCATTTTAATCCTTTAATTTAACAATCATGCACTTCAGGAAGCCAAAGTCATTTCATGAAAGCTAGAGTAAAGAGTTATGTTTCCTCTTAGGTTAAAATATATATGAATGTATAATTTGAAGTATTTTATTATACTTGATATTTCGACTTTCTCTCATTTGAGTTTACGTTGGTGTAACAATCATCTAAAGTACTATTTTACTATGTATTGCGTGCATCTTTCCAAAGTATGTTTGAAAAAAGACCCCAAACTCGACCTTATTAAAGAATAAAAGTGAGAAATCAGCTAATCCGCTGCTTGGAAAATACCTGTCTGTGTCCTAGTTCCCACTTGGCTTCTGCACTGCCATTAGCATCTGCTTTGGTTTTGGGGCCTGCACAACCACCTTTTAAAGAACTCTTTCTGTCAGGCTGCAAACTAAAAAAACTGGCCTTCAGCTTGTCCTTTCAAAGCCTTAAATTTTCTTTGTCTTCTCACTGCATCTTTAAAATGTTGATTAGCATTTGAATTTCCAGGATTGTTTTGCAAGTCAAGACTTCCATGGAGTTGCAGCCTTGTGAATAAAGGATCATAGTGGTAAATGCCAACAGATAGACACTGACTGTGAATGGATTTAAGATATAGGACATGTCACTGTACTCCACTAGCACCTTCCAACTACATCACCAACCAAGCATATTTTCTCAGTGCTAAAATAAACTCTCTCCAAATCACCATATGTTGCTGTTTGCAGCTCTGTATTTAGGTTTTTTGATTATCTTGAGCACTCCTTTGTCACCTTAGCTGGCCTCATGCATTGATGACTTTATGGAAAAATGCTGTCAAACTGCTCTTGTGCACCCCTTGCCAGATTATCGTCCCATTATCCTCTTTGGTGTTCCTCTTTTCCTTCTGGTTCATGTCCCTTTGTGAGTTCTGCTGATGCAGAAAGCTATTTACGGAACTCTTTCATTTTCAACAATGCATCTGAAGAGGTTCTTCATAATGGACACAGAAATACCAAATCTTCAGCTTTGGAAAGGTGGCCATGTGTTGTTATGGTTACATAACATTAAGAAATTCAAGGCACAGACATGGAAGGGCTTGAATGAGGCCTTGGAAACGATAATACATTGCACTTTGACAATGGCATGTCTTGAGATGCTTGTATGCTTTCATGTATGCTAAGAAGTTAGAGCTGTTGGTCAGGGGATTCAGCAATATATATTAAATTTCCTTCCTTAAATTTTGCTTATGATCTGAAAAATTATTTGTGAAGACTTTTTTTTAGTAACTGACTTCGGGCAAGCTTATAAAAAATATCTAGATGTGTAAATTAGGAGGCTGGCTTAATCCAAATCCTGTAACCCAAGCTCAAAACTGTTAGGTGAAAAAAGGTCATTCTATGGTGTCTTAGCTTTGGAACAGCCTAAATGCAGCACTACCTCTTTGTCTGATCTTCTGCGCTTGAAGCCTTGCTTCTGCAACTCTCTTGCCTCATACTCCAACGTAAGCTTCAAAAGCAGAACGGTGGTTCTGCTATACTTACAGTATAGTTGTAGCTACTTTAAAATTAGTCTGTTGAAGGAAAAGAAGGAGTTGCTAGACAGGTTTCCCACATTATGATTAATTAATTAATGACTATAGCACTGATTCAGAGCCTCTGCCCACCTCTACTTTTCCAGTGGTCCAAACTAGTAAGCTATGGTTCGGGTCAAAACTGGATATATATTCTATCCCTTAGTCCTCCCCTTTTGGAGAAACAGCATACCAAAGAAGTGAGTTATTGGAAAACACTCAAATAATGTATTACCTTTTAGCTTTCCTCATAAGTTGCTGATGCTGTAGAGCAATAACTATATCAAGTTTTTTTAAAAATATATCTAAGGTGTTAAAAAGAAACACTATATATTATTACCTAGTGAAGTGAGTTTCTATTGTGAAGTAGCCAAATATAACAAAAATTCATGGTCCCAAAAACTAGAATAATTATGATATGCAAGGTAAACAAAAAATAAAGTAAAAAAGGTAAAATAATAAAAAGGAAGTAAGTTGCAACATGGGATTTGATATATGTGAGAAATGTGTTTATAAAATATAAGCTAACTAGAGAAAGTTAGCAAAAAGCATAAAGTTAGCTAAGAAATTTAGCCTTATTACAATATAAAATTTAATACACAACAGGGATTTCTTGAGATCCATAGCTGTTCTAAGAAAATCATAGGTATAAATAGTGATAAATTCCTTTCTCCTTAAGCTATACTTCCAAAGGGAAGTTGTTCACTTTTTTGGTTGCATAGAATGTTGAAGCTGTATAGAAATATTGTCATTCTCTAATACTACATTTTCAGAGCATTTGACACTATTGCTATTGCATTCTGTAGTCTTTTATAACAGAAAGAAACATAGGAAATTATGACATGAAGGATAAAATTTTCTTTAAGAATTATGATCCTTTTGTAATTGCAGAAGTTACATGTAAAAGGAAATAATACATCTACAGAAAGGAAAGGGATGGAATGGAATTCCGACTAAGGGATTGCAAAAATGTCCTGGTAATTTGGTTAGAGAAGGATTGTTTTTGTAAAATATGACCTCTTTCACATAAAAAAAAATAGGAGATTCTTTATCAGATATTCTGTAATTTCAGTCTGCAAGGGATTGGAAACATCTGAAAACAAGATTTCACTTATGTTATCATATGAGTCTGTGCATAAGAAAGGAGTCATACAGGGAACATAAGGCTACTTTACAGTTACTGTGAAATAAATCACTTCATTGTAATAATGTTGCAACTACATGATTGTTCTATTGGATATAATAATATGTGGAAATGGTACTATTATGCTATCACTTTTTCCATTAAGTATTTTTTCACAGACGTTACTTAGGAACTGGACTACAGGGAAAACTAACTCAGTACACATGGAGCCTATTCTAGTTGCCACTGAACTCACAGTAAAAAGTCCCATGAGCTTTAATAAGCCTCATAGAAAACAAATGAACTCTATTTTTATTTACAGTTGGGACTCATAAGGTTCAGAGACACAACTTGAAACCTCTAAGCGTCAATAAAGGAGTTCAATGACAAAGGTTACAAACTAGACTAGGAAAAAAAAGAACAAACCAAAAACTCAGACATAAAGAGAAAGGTCCATATTGTCCAGATAAAGAGAGAAGTTATATCAGAAGGCAGAACAAAACATGTCAGCATCTAAGACTTCTTATTCTTGGGCAAATATGAAGCCTAAAGCCATGCCATCCCTCCGCTTATAACTGCACTAATAGGGCAAGAGTCTTCTGGAGGCTTGGTTTATATTCTGCCAACTGACAGGATTTCTCCTGCTGGTGTCACAAAATCGTAGAGTCATACAATACCCTGAGTTAAAAGACACCCACAACAATCATTGAATTCAACTCCTGACACTACACAGGACAACCTAAAAGTTAAACCATTTATCCAAGAGGGTTGTCAAAGCACTTCTCAGACATCCACAGGGGACCATGTTCTGGGGCTTGACCACCCTCTCAATGAAAACTTTTTCCTAATATCCAATCTGAAATTCCCCTGAAAGAGCTTTAAGCCATTCCCTCTCATCCTGTCACCAGAAAACAGAGAGGGGATCAGCAGCTCCCAATCCATTCCTTCTCTTAAGAAAGTTGTAGAAAGCAATGAAGTCACCCTCATTCTCCTCTTAGCTGAACAAACCCGTTATACTCAGCTGCTTCTTAAAGTCGTGCCTTCTAGTCCTCTCACCAACTCTGATGTGCTCCATTCCAATACCTTTAAATTAGTCTTAAGCACAATTATTCTTATGCACAAACTTTGAAAAAACAGTCCTTTTCTGCTGGCGCAGAAGAGTGGCTTTCCTGCTCCCACATCTTATCTCGGGGGATGTGTATTCCTTGCACAATGCATCCCCCTTCAGAAAAGCATTTCTCAAGGCACATATATAAGCTTAGACAATTGCTATTGGTCGATACATGAGCTTAAACATTTGCCATTCATCAGTTATATTGGGGAGCCCAAAACTGCACACAGTACTCAGGCTGAGGCTCCATCAATGCTGACAATTAAGCTGTACGTCTCAAATCCTGTGTCTAGTCATTGATAAAAACATTGAAGAGAACTGGCCCTAAAATTGAGCCCTGGAGAACACCAGTAGTGAATTAGCAGAAGTTACCTCATTTGCTACAGCTCTTTGTGCCAGACACTTCAGCCAATTTTTCACTCATTGTATTTTATCACAGCCCTAAGACAATGCTCTGAACCTGTTCGGGCTCCAGGATCTAAACCTGCCCCGGAAGCCCTGAGCCTTGTAAGACTGTCAAGGTGGTGTGTACGTTACTGTTACCTCATCTGCAGCTAAAAGCTGCCAGTTTGCAAAATGCCCACTGCACGATGAATGAGGAAGAAATGTGTAGAAGAAGGAGCATCACTTGCATCTTTGCTCCCCAGTTAAATCTCATGGGATGCTCTGGGAATGAAGCAACTCAGTGGATCAGAGGGATTTGACTGGCTGCTCTCTCCATTGCATTTGGGGAAATGAAAGCCAAAATAATTTTATTTCTGCTAGTTCTTTTTTTAATATTTCTCTGAAGGAATCACTTCTAGGTCTAAGTGTTCCCACAGTACACAAATTCACAGTTTCTGCCAGATCATTTCTGGTACTTTATTTTTTATAATGGATCTGATTCAACTGAAGACAGAAAAATCAAAGAAAAGGCAAGAGAAATCTTACAACTTACAACTCTCAGGAGAAGGAGAGCTGACAGGAAACATTACATAAGAAACTAATCTGATCAATATGAAAACAGCTGAAATAACAGAAAATATGGCAAAGTAATGTATTTTTTAAAATTACATTGATGTAAGGCCTACAGATACAGTTTCATGAGGATGTCAAACATAGAAGTTGGCAGAATGACAGCAAAAGATTTGTTATGTTTTATTGCATACTTGTCTTTCTTCTATCTGCAAACAGGAAATAGCCACTAAATAGGTAGCTTTCTCTTCTGATGGCTGGAAAGGATCAGGAGAGAACTTGGCAGGATGTTTTTTGTCTATTTCAAATGGAAGCTTTTGGAAGTGACTGATTGATTTACTTGTGTCATTTTCAGTACTGTGGTCGGTGGGCTAGAAGAATCCTCTGCTTCTGTTTATTCTGTTTTGCCTGAGAATGTCAATATATAAAGATATGACATTAATAGGCTTGTTTTGATTCTGTAAATGTAATATAATTTGGAAAGGGAAAAAAAGGTGAAAAAAGAAGACATAATTATTTTGCAGTAATTATTTTCTTATGAACATATATTTTGGAGAGTTACAGTTAATTTTAGAAAGATTAGACATAGTCTGGCTTCAGAGAATGGAAATAGCCCATGGACAATCTTCACCTGCCCTCATTTCAGATGTTTATTGAACATTTTGTTATCTTTAGACCTCAGAGTGTTTTACATTGAGAATTATTATGAACTCCATTTCACAGATGAGGAAATCAAGAGGCAAGTCAAGTGAAGGCAAGTAAACCAAAGAAACCAAGCAGTGGCATGCACAGTGCACTGGTTTGTCTGTTAGAGGACATTAACTAAAATTACCTGTAACTTTAAGATATTTTTGGCTGCTTCTAATTCATAGAGAGGGAAGTCAGTTCAATGGAAAAGCTAGAAGATGCCACTCAGTGATATATTTACAATGTACTTAATAAAGATAAAAGTGTTTTTAAGAGATGTTATATGTATAAATATCTGCTAATGTTCCATGAAACTGTTTGAATAATGAACTTCAATTTAAACGAAGTGCAATATGTAGGTTAATCTAAATAATGTGTTAATTATATTTAAGAGAAGATAGCATGCTATTATTTGCCTTGTTTTAGGAGTAAATTTTACTAAAAGTATTTTAATTATTTTGCTATTGCTCTAAGTGAACACGTTAATTAGAGAATAAGTTAAAAATTTTAAAGGTGTTTCTGGTTTTGTTTATTTTTTTTGTTTTCAGCTATGAATGCTTAACATGAGTGAATACTGAATGATGGCAGTATTACTGGGATCAAGGGAGAGCAGAGACTTAGGAACTGGATGTCTCATAGTCAAATTGACTTTGTCAGCATCAGTTTAACAGCCACACCAACCAAACCAAGCAAAATTCAACCACTACCCTTGAGGAAGACCTTGGAGCAAAAAGCAATACAGCACCACATTCATTTTTCTCACTAATGATTATGACAGCAGTTGCTGTAACTCCATTGTGGTTTTGTGGTTGTACTTGTGCTGCAGTCTGGTGCTCACAGAGAGGTTCAAACAACTTACGGCCACTATAGCTTTGTATACTACCTACTTCCTCCCTGACACCTGGACAATGTTATACTGAGTTTAATGAAGGAGCCTTTATGAAGGTTATGAAGGAATGGTCACAGTGACACAGGCAACAGTTACGTTGAAAAGTTAGGAAAAGCCTGAATGCACTCAGTCTTCTGGTTCATTGTCACTTGGTCCTTTTTCAAAATGCTGAGGTCTCAGCCACCTACCATTACTTTTATATACAAGCTGTAATTTTCCATCACTGATGTTCTCAAAGATCACACAGACCCCAAAACATCATCAAGCCATTAGGAAAAAACCAAAATCAGCTTATGTCCCTGATCCTGTTTTATAGTCTTAATTATAGTAACAATGAAGCCAGTGTTGAAAAGAACCATCCAAACTAACCTACTTATTCACTGGATCAGTATGGTTACACTCATTGTAAACCTGCAGGGATTAAGTATTCTTTCAAATGTAGTAAATATCTTCTTGTGCAGGCTTTGAGTAATTGTATACATTTTAAAAGTTCTGTGTAAACAGTCCATTTGAGACCTGTGGGGAGAGGAAAATAAATACACACCTACATGCAGCTATTACCAAAGTGCCAGTTTTCACTTTTTGAATATCTGATGTAAGTGCAAAGAACCTGTGTGAACACAGACTGGATAGTCAAGCTGGGTGAAAAAACTAAAGAAAAGCCATTGCACAAGCTGTCAGCAGCAGAAACATTTAGCATATTTTTGCTAGACTGCACTTGCTTAAGAAGACAGTATCTCATGAAAATCACTTCTCTTCTAACTACTGAAATATTTCCTCACAAAGCACTTTATGTTCCTCATGAGCACTTTGAAAAACATGAGACTGCACATTCATTTCTAGGGATATGGGAGGAGAGGATAGTGAGGTACACGTAAAGAACATGGAACCAATCATTTACAAGAAAGATTTATGTGTTGTACGTTGTAGCTTTCTTTCAGTAGTGCTGGTGCTTCTCACGCGTGGTGTCTGTGATGAAAATGACATTTTTGTCATTCCAGTGCATTGTATGATCCAGCCAGCTTCAGTTTGTACCGTCTTCTCTTCCAGTTTTTGAACAATATCTTCACAAGGCGACATGCCCTGTAAAATACTGTTATTATACAAATCTAGTATTTTGGAAAAGTGAAGGCTGATCCTACTACCATAAGTTCAGTGGGTACTGATGAGTGGGTATGACAAGATCTAGCTCTTAGATTTGTAATCAAGAGATTAGATAGAAGTAACAGTTCAAGTTCCATCTCATTTCAGCTGAGCTACTGTTTTTCATTAATATTCATTTATTTTTTCTTAGACAAACTAATTGTGTCATTCTTTTCATCACTAAAGTCTAGTAGAATAAGTACTCCACTAGCAGGACTAGCTCCTCTCCCAGTTAGGTGGTCTTATTAAATGCCAGACAATGATCTAGCCACATGTAAATGTTCCCACACATACTAGTAACAGGAACTTTTCACCATGCTTTGACTAATTTTACAAGTAGTTCACTTGCCCTCCTAGTGTGATGTGGAGAATTAATTTCAGTGCAGCTGCAGCCTCTTTAAATGACTAAGAAACAAGTGTGAATGGTGAGAATGTATTGTGATATTTTAACTTCAACCATGAGAAAGTGCAACTGCTACAGATGATATTGCAACTTCAAACCCTGCTGGTGCTGAACAGCACAGTGATGTTAATTTAAAACAAGAACATAGACATCATATCAGGATGCAGCTGAATGACATCTGAAAGCCTTGACTACCTTGAAAGAAAAGGCTTGGCTAAATCGTCATGCAAATCTTGGTTTTATGGGCAAGCTGTTTTTAATAAAAGGACTTGATGATTTCTCTTCTGATTAGATTAATATCTTTTTTCAAACTGTGATAACTAGAATAAAAAGGCACTTGAAGACAGTGTGTAACTAAACATGTTTGATTGTAAGCTGTTAGCTGTTTACTAGCTATTCATATGGACATTACAGACATTTCTGAAAGATAACTGTATCTCTTACTGCATCCTTTATAAATTATCTGTGTATGTTTTACTACTTTTGATGTACAAATACCATACATTGAAAACTAGATTAGAACTACATTTTAAACATCAAAGAGATGTAGAGGCTGAACTGTGACAATAAGTTACACAATTTGCCATTTCCGAATAAGCAGGACACGTCAGTGAAGCTATACCTTAAGGAAAAGGTGATGTCTCCATCAGTGTTTTAAAAAAACTGCTGCAAAACATTATTGTACCTTAACAGATGGTTTGAAGTGATGCCTCCTTATTAAGGAAAAAAAAATTCCCTTTCATGGGCTGAGTTGAGTGACTTTTGTTCTTAGTATTTCTGTCATCTGCTCGAGACTTAAAAAAATGGAAAGCATATGATTTTCCAGAAGACAAGAACATCAGCACAAAAGCATACTTAATTTATAGTGCAGTAATATGCAGTAGAATGCACTCTCTGACCCTCTCTGAACAACATGTCTCCACTCTGCACTGAAATGACTGTCTTTCTTCAGCTTGCTCTTTGAAAAACACACAGCTAGAGTTCATCAACCGTAGCTACAGGAGGAGTTCCACCACTGGGACGAGACACAGAGGAAGTACTTAAGAGGTTTTACCAGACCTACCTTAAGGACTGAAAGGTTTCAGTCATTTGGCTCCAACTGGTTCACGTAGGTTCTCTTAATTTAGCTTGTTCATCTAAAGTTTTATAAGGAACTTGCAGATTTTTTGCCTCTAAGACCCTGTTCAAATTCTATTGGGTCATTTAGGGTGCCAGAGAGCCTTCGTTTGAGGAAAAGGTTACCCATATACTTCAGATCTACACAATTTTCAGCTAAAGGATACAGAAGTACATAACAGAAAACAGCTGTTGGAAAGCCTATTTTTCCTGATTAGTGCTATTATTAATACAGAATTTTTATTTTTACTCTTAGATGATAATGACTAATAAAAACTCCCTATTTTTTTATGTTCAGACAAAACAGATATTGCTATATCCAATTACACCTCTTTGCAGAAACATATCACTTGAGCAGGATTGTCTATACTAGTATTTGTAATGCTGCCTTAGTCATTGCTGCAAAATGTTATTTACAGGTAGAAAGGCTGGATTGTTCATCACATGGAGATAATTATTTTCTAAAAGAATTAAAATCTTCTAGGAATTTATTTTGGATAAAAAAACCAAAACATGTTTTTACTGGTTTCATCAACAAGGAATTTGCCTCCTTAATTTAAATTATAATAGGCATCGCTGGGAAAAGAATGCCAAAGTAATTCTATTGCAGCAGTTTTTTCTAGGAAGAAGCAGAAAGTAGTTAAATATGTTCATCATATAGCAGGGTTTTGTAATTGTGACTCCACTACTCAATGTCCATTCATATTGGATTACCGAATTCAGCCTAAATGCTTCCATAAGGATTTTAAGTTAATGAGATCATAGAATCAAAGAATCATAGAATAGTTTGTGTTGGAAGGGATCTTAAAGATCATCTAGTTCCAACCCCCCTGCCATGGGCAGGGACATCCCACAAGATCAGGCTGCCCAAGGGCCCATAAAACCCAGCCTTGAACACCTCCTTGGACTGGGCATCCACAACCTTCACTGAGCAACCTGTTCCAGTGTCTCACCACTCTCACGGTGAAGAAATTCTTCCTTATATCAAGCCTAAATCTGCCCCTGTCCAGCTTATACCCATCCCCCCTTGTCCTATCATCACAAGCCTTTATGAACAGTCCTCTCCAGCTTTCTTGTAGGCCCCTTTCAAGTACTGGAAGGTCACTATAAGGTCTCCTTGGAGTATTCTCTTCTCCAGGCTGAACAACCCCAACTCTCTCAGCCTGTCCTCATAGGGAAGGTGCTCCAGCCCTCTGATCATCTTTGTAGCCCTCCTCTGGACCCATTCCAACAGCTCCATATCCTTCTTAAGCTGAGGATTCCAGAACTGGACACAATACTCCAGATGCTGTCTCACAAGAGAGGACTAGAGGAGCAGAATCACCTCCCTCAACATGCCTGCCATGCTTCTTTAGATGCAGGCCAGGATAGGGAAGGGAAGGGGAGGGGAGGGAAGGCTGAATACTTAGTTAAAGAATTGGCAGCTCTCCTTTCTACATAGCTGTTGGCAGCTCTCCATAGCTATATTCTATGTAGCTTTCATCAATACATAGATGTACACGAAAGAAATGTGTTACAGAGTGACCTTATGACTCTAGTTAAGCAGCAGGCAGTAGCATAAAATGGAACTTTCACATTTTCTTTTGGTTAGATGTGTCGAAAATTTAAAACCCTGTTATTTTAAGAATCCTTTCTTTTCCTTACCCTCAAAAGATTCCAGTTGTAGGAGGAAAAAAGTTTCGGATCATCAAAAATTATGTGCTACTTATTCTTCCTCCTTATTAAAGTTGAAAAATTTTGCACATAAAAAGTGAGTAAAAATTTCTACTGTGTGCATTTTAAGTATGTACGAGGCAGTGCTTCAGGAGGGTCACTTTTCAGCCATATGGATATTTCTCTGGAGATACTTGGGTAACAAAATGTGGTATATTTGTATTTTTTTAGAGGAGATCATGTATAGTTTTAGAGGCATCTGAGGACCTGCATCCAGTTGACTTACAGCTTTTCCAAAAAATACAGAATACCACCATAGCATAAACCTATAAGGGGAATATCCTCAGATGATCTGATGATATTTTTAGCCTTAAAAATAGTAAGAAGCTTTAGATTTGCAAACCAGGATTTATTTTAACTTGCTTGTCTGAAAATACTGAGAATAAAACTGTCTGACATCCTGTAGTGTCCTGACACTTATCTTCTGTAACCTTTCTAAGTAGCCTCCCTTCCATTGTAGCAAAAACTTCACAGTAACAATTGTATTGCTAATTTCAAAGTTCAGTCTCTTTGGACATCAACTAACCTGTACAATACTGTACTGTATTCACACTTGTTAATTACTATGCTTTCAATTACTAATTAAGTCCACACTTGCCTCTTTCTTCTCTTTCCTTTTTTTTTTTTTTTTAAGCTATCCAGGACATTATTCTCAAGGGGCATATTTTTAAATGCATAAAATAGCTGTTACTGCAGCAAAAAAGAAAATTAAAGCTCCTCAAATAAAGAAGACTCAGCAAGCAGCAATGTAGCAACAGAGGAGGAGGCAGAAATAGAGAGAGGCTTGTTCATCAGCCTGCAAGCTAATATGCAATAAGAGATGATATTGGAACAGAGAGGTATAGGGTAGAGTTTTTCATTTCATCTTATTCTGCTGAGGCAGATCTCCCATCCATAGCTGGTCCTCAATTCAGTGAGATAACTGTCTCTACGTTCAGCACTTGAACACTCCTTCTGGTTTTTGGAACTGCATCTATACTTTAAGTTCTGTCTACTTTTCATCTTGCTAAAGGATAGTTTCAAAATTTATGCCTTCCTTTCTCAGTCTGGTCCTAAAACATTTGGAAATAGAGACTTCCTCTGTGATTTGTTCTAGCATTTCTTTCATGAAGCAAATTACTCCAGAGTAAATTGACAATGTTTCTATGATGGAACTACTTCACTACATTTGAGGGAACTAAGTTTGCTCCATTAATCACTGTAGGCAAAATCATACAGAAGCACATTTGTGAACAGCTTGTGAGGTAAATAATAAAAAAAAGTTGTTAACTTTGGTAATAAAAAATCAATATATTTCTTGTGCATCTGGTGGTGTAGGATCTTTAAATAGTCTCTGAAAATAAATATATATATCTATCTATTATAGACACTGAGCATTATTTTTGAAGTAATTTCATGTTGTTAATGAAGCGGTTGAAGTTGGAGTAACAAGACCAGAAATATTTTATGTATCTTTTGTCTTTCCTGTTGAGCCATTTATGGAAATAGTCATGTAGAATAAAAGCAGCTGATGGCTGCATCTACTCATAGAATCATAGAATTATAGAATCATAGGATCACATCCCACTTGATCAGGCTGTTCAAGGCCCCATCCAGCCTGGCCTTGAACAGCCTGGCCAGGGATTAGGCATCCACAACTTCCCTAGGAAACCTGTGCCAGTGCCTTACTACCCTCATTGTAAAGAATTTCCTCCTTATGTCTAATCTAATTCTTCCCATCTCCAATTTATAGCCAATCCTCCTAGTCCTATCACTACATGCCTTTGTAAAAAGTCCCTCCTCAGCTTTCTTGCAGGCACCTATCAAGTACTAGAAAGTCACTATAAGGTCTCCTCAGAGTCTTCTCTTCTCCAGGCTGAACAAGCCCAACTGTCTCAGCCTGTCCACACAGCAGAAGGGCTGGAGAACTCTAGCACTCTGATTATCCTTGTAGCTCTCCTCTGGACCTGTTCTAACAGTTCCATATCCTTCTTATGTCGAGAATTCCAGAACTGGACTGAACAATATTCCAGATGGGGTCTCACAAGAGTGGAATAGAGCGACAGAATCACCTTCTTTGACCTGCTGGCTATACTACTTTTAATGCAGCCCAGAATACAGTTGGCCTTCTTGGCTGTGAGAGGCATTGCTGTCTTATACTAAGCTTCTTACCAATCAGCACCAACAAGTCCTTCTCTGCAGTGCTACTCTCAATCACAGCATTACCCATGCTGTAGTGAAACAGTGGATTGCCCTGACCCAGGTGTAGGACCTTGCACTTGGCCTTGTTGAACCTCATGAGGTTCACACAGACCCACTTCTCCAGCTTGCCCAGGTCCTCTGGATGACATCCTGTCCTTCCGGTGTGGCAACTGCACCACTCAGCTTGGTGTCATCTGTAAACTTGCTGAGGGTGTACTTGATCTCACTGTCTATACTATTGATGAAGATAATAAAGAGCACTGGTCCCAGTATGGACTCCTCAGGGACACCTCTTGTGATGGATCTCCATCTGGACATCAAGCAATTGACCACTATTCTCTGAAAACAACCATCCAAACAATTTCTTATCCACTGAACAGTCAACCCACCAAATCCATACTTCTCCAATTTAGAGAGAAGGATGTTGCGGGGAACTTTGTCAAATGCTTTCCAGAAGTTCAGACAGATTACATCTATTAGTTTTTCCACATTAACTGATGTAGTCACTGCATCATAGAAAGACACTAGGCTAGTCAGACAAGACTTGCTCTAGGTGAAACCATGCTGGCTTCCTCTAATCACCTCCCTGTTATCCATGTGCTATAGCATAGCTTCTAGGAGGATCTGTTCCATGATCTTTCCAGGCACAGAGATGAGGCTGACAGGTTGGTAGTTCCCAGGGTCATCTCTTCTACCCTTTTTACAAATGGACACAATGGTACCCTTCTTCTAGTTACCCAGGACTTCTTCTGATTGCCAGGACTTTTCAAATATCTGGAGAGTAGTTTGGCAGCTACATCAGCCAATTCCCTGAGGACTCTAGGATGGATCTCATCAGGCCTCATAGACTCACATATGTTCACGTTCCTCAGGTGGTCACAAACCAGATCCTCCTCTACAGTGGGAGGGGATTTATCCCCATGGTCACCATCTTGTTGCCCTATGACCGAGGAGGGGTGAGGAGAGCGGTTGTCAGTGAAGGCTGAGGCAAAAAATGCTGTTGAGTACCTCAGCCTTATCCTCATCTGCTCATTGGGGTCACCAATTTTCATTCATCAGTGGGGGGTCTGCTTTCTTTAAATTTCCTTTTCTGGTTTTCCCTATGGAAAGCCTTTCTTGTTATTTTTTGATTCCCTTGCCATGTTCAGCTCCAGCTACGGCTTGACCTTCCTGACCTCATCCCTACACAACCATGCAGCATCATTTGACTCTTCCCAGGTTACCTGTCCTTGCTTGCACTGCCTGTGCAGTTTCCTCCTGCTCTGCAGTTTGACCAGCAGGTCTCGACTCTGCCACTCGGGTCTCTTCTCTTCTCTGCCTGATCTTAGGTACTTAGCACTCTTGCACTTTATGGAAAGCATCCTTAAATATTTGCCAGCTCTGTTCTGCTGTCTTGTCCCTGAGGACCATATCCCAGGGGGTCCTACTGACTAACTCCTTCAAGAGTTGGAAGTCTGTTTTACTGAAACTTAGGGTCCTGACTATACTCCTCACCTGTCCTGTATCTCTCAGGACCTTGAACTCCACCATTGTGTAATCACTGCAACCCAGGCTGCCTCCGATCTTGACATCAATGGTAAGATCACTTGTACTGGTGATCATCAGGTTCAGTATTGCATCCCCTCAGGTAGGGGTGTCTATTACCTGGGTTAAGAAATTACCTTCAATGAACTCTAGGAGTTCCTACAGCTTGCCATCCTACTTTTCCAGCATATGTCAGGGTGGTTGAAGTCCCCCAGTATGATGAGGGCTTCTGAGCATGGAACCTCGTGCAACTACAGGAAGAAGGCTTCATTGGCAGGCTGTCCTTGATCAGGTGGCCTGTATTATCCACCAACCACAAGACTCCTTTGGCTGCCTCGGTCTTTTATTCTGATCCACAAGCTTTCAACCTGTTCGTGGCTACTCTTTAAAGACAGCTCTTCACATTCTATTAATTTCCTGATATAGAGGGCAGTACTTCCACCCTTCCTTCCTGGTCTGTCTCTATTGAACAGTCTGTAGCCTTCCATAACCACACTCCAGTCACAGGATTTGTTTCATCAAGTTTCAATGATAGCAACCAGATCATAGCTTTCTAGTAGCACAGTGACTGAGCTTCATATATTTGTATAGAGGCACTTCAGGGATGTTAGCCACATTGCCTTCTTTGTGGAAGACTCCTTATTTCCCTTAAGGTGTTCCGCGAAAGTTTCCCTCCTGGCACCTACTGCCTCAGGAGCCTCCCGTTCATCTCCACAGGACTTCAGCTGTGCTGTAACATCTCCAGCATGCCCCATGGCAACAGGTGGAAGGTCCATGCCAGCACACTGTCCCTCTAACCACGGTGTGCCCTCCCGCAGCTTGTCATAGGCAAGCCTGACATTATCCCACTCCCCATTCACATCTAGTTTAAAGCCCTATCAATGAGCCCTGCAAGCTCCCTTTGAGAAAGGTGGCTCCCACCTGGTACCTGTAAACCTGGTGCTGTAGGCCGTCCTATTGTCATGGGCATTGTCGTAGAAGAACTGCAAATTGATCCCACTAACTCCTCACAATTTTTTTTTGTGCTTAGAATAGTGTAGGCCTGCCTCTTAGAGGTAAGTAGAACCTGGCCTTATCTTTAGTATTGCAGAGTTAAAATATTTTGGCAGGTTTTGAATCATTCTGAATAGAAAGACTGTTTCTGTAGTCTTGTGGGTGCACTGGAGCTAAATTCTCAGCTGACATGAATTGATGCACTTGCATGGAAGCCAGTGTAATTCTCTCAATTTATAGCTACTGAAGCTTTAGTCCATTTCTTCAAAATTACACAAGAACAAATTTATACTGTTACAAGAGAAAGACTGCCTACCACTCCCTAAATAATACTTTCTGCACAGTCATTGATTAATTTGTTTGTCCCATTGACTAACATAGCACTGGGTTCAGTTTTCCTCGAAGTCTGCATTATACCAGATTGTGTTGAAAATACACTCTCTCAGCAAGCTTTGTCAAGGGCCATAGAATTGAATGTCAATATTGAAAGTAATTTTTGTATTGAACACACTGGTTTTCCTACCCTGAATGCAAATATGACATTAATACAAACTTTTTGTCATGTCCTGTTTTATGATGAAGTAATTTTTAATGTGGTATTTCTTCTTTCATTGTCCAGCACCTTTTGGAGTTACAGACAACCTCCATCTAATGCAAATATCAAGAAATATGGTAGTAAATTAAATCAAACTCTGCTCTTAGTTATTATTACAAACGGAGTTTTGTTTTCTTTATTTTCTTCTGTGCCTTTTCTTTGTTTTCACAAAACAGTTTTAAACAGAATAGAACATGGTATTGCACAAACATTACCACACTTACCTGAGGATGCTGATCTTGGATTAAAGGTGTTGACTATGAGTATGAAAAGCTTTGGAAACAGCTGAGAAGGGGGAAAATGTCCATGTGTCCTTTAGATTAAAATATGATACAGTCTGTAATGAATGGGTGCATGGCCATACTACAAAAAAATAACTGTAAGATGTTTGGCAAACTAACTTCTAACAGGACATATTTTTAAAAGTATTACAACATGCCTGTCCTTTAAATACATTAAAAAATTAACCTCTAGTAATAGAACATCTAAACATATGGATGTATTATGTCAAAAGTGGGTTCTTAAAGGTAAGCTTGTAAATACAGATGGGGGCAGCAAAATAGGAATTGTCAGGTTTGCATAGAAAATTGCCTCATGGGTTTAGAAGCTTAAATTCTATTGCCAATTTTAAAATTGCAGTAACTTTGGTTGTTATAAACAACTGCAGTGCTTACGTAAGTAATCTAGTATGTGGTCTAGCATATTCCCTTTACGTATCTTCTCATAGCCATTGTTTTTACTTTGTCTTCAACAGAATTTGGAATTGGCTTGGAATTTGGACTTGACTTGCGAAGAATTTGGTAAATCAGGGTCACTATCTTGGATTCTGCATTTGGTATTTCATTTTATCATCTAAATTCACAAGTCTGATTATGAGTTCCAATTTATGTTTTGTGTGTTTCAACTTTTTAATTTCATGTGCATTTTTCATGTCCTGATCATTTTTTTCTCTTATGAGTTGTTCTCTCTCTCATGTATTTCTCATCTATACCTTTTGCTTAGTTTATTCATTATTCCTTTATATGCTTTCACTCTCTCACTCACTCACCTTCTTCCCCTTTCTTCAAGGTTTTCTTATGTTCATCCATATTCTGTCACACCCAGATGCTAATTTTTGAGTCAAGGAGGTGAAAGTAGAGTAGAATTAGGTCACATTAGGCCAGCAGATCCAGTGGCTGGTGGTATTAGCATTGATTTTTTTAATTTTTAATTGATTTCTTGATTACATGGCATGTCTGATTTGGGGGATTTTAACTAAAAAATATATACCTGCTTCTCATTATATATTTTTCTAAAACTCAAACTAAACTTAAGCCAATTTTGGAATAATGCCAATTAGCTTTTAACAAAAATGATACCTATGTTACATACATTTTTACTTCAGAAAGCACAAGGAAAGATAGTACTTAACGGTAATATTTCCCCACCAAATTTAGAAAAGAGACATGTATTTCATAAGCTCCATTACATGAACATTTTGAAAAATATTTATCAGTCAAACACTGCTTTTTCCCTGAGACCAAAGATTAAGGAAAATTTTCAACATATTCTGACTTCCAAACTAGTATTGAAATTATTTTAATACCTTTTTTTATAGTCTATCTTTACATTATCTAGCTAAATTCCCATTGCAATTCTGAACTTCAGTGAATTCCAGGTCTAGCTGAAATCAGTGGTATTTTTCCTTTAACTTTAAGAACTCTAGATTTCTCAGAGAGATGAGAACACATGTGGTGCCTATGAGATATCAAGAAAAAACCAAGAAACATATGATTATTTGTATTCTTTTCTCTAGGTATAATTTTCAAAGTGGAATTGGATTTTCAACGGACAATTTCAGTTTGATAACTGTTACGTGTTTGGATTCCAAGGAAATCAGATAATAAGTTTCACCTTACAATGAAATAAATTTCCATTGAATAAAGTTCTTGTATTCACCCCAGCCATTAGAAAGGCACTGAATCTTCTTGACATCAACTTCCTTAATAATAAAGGTAACACATGTTTAAAAAAAATTAGTGTGTTAAATCTACCACCATGGTTATTGAGAGTTTTTGTTCAGCATATAGCTGGCTGCAAGCTCCAGATTTCAGCCAGCTGTCATCCATTAAATATTTTAGTATTGAGGGATATTAACTTTTAAATCAAGAGCAAAGATTTTTTAAAAAGAAAGCAAAAGAAAAAGGTACCCTTCTGCCTTTTCTTTAGCCAGAGCAGGAGATGTCATTGTATAATTTCTTGTTTTCTGATTCAACTCTCTCCATTTGGTTTTGATCTAGTATTAGACCTTGGAAACCAGAGCCAGCATCCACACACAAAAGCTGTCTCAAATTAGGTGCAGCAACTTTTTAAACACATTAGCAACAAGAACAAGCTGTCCTCATGCTAACTGGCCCTGCTTTGCTCTTGATTGTGGAAAATCTCTCTTTAACTGCCCTCTAATTTGTTGCAGATAGCTACTGCACCAGCAGCTGCCTTGGCATAGGATTAAACACACTTGAAAACATTCTTTTTCCGCACAAAATATTAGCAGTGCCAAAAGTTGCAAAATCCTTTCTGGAGAAATTATTTTGTATTTTCCTCTTCCCCCCCTTTAATATTTTTATTATTACAGTTCTGCCCCCTCTGTTTTTCTCCAAAGTCTTTCTCCCACCTTTAAAAACTTCTTAAAAGGAATGTCAAATTTTTCTGGTTTTCTAACACAGAAATGCAGGTTTGATATTTTACTGTAAGCTGGTTGAAAGGGTTGCACATTTGCATGAGCTGAGAAATTGCCTATCATAATATCAAATTCTTGAAACTTTAAGCAATTTCTCAGTAGCTGTAAATACTTAAGATAAAGACTTAAATACTTTCTCTTTCAGATACTATAAAGTGTTTTAAACAAGAATATATATAAACAGTCCAGAACCACATTACAAAGTGGAAGGCAAGAAATTATTTAAATTGCTGTTATCTACCAATGGTTCTATTTAATGCTGTGTCTGTGAAGTCATTGATATTCCTCAGCACAGCTGTTTCTGCAGCACTGTTAGGGGATTTGCAAGCATCTTAAATTTTTCTGAAAGGTGACTAGGAGTATCTAGGCACTTATTATTTGTGATGGCTGAAAGGATCTTTGGTTACTAACTCAATAGGTAAAGAAATATGAATCTATACTGTTTCACCTTCGGGAAGTGCCAGAGGATTTATTGGTGCTGGTGTTCCTGTACATACAAACTTCTTTTTATTCCATTTCATTGAAGAAGTCAGCTACCTGCTTATTAAACACGTTTCCACACCCTTTGAAAAAAGGTTGCTTTCCACCAAAGTGACTAAAAGATCATTTGTTTGACAAAGGAGGCAAATTGGTGAGATCATTGTTGTCAGGGTTGACTGTCTCTTCCTTGAACCTATGCACAGATTTCTGTCCATTCCAGCCAAAAGCACCGGTGTTGCATTTGCTTTTTCTTCCTTTATACGGAACTTCAGAAGTGCATATTGTGTCTTATTAGAAATATACAGTGGACTTGGTTGAACACATGGCCAGGTTTAGTTGAATCTAATCAAGCAATGTGCAAGCAAACTAATTTTTAGTTGAGGTTCAAAGCAAGCGTTTGTTATATAGTATATATAAAACTATGTATTTCTTTACAATGTTTCATAACGTGTGTGTATTACTTATTCTAGAAATGGAAAAAAGCTAACAGGGATATGATGACACCAAGTTGAGTGGTGCTGACATGCATGAGGGTCAGGATGCCACCCACAGGGACCTGAACAAGTTCGAGAAATGAGCCTGTGTGAATCTCATGAGCTTCAACAAGGCCAAGTGCAAGGACCTGCACCTCGGTCAGGGCAACCCCTGACATCAATACAAGCTGAAGGATGAAGGGATTGAGAGCAACCCTGAGGAAAAGGAGTTGGGGATACTAATGGATGAAAAGCTAAACATGAGCTGGCAATGTGCACTCACAGTCCAGAAGGCCAACTGTATCCTGGGCTACATTAAAAGAAGCATGGCCAATAGGTCAAGCTCTGCCCTGGTGACACCCTACTCGGAGTAGTACATCCAGCTCTGGAGTCCTCAGCACAGGAAAGACATAGATCTGTCAGAGCAGGTCCAGAGGATGGCTACAAAAATGATCATAGGGATGGAACAGCTCTCCCATGACAAATGACTGAAAGACATGGCATTGTTCAGCCTGGAAAAGAATCATAGAATCACTATGTTGGAAAAGACGGTTGAGAATATCAACTCAAATCGTACCTATCCACTACTAAATCATATCCCTTAAGCACTTAATCTACCCATATTTTAAACACGTCCGGAGATGGTGACTCAACCACCTTCCTGGACAGCCTGTTTCAGTGCTTCATAATCCTTGCAGTGAAGAAATTTTTCCTAATGTCCAATCTGAACCTATGCAAGTGCAACTTGAGGCCATTTCCTCTTATCCTATCACCCATCATTTTGGTGAAGAGACAAACACCCATCTCCCCACAACCTCCTTTCAAGTAGTTTTAGACAGTGATGAGGTCTCCCCTCAGCCTCCACTTCTCTAGGCTAAACAACCCAGTTCCCTTAGCCACTCCTCATAAGAATTGTTTTCCAGCCCCTTCACCAGCTTTGTTACTCTTCTCTGGACATAGAACCATAGAATCACTAGGTTGGAAAAGACCTCTTGGATCATCGAGTCCAAACATTCCTATCAACAACCAAACCATGAGCACTTCATCTACCCATCTTTTAAATGCCTCCAGGAATGGTGACTCAACTTCTGATATCCAGTCTGAACCTCCTCTGGCACAGCTTGAGGCCATTCCCCCTTGTCCTGTTCCCTGTCACTTGGGAGAAGAGGCCAGCACCCTCCTCTCTACAACCTCCTTTCAGGTAGTTGTAAAGAGCAATAAGGTCTCCCCTCAGCCTTCTCTTCTCAAGGCTAAACAACTCCAGTTCTCTCAGCCGCTCGATGTAACACTTGTTCTTCAGACCCTTCACCAGCTTTGTTGCTCTTCTCTGGACGTGCTTCAGAGCCTCAACATCTTTCTTGTAGAGAAGGCTCCAGAACTGAACACAGTATTCCAGGGGCGGTCCCACCAGTGCTGATTACAGAGGAAGAATAACCTCCCTGGACCTGCTGGCCACGCCGTTTCTGACAGAAGCCAAGATACCATTGGTCTTCTTGACCACCTGGGCACACCGCTGACTCATGTTGAGTCGGCTGCCAATCAACACCCCCAGGTCCTTCTCCTCCAGGAAGCTTTCTAGCCATTCTTCCCCTAGTCTGTAGTACTTCATAGGATTGTTGAGACCCGAGTGCAGGACCCTCAAACAGATCGACACTTCCACTCAGCTTACCGGGATCCGCAAACTTAGTTAGGGTACATTCGATCATGTCATCCAGGTCATCGATAAAGATATTGAACAGGACTGGACCCAGCACTGAGTCCTGGGGGACACCACTTGTGACTGGCCTCCAGCTGGAGTGAACTCCACTTACCACCACTCTTTGGGACCGGCCATCCAACCAGTTTTCCACCCAGGAGACCATGCACCTGTCCAGGCCAGAGGCAGACAGTTTCCCAAGCAGAATGCTCTTTTCTGGACATGCTCCAGGACCTCAATGTCTTTCTCATAGTAAGGGGCCCAAAACCAAACACAGTATTCAAGGTGCAGCCTCACCACTGCTGAGTACAGGGGCACAATGACTTCCCTGGTCCTGCTGCCCATGCTGTTTCTGATACAGGCCAAGGTGCTTCTTGGGCACACTGGTGGCTCGTATTCAGTCAGCTGTCAACCAACACCCCCAGGTCCTTCTCCACCAGGCAGCTTTCCAGCCACTTTTCCCCAAGCCTGTAGCGCTGCATGAGGTTGTTGTGTCCCAAGTGCAGGACTCGGCACGTGGCCTTGTTAAACCTCATCCTATCAGTCTCAACCCATCGATCCAGCCTGCTCATATCCCTTTGAGAAGCCTTCCTATCGTCACTTTCCCCCAGCTTAGTGTCATCTGCAAACTTACTAAGGGTACATTTAATCCCTTCATCCAGGTCATGGATAAAGATATTGAACAGAACTGGACCCAACAGTGAGACTTGGACATCACTTGTGGCTGTCTGTCTACTGGATTTAACTCTGTTTCCCACAACTCTTTTGGCCTGGCCATGCAGCCAGTTTTTAATCCGGGAGAGTGTGTGCCTGTCCAGGCCAGTGGAAACCAGTTTCTCAAGTGGAAGTCTGTGAGAAATAATCTCAAAGGCTTTACTAAAGTCCAAGTACAGTACATGCACAGCCTTTCCCTCATCCATTAAGGGTGTCACGTTTTTGTAGAAGAAGATCATGTTAGTTTGGCAGGACCTGTCTTTCATAAACTTGTGTTGACTGGGCCTGATCACCCAGTTGTCTTACATGTGCTGTGTGACTCCGAGGAGACCTTTTTGCAGCCTTTCAGTACTTAAAAGGGACTTAGCGGAAACATGGGGACAAACCTTTTAGTAGGACCTGTTGCAATAATGTTTTTAAGCTAGAGGAAAGTAAATTCAGACTAGATACATGGAAGATTTTTAATTTTTTTAGATACATGGAAGGTTTTTATCTTTTTTTTATAAAGGTGGTGAAACACTGGCACAGGTTGCCCAGAGAGGTGGTAGATATCCCCATCCCTGGAAACTGTCAAGGTCTGGTTGGACTGGCCTCTGAGCAATCTCATCTGATTGAAAATGGGTGTGCTCATTGCAGGAGTGTTGGACTAGATGACCTTTAAAAGACCTTCCAACTCAAACTATTCTATGATTCTATGATATAAGTAGTCTTTCTTGCTCCTGTAAGGTGAAATTCCCCTTATTCCTACTCTGCTGGCTATGGTGAGTTATTCCTCCATCACTTCCTGTTGCTTCCTCTTCCTGTTTTAATCAAAAGTGACTGATCATTCTTGTACTGGCTAGGACTTGGACAGATGCTACCTCTTTGGTTAGAGTACTATTTCAAATTATTCTAAATGAATGACACAAATAATTTCCACATAAACCCATTATCTTCTCGATTTTGGTTATTGCCTGTGTTAGTACCTCACTTTCAGGCCTGTTTTCCCAGTTTGTCCTCCATTAGATTTCACTTTTAGGGTAATGTATTCCATTCACTTCTGTGACACTATATATGGTCTGAAGAATGTGCTGCTGACTAATATGGATGAATGTGCTGCTGGCTGATATGTTGCAACATATTTATGAATAGCATCAACTTCAGTTTTAGAAGTAAATAATATAATTAAGGTCACGTCTTAGTTGGTGACTTCTCTTTAAACAAGCTCAAAAGACTTTTTTTTCCTTCCTCCATAGAATCCCTCAAGAGACAAGATTGAAGTTCAGCTGATCTGAACATGTCTGCTCCAGCCTTATTGTCATTACCAAACAGTTCATGTACAGGAAGGACATCAGTCTGTTACAGCCAGCACAGAGGAGGACCACAAAGATCTTCAGAGGGCTGGAATATCTTCCATATGAGGACAGGCTGAGAGAGCAGGGCTTGTTTAATCTTGAGAAGAGAAGGCTCCAGGGAAACCTTATAGCAGCCTTCCAGCAGTTAAACAGGGCCTACAGGAAAGATGGGGAGGGGCTCTTTAGCAGGGTGTGCAGTGATAGGAAAAGGGGCAGCAGTTTTCAGCTGAAAGAGGGTAGATTTATGAATTTTTTTACTATGAGGGTAGTGAGGCACTGGAATATGTTGCCTAGAGAAACTGTGGATGCCTCATCCCTGGAGGTGTTCAAGGCAGAGGTGTTGGAACTAGATGATCTTTAAGATCCTTTCTAACCCAAACCAGTCTGTGATTCATTGCTTTGGGTCTGGTGAGTAACAAACTGCTTGCAAGAGTCTCAGCGGTGTGATTAGGTTAACTATGAGCATTAAGTGTGATATCTGTATGAAATAGAAGGGTTGATGTGCTAAAAAGCATTAGGAAATGTCTTGGAAATTGAACTTGCTGCAATATTGATTAAGAAAGCCTGAGAAGACTGGCAGATTTGAATCTGAATAATTCACAGGGTGTCCAGGATATAAAAGAAAATGAATTTCTAAACCTAGATTCTCCTCCATGAATGAACACTGAAGATACTGGGGTGTGCTTGAGAGCTGGATCATCAGTTATTTTACCTGTGGAGAACAGAAATCTTGGCTTTATCTCAGGTAACAGATATATGCATATTTCTGACTACCTATTCCTTAAAATTGGTGATTTGTGTTTGGAGCTGATTAATGATTTTCTTTTTCTCTTTATAGTTTTTCTTTTTCTTGGTACCTTGCTGAGGTTAACCTGTACTAAGGATGATTTCAGCATAATCAGTAAAACAGCAGTCATTTGACAGGTGATTCTTAAAAATCTGCAAAGAAAGAAGATCATTCCCATTGACCAGTATGCCAATCCAGATTATTTAAAGACTCACAGGGAACACTATCTATTTACTTCCAGAGTTCAATGGTGGGACTGGTGAATCAGGGCTCTGTGTAGAGTATCTTCTGGTGACCAGCATTAAATAGCAAATCTCTTTCCCATGCAGCAAATGCTCAAATTCTCCTAATCCCAAGAGAGTTATTAAGTTGTTCCTTACTTTAGGAATGTTAATTTTTTAATTTCAGTTTGTTAGCAAATCTCAGTTTTGGAAATTTCCTAGAATTTTTCCAGTTTGTGGTAACAATAATGAGATTTTCACCATGTGTGCATCGATCCTGCTTTGTAGGATTAGGAACTCAATTATATCTTCAGATGACTTTATTACCTCTCTTTCTGTTTCATATATAAAATTTATCCACTAATAACTATTGACATCTGTTTAACTATTCTGTGAAACTCATCTTCTTCATCTTATTTATATGTGAAATTAATAATTTTATGTCTGCCATATGCTTCACTATAGTCTTACTGAGTACCTGCGTTTTACTTCTGCTTTTACATCTTCAAAATTTGTTCTGTCCATTCAAGCCAGAAAGGCCATTTGTTCTGTCCATTCAAGTCCATTCAAGCCAGAAAAGACCATTCAAACGAGGCTAATGGAACTGTACTTGCCTAGAACATCATTTCTCCCATTTGAAAGCAAGAGGATATTTGCTGTTTTCCCATAACAGAATAATGCCTGGATTCAGCTAGTTTGTGTTAAGAACGCAATACTGGTTACTACTCATTTGCCTGTTCTTTCAGTGTTCTGGCATAGAGAAGAACTCACCCCGCTTGAATCTATCGTAGTTTTAAAATTTTACTTCCAACTCCGTTTGAGTAATTGCTTTTTTTCATACTGTGTCCTAAAATATGTTTCCTTCAGTGTTGTGATTTTTATAGAAAATCAAATCGAAATATTCATTTTGCTTTGGGCTACATAAAGAGTCATGGAAACCAATACAGGAAATACAGGATGTATTTCTACCTATCCAATTTGATATACTTTTCAGAGTAATTCCACTTGACCTTTACAAGTTTCTGATGTCATATCTATATCTATGTACTTCAACCTCTTAAAAAATACCTTCCTTTTTAATTGGTTCCTTTTTCAGTCCCCTAAGAAATCTCACTTTTTCCTGGTATACCTTCTGAGGGAGATTTATCTGGAGCTTCCTAAAAGCTTTTTTTTTCTTCCCTTCTTAATAGTATTTAAAACTTTTAACCTAAAGATGTAGTTTTAAAAGAACAATATTTTTCTTGTCTTACTGTTGCAAAAGCCATTATGTTCCCAGCTCCATCACCTTCTGGTTGCAATTTCCAGTTTAACTCCAGCCTGCAGACCCATTACCTGTCATGAACTGCACGGGATACATGCAGTGGTGGCTGAACTTCAGCAGTTTGGATCTTTTTAATTTGGTAAAACACTTTGCTCTGCAGGTTTTCATTCCAACGTTAAACATCTTTGCCAAGTCCTGTGTTTGACACTCAGTAAACAAAATAGCCTGGCTGCAGCTCTGTGGGCTGGACCAGACTCCTTGCCAGTCTAAAATTATTTGTGTCTCAAGAGTGGAGGTGTTCCTGGAAAGAAGCCAGAGATCTGCTCTTCTTTAAGGTGAGATAATGTAAAATAGTGGCTACATCAGAATTAACACTAATATTTTTTCACTTACTGGTGTTCCTGGCTGCCTTCCACTTAAAAAGGCTAATTTAGAAAGGAGTAAAACGTCCCTCTTTTTTCTTCTCATAGCTGGCATTGATGCTGCTTAGGATCTTCAGAAAATGAGTTGTGAAGCAGGAATAAGGCTTTTCAACTTGTAGATCTTGTCTTTCATCTTTTGCAATTCCTTCTCTTTAAGGACCCTGTGTGAGCTATTCTGTTACTCTTATGGAGGTCACAAGCTTCTCTAGTGTCTCTGCAGGAAAAAGATAGTTAGATAAGAAAGGTTGAGAGGCCATAGAGAGGCCATATCTTCTAGGTCTTCTATCTTGAGAACTGTTAAATCCGTTCCTTTCTGTAACAGAAAGCATGCAGCCCCAGAATTTCATTCTAAAATAACACACTCTTATTCTGAAATAAGAAAAAAACCCTGCATGCTGGTTTCGAGTTTTCTCCATAAGATATTTGAGGAATAACCCTGAAGAAGTTGCACTAAGGCTTAACAGATTCTTCATTTTTCAGGCAATGGGATGAAACTTGAACAGAATGTTCACTCTAGAAATTTACTTTTTGGTATGAATTATTAGCTATTTCTGAATTATGTTTTCAGAACAGGCAGGATTATCTTGTTTCATTTAGCGATGACCTACATCCCTGGACCTTTAATAGGGTCATAAAGTTGCCAAAACCAAACTCCAGGCTTCTGACATTATATTCTCACTAAAATTGTAATGTATTCTTGAAAGACTTGCCTTGTGATTATTTCCTATATGTCTACATATACACACCTTTCCATTTAAAAACTTATCTGACTGCTGAATAAGCTTAATCCAAGCTTGATTTGATCTCTGATGCTTCAGTTTTGCAGTGTCATATAGCTTACCGATGAACAGTAAAGGACAAGTAATACTTCTCCTCTGAAACCTCTGAAAGCAAAGAGCTTTGAGGCTAAGCGGCATCTCCAAGTGTTTATTTGGGTGGTTTGATGCTAGCTGCTATGTACATTTTTAACATTACTCAGAAAAGTATTTCTTACTCCTAGACAAAAAATAGAAATGTAATTTCATTGACTAGTAACACAAAAAAAATCAAATTCTCTTCTTAATTATACCATTATAAATCCATTACAATTTTACCATTATAAATTCACTCAAGCTAGTTCAGTTAATTTGGATTTCTCCCAGGTGTAAGAACAAACCCAGACCTCATCACATTCTTTAGAAATTCTGCCTTAACGGGCACCCACCGTGATAAAAGAAAGAATGAGCACACAAAAATCAACAGTCTTTTTAGTTTGTGTGTTTCTGATGTAAATCAGTTTCCACTTTGTTTTTAAAGAATGTTTTCCCAATGTTGCAGTTTGCCAGAGAGACCAAGAAATTTACTTTTGCCAAAAGAATGAAGTAAATTCTCCTTCCCCTCATTCTATTCCATCTTCTTCTGTTGACTCTTGACATTAATCCAAAACCTCCCACAGTTTTGTTCAACCACAATTTAGAAAGCAAAAAAAGCCCATCAAAATCAGCATTGGTTTTCTTTTTTGGTCTTTTTTTTTAACTTTTTTTGGAAAATTTCCATTATATCTACCATTAGAAACATTCTGCAAGAAAAGAAGAGGATTGCTGACTTGTTATTTAAGATATCATATTTGAATATACTGTCATTTTTTCCAAGAAGTAAAACTAAGCTTACAGAATTCAGCTTCTATAACCTATGTGGTACTACTGATACAGCAAAAATATTTTTTAATTTCTAACTGGGTGTCAAAATTAATGGAATTGTAGCACCATAAAATAATTTAGACTGGAAGGGACTTCTAGTAATCCTCTAGTACCGTCACCTTCTCAAAGCAGGGTTACCATAAAGTTAAATGAATTTACTCAAGACCTTGTCCAGAGCAGTTTTGAATAAGTAAGAGGATGGAGATTTCACAGGTTTTCACAGCAGCTAGCCCCAGTGGTTTCTTTTAACTTCATTGTGAAGATCTTCTCTGTATGTTTGGCTGGAATTTCTCTTGCTGCAAGTTGTGACCATTGTCTTTTGCCCTTCTGTTGCGAGACCTGACTCCATCTTCATCATAATGTCTCATTTCAGTTGATGACAGCAATCTGATCCCCTGAGCTTTCTGTTCTTGGATCAACAGGTAAACGACTCCCTCAGCCTCTGCTTTTATATGATGTACTTCAGCTTCCTAAGCATCTTGATTGCCCTCCTTTGGACTGTTTCTTGTTTTTTGATGTTTTCCTTAATTGGATGCAGCAGTCCTGATGTAGTCTAACAGGAGCTGAACAGGAAGTGATCACTTCCTTCTGATATTTGGTTTGTGTGGATGATTTTTTCTACATGTTGTCACTAGCTTCTGTAATGTTTGCTTGTAGCTTGGAAGTTCAGGACAGTTTCCTGGTTATTTTAAACTATTGTTGTTCCATTGATTTCAAAATTACAAGACAGTCTATGTGAGGTGAAGAATTTCCTCTTGAAGTGGTGAAGAAATATACCTTCGTATGAATTCAGGAGGTGCTATCTACAAATATAGTGAAGGTGAAGCTTTCCTTAACAGTCTTTCTCTTGCACAAGTGTACCCATTATGTAATATTTGCAAAACAAAAAAGAGAATTTCTTTCCATGCTGATTTCACAAGTAGGAAGGTTAATCAAACCTCCTTAACTTACTATAGCACTGTGAAGTAGCAGGAGACAGGGAATGAAATCCTCTTCACTTCCAAAGACTAATCCTTTTCAATAATGTACCTACAATGCTACATTAGTAATATATATTTTTAATAGTAATAGAGTCAGACATGCATCTTTGTCATCAGTATTACCTAACTAAAAGCAGAACTTCTGTAACTTTGATACTTAAATCTTCATAACTAAGGCTTCTGGAGGATACACAGTCTTGCTTACTTCTCTGCTTGCTCCCTTAATCAAGGGAACTTCAAAGAGATCATATAACTTACCACTTAATATTATTATCTCCATTGGGTTAATGCAAAGAAATGGGAAGATATTCTGGAAGCTTCCCAATATACAATAGCCTAGTCTAGCTTTTATTATTTTAATTTTAATTACTTCAATTCTTTTCTTCCTGTTAGTTTGAACATACTAAAGTATTTAAAAAACATACAAAAGTGATGAGATGGTGTTAATATTCAAACCTGAAAATATCCTCTCCAGTAAGAAAACATATTGTTTAGGCAATGGAGTGTTATTTCAATATCTACTGCTTTTATCATCTATAATACTTCATTAATTATTAAACTGTACTCACTCTCTAAATTAGAAATAACCTCCAAAATTTAAAACATTAGAGTATTATTAAAATAATTAGCAGTCAAGGTGGTGAGTTGCTTACTAAGGTAGACACTGATCAACTCTTATTTGTTCTCACTAAATACAGATTAATAAGTGTCTGTCTTTCACAATAACTTTCAAAACCAAGGGCATCCACTACTTCCAGTACACCTTACATTTCAAGATCGCCTTTTGTTTATTTAGTTCAAAGAAAGAGGCTTTCTCTTTTTCTCCACTTTCCTTTATTTTATTCATTTCTAAGGCAGCTGCTAAGATACAAGGTCTAAATCATGTCTTGAGTCAGAATTAAAGCAATTGTGATCTGGCTGCAAGATGGAACTTGAGCCTGCCCCTCTTCCAAGCCTAACCTCCAGAAGAGCAAAACCTTTTTATCTGTAGATGCAAAATTAAACATTTTGACATTCTTTAGTCAGAATTATTTACCAGAGTTCTTAATAATTTAGAACCAACCCAGTTCTTGGTGAATAAATCATTCACCAAATAAAATTAATCTAGATATGTTAGAAAGATTGTGCAGAGCTGATGTAATTTGGAGCTATTATACAGATATCATGAGACTTACATTAATTTTCCCCAATATAAATTTGATGATGTGACTTCACATTATCCAATTAACTTAAATGTGAAGGCCTTGCAAAGAGTAAATCTGTGTTTCCCATGGGATCAAATCAGTTCTTTATCTCCATTTTAGTGAAACAATTAAATTGTCCTTCATAAATCATAACTCACTATTCATAAACAAAAAAGAAACAGTGGATTTTTGCATAACATATGGCTGTATCATATGTAATAAACCTGATAAAGAAACAGCACTAAAAAGAAAAATAAAATACTACCCATTCCCAAAGCACCTAGCCCCACAGTACTTTTAATAAAAACTCAGAAGTAAACACAGTAATGGAATTTCAGCATCAACATCTGAAAACTCTTCTTGCTTCCTCTTTGCACACAAAATGCTGGAAAAGACTTTTCTTCCTCAGTCCCACCTTATGGTCTGTCCACTTGAGAGGGGTAGGAATAGAAACTGCCAGTGAAGACTGAGATAAAACAGGTGACTACCTGTTATCTGTTGTTACCAGCTTTGCTAGACTTGCTTACCACCGGGCATACACTTTCTTTGACCTCACATTTCTGGCTGACATACCTATAAAGGCCCTTCTTTGCATCCCTTGCCAGTTCAGCTGCAGCTGAGCCTCTGCCTTCAGTGTTGGGGTTGCAGGGCAAGGGTTGTAGGAAATGGCGGTACAAGAGTGGCTTCTGATAGAAGTTCCTGGAAGCCAGGGGTTCCTGGCTGACTTCGGGGTAGACCTGCCTCAGGCCAAGGCCAAGCCAATCAGTGACGGAGGTAAGGCCTCCATGATAACCTACTTAAGAAGAGGGGAAAAAAGGGTGAGGGGGCAACAGGATAGATCATGGGGCAGGAGAGGGAAGAGTGCAAGAGCAGATGCAAGAGAAACAGTATAACAGAGAACACATAGAAGATGGAGAAGGTTACTCCAGATGCTCAAGCACAGATTCCCCTGCAGGACTCCATGAGGACTCCATGGAAACCCACAGGAAGGATACACTTTCGAGAAGTTTGTGGGGAACTGTCATGTGTGAGACAGATCCAGCACTGGAGCAGAGGAAGGGTGCTCAGTGATTGAAGGAGTGGCAGAGCAAACGTGTGATGAACTGACTGCAATCTCCATTCCCTGTCTTGCTGCTCCACCGTGGATGGAGGAGGTAGAAAATATCTGAAGTAGAAGTTTAAGCCAGGGAACAATGGAGGGGTGGAGGAAAGATGTTCTTGCGGGGTTTGGGGTTGTTTCTCAGTATCTTTCTCTAGTTTAGATGGTAATAAATTAGATGGATTTGATATTGTATTCTCAATGCATTCCAGGAGTCTGTTTTGCCCATGACAGTAGATCATCAGTGATCCATGCCTGTCCTCATCTCCAAATACAAGTTATGCCTTTGTTTCTTTCAATTGTCCTCCCCAGAAAGGCGAGAGGTGATCAAGGGACTGAGTAGTTAGTTGTTTCCTACTGTGGCCATGTAGCATATTATTACCAGCACAGGGAGCTCAAAACCATGGGACCTTACTGACCCACGCCCTACACTGGGCAGTGTCCCTACACTTTTCTCAGGATGCCTGTGTCTGCTTTCACTGCCTGTGTGTTTCCTTCTTGCCCTTTGATGAGCAGGTCTCAACTCAGCCATGCTGGTATTTACCTTCCTTTGCTGATTACACCTGGGGACAGAGAACTCTTCCAGTCGATGGAAATGATCTTTACAGACCTGCCAGCTCTGTTCTGCTCCCTTGTCCCCTAGGGCAGCTTCTCACGGTTCCTACTGACTAGTTTCTTGAACAGCTGGAATTTTGCTTTCCTAAAATTCAGGATCCTAACTTTACTCTGTGCCTTGACCATATCTTTCAGGACCGTGAACTCCACTAATGCATGATCACTGCAGCCCAGGCTACCTCCAATCTTGATGTTTCTCATTAGCTCACTTGTGCTGGTGACCAACAGGCCCAGCTGGGCATGCTCTCTGGTAGGGCTATCTATTATCTGGCTTAAGTACTTACTAATGTACTTCAGGAGTCTTCTGGACTGCTTACAGCTTGCTATGCTACTTTTCCAGCAGAGGCTGGGGTGACTGCAGTCCCCCAGCAGGACAAGAGCTTGCAAGTGTGATGCCTGCTGTAGCTGGAGTAAGAAGGCTTCGTCAATAGGCTCCTAAGCACCAACATGGTTCTTTTTGTTGCCGTGGTCTCTGGTTCTTGCTCATAAGCTTTTAACCTACTCATGGCTATTCTTCAGGGACAGCTCTTCACACTCTATCCTGTAGGACATATTGCTTTCATCCCTCCCTTCCTCGCACGTCCCTTCTCAACAGCTTGTAGCCATCTACAGCTGCACTGCAGTCATGGGGATTGTCCTACTAAATTTCAGAAATGGCAAGCAGGTAATATGGAGTTACTCTAGTTTTTGTCTTCACATGAAGGAGCTTACATTTGGCTGTTATTTACGCGAAATGTATAATGAAATAGTTGGTGGGGGGCGAGGAGGGGAAGGGGGAAGAGTAGCTGTGTTCCTATTAACGGTGATAATAAAAATTAAACACATTTACACATCTATTTTCCAGCTTACATTAGGACATAGTAATTTTAAATCTTGGGATAGCAGTAAAGAGAGTCACACTAGGTAATATTACTGTTTATGGAAAACTATTCTCAACTCTGCTAGCATTCTTAGACGGAACTGAATTTTCTCTTTATAATATATATACATAGGTATATATTTATATACTCTTAATGGTGTCCTTATTTCAATGAGATTTCAAGAATATTAAGGACAAACAAGAAGCTGGCTAATGCAAATAATTGTCATAGAAGACTAATGCATCAGTTGGCAGTGTATGACCAGTCAGGTGGAGGCTATTGAGTCATTCTTAAAAATCTACCAAGAACTGGTGAAATTCAGGAACAGAAGGAGAACAATACAAGAGAAAAGCACAACAATTACTCATGAAATTGAGAAAGAGCAAGTTTTCAGTAAATATGCATTTTCTGCGTGCGGAAAAAAAGCAGGTTGATTTATAAATAATTTTTTTTCAGTATTTTTTTCAGTATGAGTTTCATAGTAATGTTTCAGTTACCTAAAGGCTTGAAAGAATCTTAAGAAGGTTAAAAGTTAAAATGTCACAACATTTAAAAAGTTAAACATGACAAGAATAACTTTCGGATGAATTAAGAAATTGGATAAGGTGATACCTCAGTGTCATGGTGTGGTGGAAGACATTTGTAATTTGCAGGCTGGGAAGACTGATGAGCAAAAGGTGTGCTTGATCATTGGAAAGGTTAGGTAGATGGTTTGCCAGCTGAGAGCATGGCTTTCTGCATAACTTGCAGTATTAAGAATTATTTAGCATTCTATAAAACCGATACAACAAAAAATATATCTCTAGTAAATACAGAAGATGTTCTCCTGGATTTTCTTCCCATGTGTACTCTTCCAGTTTAATAATTTAGGATTTTATTTGTTTATCATTGATACTGAGTCAGACCAAATGTTTGGCAATATTGATATTGGAATACAAAGATTAGAATATGATCTCTTGCATAATTAATGACAATGGCTGTAGTGTTTCAGGAAAGGGCCTGTCAGACGTATATTTTGATTCAGTGGTCACTGGATCAAAACCAAAGAGAAAAGCCATCAAAAAACTGACAGCAAAATAATAAATAAAAAAAAAAAAAGCCACAAATAGACAGGTAAGAATTCTACATAAAGTTGAGAAATATGTTATATGTTCCTTACTGCTCTTCCAATTACTGAATATGATACTTTTGAAAAAATGTCATGTTAAAAACCTAGCACTCAGTGAATACTGGCAATGCGCTGAGGAATAGACTTCTGTGTGATGTTTGAATTGGCTCCACAATCTGTTAGGGGAGTAAAAAAAGCACTCACAAAACCAATGCAACCTGCGTTAAAGGGATTAAAATCAGGCTAACCAATACACTACAAAATGTAACCTGTGAATGAAGACTCGTCTTCATGTTGGGGTTACTTCTAGTTCAGACGTGCAGGAATCTGTCCTCACCCCATTGATCTTCAATGCCTTTGTGAATGAATTGTAATACAATATGGAAGCATTGCTTTTAAAATTTGCAGATGATACAAAAACTGGTGGAGAGAGAAGGAACAATGGTCATAGGTCAGTTATAAAACAGGCCAATCTGAATCATACAGTGAAGCTGGCTCATTTGATTAACATGAGGTTGAACATGTACCAAAGAAAGATATTTCTTAGACAATTCCATCAGAAAATGTGGCCATGGTATGAAGTCTCCACTGTGGACTGAGAAGAATACTAGCAACTCTGCTTTGAAACAGGAATGTTGAGACATTGGAAAGGATTTTTATAAAGAGACTTTCAGACTTGAAATATTGCCTATTGAAAGACAGTTAAGACAATCAGTTAGCTACACTGGCCATCCCCTGGCCTCCAACATCACTAGTGTTGTGCTGGCCTCCAACATCACTAGTGTTGTGCTGGCCTCCTGTTGACTGGAGAGTTCTCAGAGCTGACGGTCCTCATCTTTAGGGTTCGGTGTGTCCCCCAGGAGAGTGTCACCTGCCCCAGCTGGAAGTGAAGGGCCTGGGCACGGCCTCCTCTGCCTCCTCTTGGTTCTCTTCTTCCTCTGGCAGTGCTGGCAATGGTGGCAAAGGAGTGGCTGCTGGGACCCCCACTGATGGCAATGGATGAAGTGACAGGGAGCTTGTCCGTGCTGCACATTGCAGGGCTGTTGGAGGGGACGGGGTCAGGGCTGAGAGACACTACTGCTGGTCCAGCAGATAATGAGCCTCCCTGCCGAACAGTTGCAGGATGACATGTATAAGCACAGATGTTACTCTGTAGACTAAGAGGGAGTCACTCAGCATCTATGTTAGTAGTTCTTCATCCATCCCATGGTTGGACGATGGCCATAACGGTGTCCTCATCCATGGCTGCATCCATCTGCTTGCCCCTAAGGATCAGCCTCCACCTTAGTTGGAGCCAGGACAGCAGGGTCTCGAGGAGGGTTAAGTGGGCCTGGAAAAGGATTGCCCATTTCTCTGGCTGGAGGCTGCCCACAGGAACCCTGTGCATCCCTTCCACAGCCCATAACTGGGGTGCTCCAGGGTGATGGAGGTCATGAGCAGCTGGGTGTTTGGAAGCCCCTCCACCCTGGTGGACAATGACTGGTGATGTTGCAGATGGAGTAATGGCATGTTCCATGTAGTCATTGTCCTCCTGCACTGAGTACAAGAATGACATGATCCTCTTCTTGCAGAGGGGTCACTCGGGCTTGTTATCAGCACGCTGCAGGATGCACATTCTCACAGACTTCCACTTGAGAAACTGGTTTCCACTGGCCTGGACAGGCACACACTCTCCCGGATTAAAAACTGGCTGCATGGCCAGGCCAAAAGAGTTGTGGGAAACAGAGTTAAATCCAGTAGACAGACAGCCACAAGTGATGTCCAAGTCTCACTGTTGGGTCCAGTTCTGTTCAATATCTTTATCCATGACCTGGATGAAGGGATTAAATGTACCCTTAGTAAGTTTGCAGATGACACTAAGCTGGGGGAAAGTGACGATAGGAAGGCTTCTCAAAGGGATATGAGCAGGCTGGATCGATGGGTTGAGACTGATAGGATGAGGTTTAACAAGGCCACGTGCCGAGTCCTGCACTTGGGACACAACAACCTCATGCAGCGCTACAGGCTTGGGGAAAAGTGGCTGGAAAGCTGCCTGGTGGAGAAGGACCTGGGGGTGTTGGTTGACAGCTGACTGAATACGAGCCACCAGTGTGCCCAAGAAGCACCTTGGCCTGTATCAGAAACAGCATGGGCAGCAGGACCAGGGAAGTCATTGTGCCCCTGTACTCAGCAGTGGTGAGGCTGCACCTTGAATACTGTGTTTGGTTTTGGGCCCCTTACTATGAGAAAGACATTGAGGTCCTGGAGCATGTCCAGAGAAGAGCATGAAGCTGGTGAAGGGGCTGGAGATCAAATCTTATGAGGAGTGGCTCAGGGAGCTGGGGTTGTTTATTCTGAAGAAGCAGAGACTGAGTGGACACCTCATGACTATGTAAAACTACCTGAAAGAAAGTTGTGGGGAGGTGGGTGTTGGTCTCTTCACCCAAATGATAGGTGAAGAGGGAATGGCCTCAAGTTGCACTGGCACAGGTTAGATTGGACAATAGGAAAAAATTCTTCACCGCAAGGGTTATGAAGCACTGGAACAGGCTGTCAGAGGTGGTTGAGTCACCATCTTTGGAGGTGTTTAAAAGATGGGTATATTAAGTGCTTAAGCATATGATTTAGTAGTGGACAGGTACGATAGGAGTTGATGTTCTCAAAGGTCTTAAATTGTGGGACCCAGAACTGCACACAATACTCAAGGTGAGGGTGTATAGATCCTGACAGACCTGTTTCCTGGATCACAGCCTTCTTTTAAATTGGAATAATTTTGGACTGCTTCCAGTCTGCAGAGATCTCCCTAATCCCAATAGCTTTGGTAGATGATTGAGAGGGATCCTGCTGTAATATCTACTAGCTCTTTCTGTACTCTCAGAAGAATTCTGTCAGGCTCCATGAACATTCAACTGATACATCTGGTCCCTTACTGTTCCAGTGTCCACAAATGGAAAATAACTCTTCCTGTAGTTGTGGTCCTCCAGCTCAGAGGGCTAGGCAGCTCAAGGTCTATCGGTATTTAAAGACTGAAGCAAAGAAAACCCCATTTGGTACCACTGTTTTTAATTCATCCCTGACCATCTTCAACACATAACAGTTTAATGGTTTTCCTGGACCTCTTCTTGCTACAAACACACCTAAAAGAGCCCTTTTGTTGTCTGACACAACAGTGGCCAATTTCAGCTACAGTTGAGCTTAGGCATTTTGTGTTCTCTCCCTGCATATATGAACTGTAATCTACCCTTTTTCCCCGAGTCCCAGGAGACGATGACGGTTCTGAATACCTTCCCGCCTTGCTGAGCTCCAGGATAGTATTTTCAGTGGAATCTGCTGCTCAATAATAGTTGAGGTTTGATAATAGGAGCTTGCAAAACAAACCCTTCTTTTTTTCTTTTCTGAAAGAACATTTTTTTCCGCTCTTTATAGGAGGTGCATTTGGGATGTGACAATCTTTATTATACAAATCCTGCTCTATAGAGTATTTATGTGTGTGCCTTCACAGACTGCTCAGTGATGTCCATTAGGGTCTGAACCCAGAACTAATAGATGTGAGTGCCTTAAGTGCAACCTAAGGAAATACTGAAGTCCTTATAAGTTACCTATAAAGCTTTACGCAAGTACTTAGGTGCTTAAGAGTGCATTTGATTGGGTTTTTTTTCTCTCTTTCAAACACTGTTTTCTTACTGTATTGCATGGTCCTGTAATGCAGGATGCACAAGCAGACCCTAGAGCGAGGACTAGAAAGCTAGGATGCTTATATTTTACAGAAAAAGTCTGCTCAGGGAAAGAGATCTCCCTATATTCTTAGCCTTTATCATTCCCTGAAAACTGGATTACCTTCTAAATGCTGCTTTTAATTTCAGCAGGAGAGATGGAAGGTGCCTTTCATGAAGACAGGCCACAGAATAATATTAGACACCTTTTCTAGGGGCTTGAGATTTTTTGGTTTGAATGGCTTCAGGCTGAAGGAGGTCTACAATTCACATTTTCCACTCCCTAGCACTTCAACTACTAACACTGCTGCTGCCATTTTTTGAAGGCAGGAGCTGGACACTGTTTTGCAGAATCAAACCCTATAACCCAAAATGAATTATAAAGCATGTATGTTTATTTCCAGTGCTGGGGTGCAAGGGGGTTCTCCTCCTAGCTTGCACACCATATAGCTTAACAAGCAGCTACTTATAGGTTAAAGATATGCATAGGTATAAGCACCTACTACATATTCATACCCTATCCCCACTTCGTATTATAATTAGATCTGGAAAGTTCGCTCCAGTCTGGCGCCTGTGCAGTGCCTCCTGATGGTCGTGGGCCGGGGTCTTAGGGATGAAGTAGGAAGTCTTCCTCGGGATGAATATATTTCTTTTTGAACTTTGCACAGACTCAGTCTCCTCCCAAGCTCCCAAACCAAATGCAGCCAGCTCTCTGCATTCCAATGCCAACTTATCAGTAAACTTCTGCTAGCTGTCTCCTTTGTTATCAACTTCCAAGGTCTTCAAGGTGAACAACAGCCAAGCTATAATGAATGCTCCCAGCCCCCCTTGTCTGCTTTCGCACATCAACACTTCTGTTTCCATTCATTTCTGCCACCATCCTGTTCCCAAAATGGAGGCATAAACAGCTTTTGTCCGTGAATTTAGATATTTTGCAGGTTCTCTGGAATAAAGGAATAAGAGAAACCTCAGGTACATTTCATGTTTCACTGTACCCTGTGAGCTGATTTAGAGACTTCTGCAGTTCCATGTACATAGGTTGTTAATAGACTGAAATCTAGGAATCTGCCTTTTACCTATATGTTGTATGAGTTATATATACGACTTGACTTTGTGAAAATCACTCCTTAAACTGAGCAATTAAAAGGAAAAAACAGGAGGACACAACATTTCTATGACAGTGTTCCTTTGTGAAACTGGACCTTCATGTTGCGAGGCAATGTGCACAGCCTGGATAAGAGGGAAATCCTTCTCTTTTTGGCAGGGTCAAAAGAAACTCAAGGGGACTTAAAATTTACAGTTGTTTACCATAAACTGATTATAGAAATGAATATAACAATTAAAAGATAATTATACTGTTCAGATTGTTTAGAAGCAATTTTAAAACTAGTAACTTGATTATTAAATATGTAATGCTGAAGAAAGAATATCTGTGTAAATAAAAGAGCACAGTACAAATAACCTGAAGTTGCGGTCTGAAGTTAAAAAATAAAATTATAGACAGGACACTCTGTAAAAGATAGTAAATGTTCTTTCACACTATTATTGTCAGGATAAAGTAACAAACAGTGGATTTAATCTAATTTGGTTAACTAATTTTAACAGGCTTGTTAAACATTTGGCTACAAATGTTAACTTGTATTTGATTTTTACTGTATTTGCTGTAGCCAAAGTTGCATTATAAAAGCTGGAATGTGTTATAAATACTCAATCAATCGTAATTTCTGCAAAAGATTGCTTTATTATATTTATATGGGAAAGCATTAGAAGCAAACAGCGCTGGGTGCGCTGGGGAGTCTCCGCTCCACCAACAACGCACACTTAAGTCCGAGTTCTCAGTTCCTTTTATGTTATTCTGCAGGTCGATATTGTCCATGTGGCGATCTCCTTTTCATTTTCCTTATCTTCACTTCTGTACTTTGAACTCGGTTTCTTGCACGAGGTATCTTTCAGGTCGTTATCAAGTTAATCCGCACTCTCCTGCTATTGTTCCATGCCTCCCTAGGGGGTCCTTACTCAGGCTCCGAATCACTCCAGCAGGCCTTTTTCCCTATCTTCTGTAATGCTAATTTGCAGGTCGTGCACCAACAGGCATTACATTGTGTTTTCTGGCACGAATTACATCTATATTCTTCACAAATGTGCACACAAGTACAGCTGGTGTGACATTGTCAGCAGAACATCAGATAGCCCCAAACAGAAGAATTTATCTTTCTGTCTTACAAAAAAATTTGGGGCATAATTTATGTTTGTGCAGTTAACAGAAAATATTGTAGCCATCAGCTACACCACTAAGGGCCTAGGATCAAAATTAAGGTAAAGAGATGCATATCAGAGATACCAATTAGCTGAATTAGCTGTGACAGTAGATGCAGTTTTTCAATCTCCCTGGGAAAAAAAAAGTAGATTTCTATTTGAATGAGTACTAAACACACTCATTTTTCATGTCAAATTAAGCACAGTACACTATCTCAGAAATATGATGTAGAAAAGAAAAAGCACCGCTACAAGATTTATGACAGCAAGTACTCTCCAGTTTCAGCCAGACTCTGTGTAACATATATTACATGGGAAGGTTTCACTTTATCAACAATAGTAGCCAACTAGTGCTCAGCTGAGAACCCCAAATTGTCTACTAACTTCAGTTCCCATATGGAAGGAATTCTTACTCATAGAAATATAATTAGTCTGACTCGCGAAGTGATGACACCAAATGCAGAGTTAGGTGCAGGTATGCGGCTGTGCACAGGGTGCAAGGGGGATCTTTCCTCCAAGCTTGCACACCATGTGTCAAAGCCGGTACATCTTGTTTGTGCCATGCTATACGTATGCATTAAGGTAACACCCACAGTCATGTCTTTTCCAGGAAGTGGGTAGGGTTAGTAAGATTAGTCACTGGAACTCATTATCATAGTAAGATTAATTCCAGGAACTCTTTATCATTGGTCTCCTCCTCCTAGAGCTTGCGCACTTCCTTATGGTAATGGTCGATGGGGTCTTTGGGGATGAAGATAGGCTGTCTTCCTCGTGTTGAACTTTTCACCTTCCCTCCTTGCACATGCTCTTAGAGAGCCTAGGCCACCTTCAAGTCTTACCTGGCCCAGCTGGTGGTCCTTCCCATGTCCATTGGAGCAGTCCTTGTTATCTGGGTTCAACCAGATACAGTCACCACCCTGCTAAAAAAACCTCTATGTCAGAATTCCATGTTTTCATTAGTTCAAATTTATAACTCTTAACAAATGATTTCTTCTTTCAGTCTATATAAGTAAAATATTCTGTAATAACTATTGCAAGAGCAAGCCACTAGAAAAAGCTCTTTGACTTCCCGTAGTGATTAGACTCATTATAACGGGGAACAAAAGAAACTTTCAGAGAATTTGGGCTCAAAACCCCCAGAACTGCTAAATCTAGAAAATAGGAGATGACTATTCAGATTATCATAACCTGTAGTCCTTCACAGACTATTGATGTTTACACTAGGGTCTGAAAAAAACAAAAAAATAGAAAACGTTGGTGCATGTATGGCTATTTGTATCGAGGCTGGGTACAAGTTCCTCTGACTGACTCAACCTAAAATGGAAAACAAAGAAAATCTTGACATCATGGTGGGGACAGTATTCTTGCTTTCCTACTGTTTTTTTACTTCAGTAGAAATAATGTATTTATTTTGGGCCATAAAGAAGAAAGCGCAATGTTTGATTTTAAAAATATTTTTCCCTACCTGTTGATTGTTTGAGACACAAATAGAAGAGTCCACTGATTTTAGTTGTACATAGCATAGATTTGCAAATCTACTTACAACACAGCTAAAAGGTTATTTTTTTGTTCTTTTCTAGCAGTTTGCCACTAATGTTATCTGACAGCCAATAATAATGGAATAATTTCCTTTGGCCAATAAAAAGCAGAAAAAATACTTAACTTGCAATTCTTGAAACTCTGCATTATGTTAACTAGATGTTGCTTTTTTATCCTCATAAGAAGTGAAAAATAACCTGCTAGTGACCATATTAATCATATGTCATACCATTTATTATATTTTTTGTGGATGATAAAGTGTTCTAGTTGGCCTAGAACAGTAATTTTCTTCTTTTTACATGCAGGACAGCAAGGCTGGTGTTACAAGCTAATCAAACATGGGCAACTCAATCACTTCACATTGAAAGAAAGAAAATAGATAAGGTGGAGCTAAGTATCTTGGGCCTTAAAATTGAAACTACACTGAAAATTAAGTAGCAGGAACAGAAAAAGAGGGAAACGGTGTTTAATGTGACAGATGAGACAGTGAAATACACAACAGCGTGTCGAATATAAACAGAAAGGGCAATAATTGCATTTGTCAAGCCCATGGATCTGTTATTTCAGTGATCAAGAAGAGATGAAAAGATACAGCAAATAGCTCTGTAGAGTATTTTTTAGATGTTTTCCAGAAGAAGGTAACAAAACTGAAACATAATTTGGTTAGAAAAAACATTGTCATTCTAATATGTCCCAGGCTGTGTGTCTGAGTAGCAGGCTGAAATGTGTTAAGGTCAGAGATGATCAGAAATGAAGGAAAGCTAGATCAGAGATCCGAGAGAATGGAGAGATATGCAATCTTAAGGCAATAATTGATCGTGAATGGTTACCAGCTCTTATTTCATGAATTTGTGCTTGTGGGCACCCCAAGTCCAGAAATAAGGAAAGAAAGGGACCAAGCATTTTATGCTGTCCATGGTCTTTTAATGCTAGACCCAAAGGATAGGAGCTTTTCTAATGATTTCAAAAAGCTATCCTATCTCTTCAATGTGTAGCTGGAGTGCCACCAAACATTAGTGTGATCCTACCTTATTAATTATGAAGTATAAATTGAATAAAATCCTAAAAACAAAACAAAAAAATAAATGTGCAAGCCATACAAAGCATGCAGTGACTTTTTGTGTGCAGAATATCCTCCATTTTACACATGCCTCTCAAAAGAAATTATGAGGGACAGTAAATGTTTAGAAATAATTTGGCTTATGTAAATGCTTTATAAATATGAAGAAGAGTCTTGTTGCCAGTGAATAACAATAGTTCAGTGGGTCATTTTGTTACAGCAGACTTTGTACTGCATGGTATCTATATTGCAAGGAATATTTCCTATCTGTGCTGTGACTACCAGAAAGAAGTTCATGTAGCACAGCTTGCCCTGAAATGCCTGAATAATCATTTCACAGCAAGGTAGTGGAAAGTTAGGTCTAATAGATACTACAATTGAACTCAGTCAGAGAGTGGCTAGATACATTATGTGTTTCAAGGTCTTGCACAACAGCAATTGCATTAAGTAATAAACCTAGAAAACTCTTAACATATCTGTTTAAACCATTTAAGCAGAAATTATTTATTCCAGCAACCAAAAAAAAGAAGTCATGAAGTTACTACAATGAAGGGTGTTTATTTAGTTTAGAACTCTAAGGCTTCTATTAAAAATTGCATTGTCAAGACGACCTCTAGCTTCCACTCATTAGAAAATATCTGACAATTTTTATTAGGAATTGATGCTTCTTTGCACATCACTACACAGTGCATAATTTGAAAAAAAATACATTGGTTATAGGAACAGTGTATGTTATTAATAGCCCTTGATCTGGGAAAGCTGTCAGTCTAGCTAGTATTAATTTAGAGAGTATAAAACAGGAAAGTGCCTATACCTTGACATAAGCACTATTTATCTCACTTTTATAGGATTTTCCTTTTTGATCTGTAGAAATTTTGACTAGTGAAATGCCAATACTTTATCCGTCTCTTCACATTTAGCTTATTAGGGAATAAGCTCCTCATCCTGGAGTCCTTCACCCAGCTGGGGTATTTCACAAATTTCAACTTTTAAGAGGACACTTTTGAGAACAATCTTCTCAGGCCAGGGAATTAACATTTTCTTTTTTTTGTAAATGCAGTTCCCGAAAATTATCCTGAAGCTGGTGTCCAGGTTTTGTCTCCTGCCAAACACAGATCATTATCTTTTGATGCAGCACATTTAGTCCTGAATTGATGGCCATTGCCTGAGCCTGCAAAGTGCAAAATATCCCTTGGAAACATCAGAGCAGGACCTGAGGATGTCAGGATCCAAGATTTTCAGATGAGACAGAGGGGCATAAATTCAAGGAATTTATTTGAACAGAGAGCAGTAAAAATATAATAAAAACTAAACCAACAAAGTAGCAAATCTGTGACTCACTCCAAATTTTTAGCTGACATTGAAACCTTCAGGCATCTGATCATGAATTATTGCTCCACCACAGAGGCATTCAGGGCTAGATGATCAAAATGCCTACTATGTGAAAGCAGCTTGACAAATCAGCTTAAGGATCACTATAGAGATATGCCGAGGAAAAGTCAGAGCACTGCTCAACCTATTAGTTGAGTGTTCTGAGGGCTGGTATTTTATTAATTTTACCACAGCTGAAGTCTGAACCTCACCACAGTCTCAAAAAGGAATAGAATCATAGAATAATAGAATAGTTTGGGATGGAAAGGACCTCAAAGATCATCTAGTTCCAAGACTCCTGCCATGGGCAGGGACACATTCAGCTAGACCAGGTTGCTCAAGGCCCCATCCAGCATGGCCTTGATTACCTCCAGGGATGGGGCATCCACAGCTTCCCTGGGCAACCTGTTGCAGTGTCTCACCACTCTCATAGTGAAAAAATTCTTCCTTATGTCTAGTCTGAATCTGCCTCTCTCCAGTTTATACTCATTACGCCTAGTTCTTTCACTATAAGCCTTTGTAAACAGTCCCTCCTCAGCTTTCTCGTAGGCCCCCTTCAGGTACTGGAAGGTCACTACAAGATGTCTTCGGAGCCTTCTCTTCTCCAGGCTGAACAAGCCCAACTCTCTTAGCTTGTTCTTGTATGGGAGGCCCTGCAGCCCTCTGATGACCTTTGTAGCCCTCCTCTGGACCCGTTCCAACAGTTCCATATCCTTCTTATGTTGAGAATTCGAGAACCGGGCACAATACTCCAGGGGAGGCCTCACACGAGAGGAATAGAGGGGCAGAATCTCCTCCCTTGAACTGCTGCCTATGCTTCTTTTGATGCAGCCCAGGATATGGTTGGCCTTCTGGCCTGTGAGTACACACTGCTGTCTCATGTCGAGCTTCTCATCAACCAGCACCCCCAAGTCCTTCTCTGAGGGCTGATCTCAATCACATCATCCCCCACCTTGTATTGAAATCAGAGATTGCCCTGACCCAAGTGTAGGACCTTGCACTTGGCCTTGTTGAACCTCATAATGTTTGCACAGGCCCACTTCTCTTGCTCTTTCCTGTGACTGAGTCTGCTCCTGTGCCCTGGAGCTCAGAGTGTGGTCCCACCAGTCTAACACCCTCCCTGATGCTCCTCAGCCTCTCTGCTTCCTCTTTCAGCCCTGCCACCAGGCTGAGGAGGTAGTCCACCAGCTCGCACCTTATGCGGCCATTGCCCTTGCTGCCCTCTGTTTCCAGTGCAAGCTGGTGGCACTCCATGCTGCCTGAGACCTGGACATCTGCGTACTTTCCTGGGAGAATAGTCTGGACTGCCACGCCCCTTCTGGCAGGTGCAGAGGATGCAGCCGCTTGCCAGATGGACACACACTGTGGCTGGGCTCCCTTTCACGCACCAAACTTACCTTTTGAGCACCGAAACTGCGCCCTCCCTGCACGCCCTGCCTTCACGAACTGATCTCACAACCTGTTCGAGCCTGCCCCTCTGACGAGCCCGCCTCTGTTTGCGTGCTCCTGTTCGGGCGCTCTGGGCCGCAGCACTCCCTGAAGGCAATTTAAATCTCCCGCAGCCGTTTCCAGGACCGCCCCCCCGTGCCAGCTGCCACATACGAGCTTGGGCTTCCGGGACTCCAAAGCCACCTGACAGGCTCTCTCAGGGATTCGTGGGCTTTCCGTGCTCTGGTAGGCGCCCTTTCACCTTGATCTAGTGCCTGGCGGCTGTATTTACAGTGGCTGCCACCGAACCACATCGATCAACTGTTGCGGCTGGCTTTGCTGCGTTTAGCACTCTTCCAAAAAAGGGCGGGCTTTGGCGTCTTTTGTGGTCACTTCGCTGCAAGCTTGTAACTTTTATACTCCAAAACATTATGTAACAAGGGAGGACTTTGAAGTCGAGCATTTGTTAGAATATACTATTAAATTAAGTTTTGAATTTTGACTTATTTAGAATGTGCAGTGTGCAAATTTTTGCTGGTGTAAATCAACACAATTTAAACTAATTTAGTTTAATAGAATCACCATGTTTGAAATGCCCAGTAATATGGTCTTAAATTTTTAATTATTTAGGAATTTTACTCCTTTGTACTTAGGACCTGACTAAAAGTCTGGCATACTGCTTCCAAGGCTACACCTAACATATGTGGAGAAGAGTTGTGATTGCAATCCGGAACAGTCAAGAAAAGCCAGGTTAATGAAAAATTAGCATACACAGGGGCTTTGACTCTGTGTCTTAAGCTGTGTACTGACAAGAATTAAGCGATATTGCAAACGTTTCCCTTCTGTTGTGCCTCAAAACTCCAGAGAAGATGGAATACAGTAATATCCAACAGAGGAAGCACATACTATTTATTCTGGGAAGTTCATTTATAGGTTGTTCTTTCTTTCAGGAAATATTTTTCTGTATTAGCAATGTCTTGATTCTTTATGGTTTAAATAAATTTTAATGAGAAAAGAGAAAGGTTATGAAATTCAGACAGAATTCTTCTAGGTAACTCAGGACTATAAATACTTAGGTAAATTCTGCTATAGTAGTGGGATAGCTGACCCATTTCCTCATATTCCCCAAACAGCAATAAGCCCACCACTGTAGACAAAATTAGTATCTTTGGTCAGGCTGTTTGGAAGGTGCTGCCAGCCAGTCACTGTGAGTTTGAGTGTTCTAGGTGTGTCAGTCATGCTCCTCTTCTGCCCCACACATGGCACTCAGGGTGAGGAGGCGATTGTCTGCTATATTCCTCCTTGACTGTGGTCCCAAGGAGATCCTTGGCTGTGGTCCTTCAAGAGGTGACACCCTCCTTGGCACATAAAATTGGCTGCAGCCAAGCTGGAGGAGAAGCAGCTAAGGTTTTATGCCCAGAGGTCTTGCACAATCAAAAGAAAATGCTGTTTTGTTTCCAGACCAGGAGCAGCAACAAAAATTAGAGCCCAGTGACCATAGTGGTTTGCTTAGTGCATATGTGTGATAAGAACAATATGCCAGATTTTTAATGGGAAGCAGATTTTTTGGCTTTGACAGTATTGTAAGATTTTCAAGATTTTACAGCTACTTTTAATGAGAGCAGTATGCGATGGTTTTCTTTGTCTATAGCTACCAAAGAACACACATATATTAAATGTATAGGTGAAAGAGGGGAGAAATGGTGCATGCACACAAAACAGACAGTGTGGTGCTGACAACTTGTAGGTCACACACTGAATTTATTTAATTTAATAGACAATAGCCTGTCCTGATGTTTTAAGTCAACGTTCTTCCATGGCTCCCAAATGTTCACTAAAATAAGTTCTTTTACTTGTTAATTTCCAGTTCTTGGCTGCTTTTTGTGCTAATTTCATGCATATGTCATATACAAAATATGTTAATTTTGAAGCCAAATCTGGCAGGAAATTATTGTAGAACTGGCATAGAGAGGTTTGGGACAAACAAACAGACAAGCTCAAAAGTTGGCAGGATGCATTTACAATCTACAGAATGTATTTTTCTAGTCCTTCCCAGTCATTTCCGTGTGCACACAGGCAGAAATAATGAAGGAGAGGCAAATGGACTGTGATAAAATTTCTGTGTGAAATGAAAACACCTTTAATTTAGGCATCTGCTGCATTTTCATTCATCTCATAAAAATTTAAAAAATCAGAGTTCAATGGTTAACACAGACCTTCTGATCCCTAAATATTGTAGATAAAAATTACAGTAATTGAAGTGTGATGTTTGTGGTACATGTTTACACTTTACTGAAACAGTAGCTAATGAAACTGGCCATAGGAATGCAGTGGGTTTTTATGAATTTTGCCAAAATCCTTTAGATTGCTGTCAGTTGGAAAGAGTTGCACTTTTTCACTTGTTCAGTATGCTGCTTTGCAGAAGTGGTATCTTCTCAAACACATTCTATGAAGTATTCAAATCAGTTAAAAATAACTGAAATCTCTCTCTCTCCTTGGTATTGATCTTTATATGAGTTTAACCCAAAACATTGAATTTCACAGTCTAGGTTCTCAGTTTTGCTTCTTGAAGATATTTTTACATGTAGGACTAGGTATGTGTGCTTGATTCCTAAATTACTACTGTAGTTATTTGTGCATGTATGTTTATTGAGCTGACTGTAGCAGTAGTACTTAGGTACTACTTAAACACACTTAGGTATTTTCACACACAGGAATTGGATAAAAAGTTGGATCTCTAAATAAAAATAAATGTAGTTGCATACCAAAGTGCAAAACTTTTTCAGAAGAATGCAATAATAAAGCATAAGAGAGTAATATAAGGAAGACAATAGAAATCTGAAGATAAAAATACAGTCTTAATTCTGTCCTTTTGTTGGACGTGTTACAAACTCAAGTTATAGGGGCATTTATCCTATCTTTTCTATTTCTTTAGTTACAATTCCTTTTCTATATGTTTTGAACCTATGAGTTTCTTAAAATTCTCAGCTGGAACAAAACCAAAACTTCCTTGGTTGAACGTTCTGAAAATTTTTAGTAGGAAGTATTGATGATATCAAGCATCACAAAATGTATACCTGATATTAAACTATATATATAACAGATTGTAACATAAAAGTAAAAACATAGAGAAACAAAATTATGAAGTCTAAAGTGCAATTCTACACTGTGGAAACAACACTTTCTCTCATAAGACAAGTGAAAAGAGAGTGAAACAAATAATTTTTTTAAAAAAACAAACCCCTTTTCTCTGTTAGAATGTTTTAACTTCCTTAAGACAACATTTTGAGACAGAAAACTATTCCATTCTACAAAGCAGTTAACCACCAGTCACCTAAACTAACCTGTGATCCCTATAGACAGCAATGTTATTAATAACTTCATAGATGGGCAATTCCCGGCTTATTTCTGCCTGTAACGATTAATCTCCACCTGTCTCAAACAGATGCATTATTTCCCAAGAACAAATCACTACAGATTTTCTGACTGAAAAAAAGGAGAAATAAAGTATAAGGAAAAGAACTGACAGAAAGATTGTCAGGCTTCTTTGATGATTGATCTTACTGCTGGGGAAAAGCAAGACTAGTCAATATTGTGACCATGAATATAGAAAAATTTCTGCAAAAGTCCCATTGGAAGATGGTGATTGCAATACAGCTACTTATTCTGGAAATCTATAGCAAGAATTAACCTGAAATCAGGTACCATTGGATGGTTACTTCTGGATCACGTATTAAAGAATGAAAATAATATAGATTGACTTTTTTTTTTAAGAGAGGTGAATAACTTTAAGAAAGCTTTAATACATAAAACATATAGCATGTAGAAATAAGATTGAGAAAACCTAAATTATGGTTAAGTGCAACTCTGGATGTTTTAAAAATTGTACCAAAAAAAGGTTCTCCCAGCAGACTATTGGGACAGTTACTCATGGACATACTGCTCGCCTAAGGATATATATACTGCACCTTGAACCATATAAATAAATTACGATAAGGCAATAAGTGTGGAATTAATGTTATGCACCTTTAACTACACAGGAGTTTAAGCCCTTCAGACTTCCCTGTGCTCAAGGGAAAGAAATAGACCCCTCCATAAGGAGGTTCTTCCTGTCTCGCTTGAATAGCTATCCTAGATACATGAATTGCCTCTGGAGTTTTCGTTTTATCCTTTAAATAAAAGAAGGTAAGTTAATTAGGGAACCAGGAGAGACTAGACAAGTAGCACAAGTCAGACGTCTACTGCTGAGATAAACTGAAACACTGTAGAAACGTCCTGTCCAGAGGCACTGATCATTTGCAAATCGGGAAGAAGACATTTGCAGCCAGTTAAGAAAACTGGAGCAAAATCTTTCCACTTAGGTTTGCTCTCAGAGCTTTAGAAAACATGTGACTGGTTTAGCATTAAGTTGTGGACTGTGAAAATAGCAATAGAATTGCTCACTCCAGGATAGACAGAAGTTTGTGTATTAGACCCGTTCTCTTTCTACACATACAGAAAATGAACTTCTTTGTACTCTGATATAGTCTGCAAACAATAACAGCTAATGTAAAACTGGAAGATATCTGCAGACAAATGCATAGTGTCCTGTATCGTGAGAGTATTGGTGGAACTTTTACCGAATTTAGGTAAGAATCAATGGAAATGACATTCAATATTCATAATAAATACAGAGAAAGCTCTACTATTCTTCTGTTAATTGAGTGTAAGTTATTCTTGTCTATATGGGACTTATTTTTCTTCACTCATGTTAATTGGTCTCTTTTTATTTTACAGTTTGCGTCCAGAGGGAAATAGTAACTAAATTATATCTTCAGCGAGAGGTCCAACTCAAATGTGTAAAAGAGGCTGTTATTGAACACGAACATTGAAAATTTTCATTCTAGTTCCTACTTACAGGAAGTGCAAACTATGTATACGTAGGGGAAGGTTCATCCCTTTTATGAGCTTCTCTTGAACTCTCCTGTGACAGGTGAAGTATAATGTACATGGTAAAAATATCCCCTTCCTACACCCATAGAAGGGCTTGGAGGTGCTGCATGCAGCTTGTCCATGAAGCAATATCTGGTCTGGGGGATTGGTGCACTTGGGGTTGTCGACCAGCAGACTACTAGCCCCGTTGTGCTTTACCAATGTGCTTATTTTTTGTCCTAAAAGTCAAGGTAAATGAAATCTATGTCATCTGTGAGGTGAAACTCAAACTGTCATTTATTAAAATGACAGGATACTGAAAGGCTTTCATTGTTCTTTTACTTCTCCATTTTTTCACATTAAGATCCACAGACTTGCAGTTTGGTGGTGAGCTTCAATAGAGCAAATTGTGTGGTCCTTCCTAGATTCTATCCATACTTATAATTGTCAGCCATTAAAACATACATGCTCAAATCAAAACAGAAAACAGCAAGCAAACAAACAGCTGCAATGATTTAACGTATCCCTCCTATTTCCCTGAGGGGTAGTAGGACTGCTGAGATTGGAGGATTTATTTATATAAGAATTTTGAGGTTCAAATACCTGTCATTCTTATGAAAATGAAACATCTAAAATGTTGTAGCTAAGGAAAAGCATTCCTCCTCAACCTTGAAATTTTAAAAAATTTGGTCTTGTTCCAAGTTTTCAAAAATACTTTGTTTTGATGCTGATTTCTTCTAGTTTATATGTTCTACATTAAAAAAAAGGCCATCACAAGCAAAAAGAACCCAGAAATTACAATTTCAGAGTGATAAAAGAAGATATTTCAAAGACAAATAAATTATTTGTTCTTAAGTTTTAATTTGAAATGCAACTCTCATACAGTATCTGTGGCATTCCACTCCTGTAAAGTATTCTGTTCTAGGGTTTTGTAAAAAATTTTTGTCTGACTTTATTGTTGAGATAATATAGATAATATATGTTTCTTCTGCAGTTTAAGAAGTTATTATACCTGTTAAAATTATCACATTTGTGTAATACATATACTCTGAACCAAACACTTTTCAACTTTTTGTCTGCTGATTAATCAATGCTCTTTTGAATATTTCAGAATGCTCCATGTTTAGATATCACATTAAAATTTTCTACTTCCCATAGGAACACTGAGAACAAACACTTTAAATAATCTGGATTCATCCTTTAGCTTCAAGGAGAAATGGCAGCTGTTTAAGACGCTAGTCATTCCTAAAAAGCAATAGATTATACTTAGCTTTTATTCAAAATATGGAACACCTTCTGAATCACATTTACAGCCTGCTGATAGAGTGGAGGCAGAATAAATGTTCCTATCAAACAGATAAAGGAAAAGGAAAAGCTTTATGAGTGTGAGAAAACAGAGGAAGCAGATTTCTATGTAGGAGTGAATTTTGCATCTGATTGTGGTTTAGGGTGGCTGTTTTTCAATCAGAATCATTGTTAGGTCATTGAACTCCAGAGAAGTATATGTTTTCCTCAAAGTGAGTGGAAAAACCTCGTTCTTTCTCCTGGTGTAGCTCCTACACGGAAATGAGTCAAAAAACTAAAAATTCCAGCTAGTGTGCACAAGTGTGTTTTTAGTTTTGTGACACAATCTCAGTGCAGTGAGTAAGGAATTTGTATGAGAACTGAGGTCCTTAAATCTATGGCAAATAGTCCATGGCAGTTTTCAAGCTCTACTTTTAATGGTTTCATTTGTTTATCAGAGTTTTGGTTACTTAACAACTGTAAAGGAAAAATATCAAGGACATGATAGCTCTCTCTAGTTTCCCCTCTCCCTTGCTTCCCATCTCCTTTCTGATATTGGAATTTCTTCCTTTTCTTTATCCCATTCATGTCATGCAGTTTGCTAATGCTGACCTATTCCTTAATTTTTTTCCCCCTCTTTTTTTTTTCTGGCTACCATTCTCTGAGTTTAATAGTTTTGTTTTTACTAATAAATAGCCCTAAGGTACAAAATCCCAAACTGTTCCTTTGGACAGTACCAGAGATTATGCTATCCTTTTGTATAAGGTCAACAGATGATTCCTTAGTTCTAAATAAACAAAGGATGTTGGAGGGAAAGCATAACAGGTGTTATACTGACTTTCTTGCCATATACCGTTTATGCAGTAGATGCATTTTAATGGATTTCATGTATGTTATAGATAACTATGTAGAATTATAGTAGATAGTGTATTGATACATATATACATATTTTATTTGCTGCATGAACTGTTTAAATGTATAAAATATTCATATATGTATAAATAAATACATCCTCAGCAGCAATTCTGTATTTGTCATAGAACTTAAAGACTGTTCATGTTCATAAAGTGTAAAACCTATTTTTATAATTATTTAGGTCTCAATTGTCCTGGCACTCTGAAGAGCTAGTCTAGAAGCTCCAGATGATGACAAAACCAGAATTATGAGAAATATACAGTATCCTGAGAGTTCATCACTGGTTTTTTTTCAGGGATACCATTTATATGAAGTTCCCACATCTCAGATGCTGAAAGGCAAAACAATGCTGCAAAATACCTATTAGCAATGGTCACGTACATTAGGGCCACACATGAATTTCCAAGTCCAAGGAGGTTTGAACCAATGCTGCAGTAGGTTTTACAGCTTCATTGCCTCCTCTGTGGATACGACATTATTGGATACCACTTCTTAATTGTTCTGATACCACTCCACCCATTTATATTTTTATTTTTAGGGTACTGAAAATACAAACTTGCAGAGCTTTCACCCATTTCGTTTTATTCAGCTCAGATTTAAGACTGTAGGGAAGCAGTATTATTCCTAAATCTGCTGAGACTCACTGCAAAGCTGTTATCAGGGAAATATGAAACACACAGAAAGCTCTTGAAAAAAAAATCTACCAAAAATGTTAACAATCTTAGGGTCCATTTCATTTTTTTTTTAGTACTAGTTTTGAGCTATTTTGTTTGTGCCTTCATTACAGTACTACTTCAAACATGAATATTTGGATTTAAAAATCAACCCAGGGAAAAGAATGCGTAAAAAGTCAAATGTGAAATTAAAGCGTAGGACAGTTTTATTTAATGTTATTTGAAGTTCATTTACTATCAAGTCACCATTGGCTACATGATACTTTCCATCTCATTGTATGTGTCACTAGTAAACATGGTGTAAAGTCATCATGATCCCTACAAGGAAGAAATTGTTACAGTCTTATTATAAGCTATTAATAATATTAACTTCAATTTATAAAAAGTGAGAAAGAAAAACAGCCTTGCCCACCTCTTGTAGATATTCTGTATTTAAACATTTCATGGAAGATATGTCATGATTGAGAAAGAAGCCCTGCTAAAAAAGCATGATTTTCTGTGTTACGATTGCAGTTCAGATCAAGTGTTTTCTTACAGAAGGAAATACGGGATTAGTTTAAAATGCAGAGGAATCATTCATCTGTATGAGCACAGTTTTTAACTGTCAGGAACATTCAAGAATTGTATAAAGTGAGCTTTGACTATTTGTAGGAGGAAAGGAAAGAAAGAGGAAGGGAAAAAGAATTAACTTTTCCAGTTATATAGCAAAAAGAAAGGGGCATGGTTTTTCTCACATCTGCTGGGCAGAAATGGGTGGTGTTCTCCTGGTTTTACAGTGCAAAATGAAAAATCCACAGATCTTAGTTAATTTGGATTACAGGTTGATTTACAAAACTAGTAAAGTGTTATGAGGAACGGCTGAGGGAACTGGGGTTGTTAGTCTGGAAGAAAGGAGGCTGAAGGGAGAAGAAGGCCTGAAAGGAGGTTATAGTGAGGTAGGTGTTGGTCTCTTCTCCCAAGTAACAAGTGACAGGATGAAAGGAAGTGGCATCAAGTTGCACCAGGGGAGGTTTAGACTGCTTATTAGGAAAAAAATCCTTACTGAAAGAGTGGTTAAAACATTGGAACAAGCTGCAGAGGGAATTGATTTAGTCACCATCCCTAGTGGTTAAAAACCATGTAGATGAGGCAGTTTGGGACATGGTCTAATAAGCATGCTGGTGTTGCCCTGACCATTGGACTTGATCTTAGAGGTTGTTTCTAACCTTAATGATTCTGTGATTCTACGATTCTAAATGTGTATCTCTTTTGCTAAAGACTTTTGCTTTCTTGGTTGCTATTCACCATTTTTAAATCATTATCAAGAACTTAAGTTTTAGTATCTGAACTTTAGTATATGAAGTATATGAAGTTTTACTATATGAAGTGTATGAATAGTTTTTCTTCTTCTGTCAGACAGCAATCACGTCTGAAATTTTTTTTTCTTCTTTACAGTATGCAATGGGAATATTGGTGTAAGAGATAGGAGATGTCACCATAGTTTTGTGAATAGGATGAATTGCCTTTTTTTATCTATAAACAACTTTAAAAGACTTTTGGAAAGCATAGGATTTTTAAAGTGCAATTTTCCTATGTGAATTATTCACTTAACTTTTAGACCGTTGCAGTGGGTTCTGCTTTCCCTGAAACTTTCAATACGTCTTATTATGAAATTTTTAAAGTGAAAGTTAACCAGCAAAAGGAATAATTAGGTAAGAAGTTGTACTTTCTGTTTTATATACAAAATCAGATAACTATACTGAAGATGCCCATGGGTGCTATCCCTCCATTACATTTGTAAGTTCTGTTTTCTTGAGACTGCCTGCCTACAGAATACTTCACTGGATTTCAAAGTGGGATTAATTTCCAGGTTTAGTACCCAAGTCTGTATGAATCATCATAATTTTTTTCATTACCATGAACTTGTGACCCAGAAGTTGGATACAGCCTATGACTGTATTTCCTCAGGTTCATTGCCACCTATTTTTATGCAGTTTATTGTTTATTACTAGAATGTGTAGTGACTGTAAAACGTCTTTGAAAGGCTTCTTTGGCCCTGAGCAGGGAGGGGGTTTCAATCCTTACGCTCTGGTAGTAAGAAAATTGGTATCACAGTTTAAATAAGCAAAAAAGAAAAAAAGAATTCAATTAGTGGATCAAATTACAGTGAACTTCCCTCCTAGGTTCACTGCCCATAATAATAACTTTATTTGGAACAAAAATATTGAAATGTGCCACTTTAAAATGCGCCCTATGTCTATTTTGGAGTCAAGTTGAAGCAGATGATTTGTGGAATGATGGGAGGAATGGAGTAGAGGTATTTGGAAGTCAGAGATAAGTTTTTAAGATAAGCATTCAGAATTCTTTATGAACTCAAAAATTTAACTGGTGAGGTGGCTTCCAGTTTGTCTGAAAACATTCTCAAAGGTCTTACAGCCTATTTGCAGAACAGCAGTGTCTCAGAGGGATAATGGAATCTGAGCCTCACCAGACACTGTCTTTGAGGTGGGAAGTTGGGCATGCTTAAGAATCACTGCAAGCAACTTCACAGTTTCTTCCTTTGCCTACATGAGTCTTTCTTAGATGAAACTTTCTGTTTTATTCTTAAAAGAAACCCGGTCTAACAGCTGGGTTCCTCAGAACAATTTTGGCAATAAATCACAACTCGTGTGTGAGCGTTTTCCCTCAACGGTAGAATTACTCTTTGAGGCAAACATAGTACAAGTAGGCTGGCTGCAGCTAAAGCTTGTGTTTTATTGAAAGAGTTCTTTGATCAATAAAATTATCTGTAAAGGACCACAAACAGGCCTTCTTCCAGGCAGTATTTTGATCTAGTCTAGAGCAAGCTAAATTTAAGAAAAGAAAAAGAAAGAAATGCAGGCTTTCATTATTTGTCTGTGCATCTAAGCATGACTTGCCCCTGTTCCATCCTGTCAAAGGGTCCTGCTAAAGGATCATATCAATGTTTCCTACTTGTTCCCGATTACTGAGAGCATGGTATGAGATATCCATAATACAACAAAAGAAAAAGACATTACCCTCATACTTCCAAGAAAGACATGTACTTTCCCCTTAATTTTTAATTTTTTTTAACCTAAACAAAACCAGAAGAGAGTAGAATGGATTTTTTTTCTCTCAGTTCCCCTGGAGTGTCTAGGTATCTACTCTTGCATTAGAAAACTCATAGTGAAATAAATTTATACTTGAGTTTTACCCAGCATATAAAATAGACAGGCCTTCACAGATACACTGAAGAACCACCCGCATAATTCAGTGTCTGGTAGAGTCTTTACCATTTTCTCTTAATTTGTTTTCACCCTGGTTTACTAGCCAATGATCCTGAGAGAGAGAGAGAGCAGTAAGGCTTAAGCCATCTTTAACTTTTGGTTTTGGAAAGGTTGTAAAGATCAGTCAGATAATTGCTTGTCTGGAGTATAATTCACTGAGTTCAAATAAAAACAAGACTAAAAACTATTAGAAGTGCAGTCATTTTTAATTATATGACTCACTTGCATATATCTTTTCAGGAGTTTACAAATCCAAGATGAGATCTCTGGTGTGAGTCCCGTTGTGTACATTGTTTCAGAACAATAATCCCAGATTGCATCAGGTTTTGGTCATTCAGAAAAGTTTATAGGTGGTTTGATATGTCTTTGCTTGAATATCCAGGCCCTGAAATGTATCACTTCTATTACATTAGGTCTACTAATGGTTCCTCTTCCATTATCCTGCTGTGGACAGTGGGCACAGTGTCTCTTTCTGCTTTATTACTGGGTATTGCTACAAATATGTCCCACTTCCTGAACAGACTAAGAGCTCTAACATTAACCCAAGTCATACTGTGATAAAGCCAAATTAAGCAGCATTGTCAGATCGGGAGGCATAGGATTTGGGGGATCTTAATGTAGCATTAAGATAAAAGTGAGCTCTAAAGCTGTGACAGCAGTAGCTGTCTGGCAGAGCAGAGTATCGCTTACAACAGGTGAGCAAAGAAGTCACCTTTGCTGTACTTAGCACTGAGATTCAAAATGTGCAACCAAGCTGCTCTGTGGTAACTGTTTGCACACAAATAATCCTCTGCAGCTGGAGAGTAATTCAGCTCAGTTTGGCTGGGCTAAATTAGCTTAGATCATACCTTATTTTCATGGACTGATACTTGGTAGAAAGGTGGCCTAGCTGACCTTAGATACACATTGTCTAACCCCAGAGTCATCCAAATGTACTGAACATTGCTATATTTTTAAGTGATTTTTTGTTCTAGATCTTTTCCTTTACTAGCTTTTTGAGCTGTATAAAGATATCTTCTGAAATTATTGTCTTGATGTAGCACTGCACAAGATTTGACTAATTAAAACACAATTACCAATACTGTCACATGGATGATTGTGTTCAGTTTTGATGAATCACAGGAATCGCTATTTTTTTTAAGGTTGTTGGCAAATTCGTTGTTCCTAAAATCAAAGTCAGAGACAGCTAATGCTACAGGCCATGACTGCTAGTAAAATAATTAAAATATTTAATAAGCTTTTGTGTAAGATGGAACTCTAGATGGAGTAGTCCTCTTTGTTTCAACTTGCTTTGCTGGGCTGATAATGATTTCACTAAGTTAGCAACTATTAGACAAATGGCTGACAGAAATACAATAACATAGTTCTGTTGAAATATTCAAACTGAGATTGAATTTCCTTAATAAGAAGCTTATGCATTAGTAATATAGGAGGAAAACCTGTAGTGAGCGTTCACCTTTCCAAATTTATTATTTAAAATAATGACAAAAGACATTTTATGAAACAACAAGATTGCATAGTGCAACAAAAATGAATTCAATGTTTCTCATCAACCTTCTTGAATATATTTTTTTTCTAATGGCAAAATAACATTAAGAAAAGACAAATATGGAAAAGGACTAGTCAAATGCTATAGTTATGGGAATAAAACTACTGTGCCATGTGGCAATGGTACAGATTTTACTAGATACATTTAAAGTGGCTCAGAGCTTTACTTCCTGCACTGTCTAGAGGGAAGTGGCATGTGTTCAACTTCCAGTCCTCATTGCAGAAGGATAGAATTTTGCCAGTGGCCAGACTTTCCCTTTCTAACTCCTTGTTCACAATCAAGATGGCTAGGAAAATATAACTAGTTATCTCAGAGCATTCTCCTTGGGCTTCTGGAACCACCATGAGGAGCATGCTCAGCTGCTTAGCACTATGTATACTACCAGGGTTTTCTCATCCACATTTGTCTATAGCTTTCTAGGACAGAATACCTCAGTGCCATACTTACAGAGAAGTAGTGCGATTAATTTAGTTTTCCCCCCTGTCCCTAATATTTGTAATTTAGTCCAGTCACTGCAAAATTAAAGATGCAAACTACAAAGAGTAAAATAATTAACTTCCTTTGGTCTGATTGTGCCTGTTCTCCATGCAAAGGTGAAGAAAAATGGCAAATTCCACTAAGTTCCTTTCCCTAATCAAACTCCCCTGCCAGCAAATTAGATGCAAAAGAAATGGCCTTTCATACCTGATCTCCCAAGATCAGAGCGGATGCTTGAGGTAAAGCTGTACACATTAGCTTAATTCTCCATCTCTTCAGAATAAGACTTTTTGATTCCTGCCTCTTGCCAATGGCCATTCGTTGCCTTGAAACTAGACCCAAGCTACCTGAGAAAATAATATCTGATATGTGCAAAGACTAGATGATGGGAAGTCAAAAGAGTTTTTCCATAGGATATACAAATCTTAGCATGCTTAGATAACACTACAAAAAGGAAGACTTTTGTGCCAATATGTAAATACCTGTAATTAAGAGAATAATAATGTTAGCTTTTCTTGGTTTTCATTTTCTTCTTTGTCTTCAGTCCTTTACACTGTTGGTATGATGAACCAAGGTTTGTTAGTGGAGACCAAAAAGAGATCACTAAATTACAGGATTTTATTAATAAATTAAAAAATTGTGTTTTAAAAGCCTGTGACCTGTACTCTCCATAGATTTTTGTCACATACTGCTAATAAAGTATTGTAATGTTAAAATGAACCTGAAAGCAACTTTAAGACTCATATTCAACCAGAATTACGTCAGTATTACTCCTCAGGCATTGTAAATGGATCTCTAATGTAACACTGACTTTCTTCAATATTGCCTCCCAACTACTTATGAAAAATTGCCTTACTGAACAACCTTTTTGCAACCTTATTTCCTAATAGTTAATGCATTCCTTCTTATATGCATTTTGCCTGCTGGTTTTCCCCATATTTTTTTCCCCTTTCCCTCTGTCCCATTCCCTTCTGCTATTCAAATTATGTAGATTATCTTATGTTTTTCATTCTATAGAATTTGTTTATATAAAAAATGACTTTAAAAAATTGACTGCTTAGAAAGAAAAAAAAATTACAGTATGTTAAACTCTAGGGTGTGCATTAATGACCTAGTAATATTCCTCTTTGATGCGTTAAGCCAGTTGGGTTTCATTCCATCCTGCCTAACAGCACACTGCAGGCATGTATTCCTTGATTGTTAATAAATGTTCCTCTGAGATTTTTCTGCTAAACTGTGAGCCTTCAGTAGACTGTGCTTTCAGGGAAAGAATAGGACTTGCTGAACTTCTGGCAAGAAAATGCCACATTAATTTTGCACAGACGAGTTAAATCCATGAGATACTTCTATTTGCCAGCAGTTGGAGGTCTGAGTCGACAGAAATATTCTCTACCTCTCTCATTGTCTAGATGCCTTGTGTCATTATACATTAATAGATTATGAGATGACTTTACGATTTCAGTATATTAGTCACTCCACATTCTTAAGCAAGATAAAGTGTGACGCATGTTTTCTAATTTGGAATTTCTAAACCAATATTCATTCTGCAAAAGGACTATGTGAAGAAATGTATCTAGATGGTTGACAGTAAAATTATGCCTGGAAGAGCTTACAAAGCACAAAGGAAAGCAAACACACAATTTCTGTTGAATGAGTAGCAGGTAGCAAGATAAACACCTCACCGTACCAATTTAGATGTGATCATAACAATGGAGAAGATGAGAAAGATGCATGAAGCTTAATGAAAGGTTATAAAATATTGGAACATTAACGCTAAGATAAATAATGAATTTTTCTCAAAACTCAGTACCTAAGATCAGACTAATCACAATAGATTAAAATTATCGGCCCGTTCCTTTGGAAACAAGTCACATTTTTGCAGTTAATATCAGTGGCAGTGAGAGGGGTGTCTTAAATGAATTGAAGTATACTGCACAGCCATGAAGTCAAATGCACAACTGAAAAGATCAGACTGACTCTGGTAAATAAACTAAATCCATTGAGAATCTAATCTGAGAGATGGCTGAAAAGGCTGGTCCACAGAGACAGGTGTCTCTGACACATATCATACAGATAGAGCTGTCCATACTAATTCATTAAATTTCAAGTAATTATTAAAGTATTTATGACCTCAAGACTCAGAACTTCCACAGGCTGATTCCTTCAAAAATTTTTTGTTGTAAAGCAGTATCTATTGTTACATTTGTACACATGGACTAATGTACCTTTTTTTCATTCTATAAGGTTTTTGGAGGGGAGGGGCGGAGGCGAGGGGCGAGGTGAGGGGCGAGGAGAGGCTACGAAATGCCACACAAGAAGATCAGGCTCCCAGAGCTGTGAAGAAAAACACATTTAAGTATTGATTTAAGGTTTAGAATATTATTCTAAATAATAATTATTAATTATTTCAGTTCTTTTGACTGAAATAATATCCAGTTTTCTAATGAAGGTCCCAATTTCAAATGAAGTCATTAAGATTTAATATAATTTCCTGAAGTTTTCATTGTCTTACTCCAGGGCTCACAGAATCCTCTAAATAATCACTTAATGTAACACATTGTAGTGATCTTCAAAAAATTAGGCTTGCCTCTTAAAAACAGGACTATTTTTGTTGCGGTGGCATTTCTGTGCATTTTTTTCTCAGATTGTATATAGGATTTCTCAAGGACAAATGATGTAAAGAATAGCAGCATTGTTAATTTGAGGGCTATGGGGTGAGGATTCCTAAATCCAGGCAACCCTCTAAAAGACTTCTCACTAAACTTTCTCAGTAATTCTCTCAAAAAACACTTTCAACACACAAAACATAAAACCCCGTATGAGCCCCTTGATGCCGTAATTCATTAGAAACAGAGTCTAGATGTTTTGTCTAAGCAAGAGCAGGCATAGTTCAAAGCAAGAAGGTAAAATGCATCACAAACAAGCCTCAGTTTTCATACGTCCTGAGTCTAAATCTCTGAGGAACTCTCTGTATTTTCTTGTTGTGGTGCTATAAAGGAAAGTCAAGTGATCTGGCTTTTGTGTTTTTCCTTTTACATCATTAAAGGAATCTCACTAAGATAGATTTCTTATAAGATAAGTATGCAAGCTACCCTATCTAAATGTGTGTCCCAAAGCCAAGACTCTGCCTACATAACTTTACACAATAATTTTCATGCTTGTCAACATACTCATAGATGTTTGAAGTCTCCCCTGAGACTTTTAAGCTCTACCATCCTGTGCTGAAAAGATTTTGCTGTTGTCCACCATAAGAAATCTGACTGAAGGAAAAATGTAAGGTAGCAATGTAAGGCAGCAGTGGTCCTTACTTTATAGGAACTTGTGTGGAGAAAGGGCTTAGTCCTATGATTTCTGGTAGCTTGAGCAGTGGTTATTTCTGAGAACCTACTTGGGTTTGGCCACATAACCCTAGTGTCTGCACAAGGAGAAGAAGAAACAGCTGAGTGCTACTGACAGGTAAGTAGTGATTTCTCTGGTAGATGTCAACTGTATCTATCTGATCACTGTAAGCAATGTTTTCCAACCACCCAGTAAAATCCTGTCTCTGCAGATTTTAATGACAAAACTCAGATGACTTCACTGGGCTCAGGATTTCATTTAGTGCCTCTGTGTTATAAAACTCAGAATTTGCCAGAGGCACACAGTCCTTCTGACATAAATAATTATTGAAAAACAGAATGAGAAAAAAACATTGCTTTCTTAGTAGCTAAAAATCTTTCATTGCAATAAGTACAAGAGCAAGTAATTTTTCTCACCGTATTTTAAGATGATTTATAGTATGTATGAAGTGTAATCTCTCACACCAACTTGTTTGTTGCATTGAAGCAAGAGCCATCATTCCTACATTTGCAACTGGATGATCAGTGTTGTCTTGGAGTTTGCCACTATTGATAGCTCCACCGCCTACCAGGGAAGCTTCACCTAATCAGGGAGATGAAGATTTTGTTTTGCTCTTAGTGAAAGTGCATTTGTCTTTAGTTAATGTCTCCAATTATACGTCTCAAAAAAATATTATTCAATAACAATGTAAGAATAAACAAATGAGTCAAGAAATGCATTGTTAAGCTTAACAGCTCATTGTGGAAATTCACTCTCACTGTCACTAACCCCAGGTAACTGAGACACAAGACACTGACTATAGCAAGTCCCACGGTGGTTGTTTACACAGATTATAGGTCCTCATAGTCTGAAGAAAGGAGTATGAACCTACATCCCAGCAAAATTTTTACTTTCAGATGATACATAAAGGATAGGCTAGTTAGGGTTTTAGTGTCATTTTTTGATACAAATTTTTGGTATGCAAATACAGTTTTTTCAAAGGAAGACTAAATACTCCTCCTCGTTTATCCTGAAATATCATTATAACCTCTGAAAAAAGCCAAGGGAAAGAGACCTCATTATTCTGAAGATTCAAACCTTTTTCATAAGGATCAAAAGTACTGTGATCAGATGAATTATATTACTTGTAAATCCAACAGCCACTTCTGTCATCTCTCTATATACACACATACATGTTCATTTGCATCTTATCAGAAAGTGTCTCTCTACAGAACCATGACTGGTATAAACATAAACAGCATCTGACTGTATATCTGGAGTGACAGAATTTGTATAGATGAAGAGTTGTACAGATTGGGAGCATTGCTTAAATCTATATTTATGTATATACTGTATGCAGGGGAAAAGGAGTGGAGCGGTCACATCCCTCTCCTACCTTTTAATCTGTGATTGAAACAAGTTGATCTTTAAGCCCCCAAGTGTTTTTATATTAATGAGTTAATGTTATTCATTACTTAGTTTTAAAATGTTCAATATATTTTATAACAGATTACAGTCTAAAATAAGGACAGGTTACTATATCTTTTATCTACCAGGTTCTGCCTCTAAGGCATAAAAAAAATATTTTTTTTCATTACTGTATGTTGGCTACATTTTATATAATAGGTTTTGAGTCCCTGGCAAGGTAAACACAATCAACTTGGCATGAAAGCCATATTGTTTTCTACAATACTGTATCTTTTAGTAGACCAGTGTTTTATATGGCATATGGTTTCATGCAAAGTGGGATAGAGAAGGTAGAAGAAAACACATTTTGTTGCCCCCTTTGAACGTGGTAGCTTAGATCTTGATTTACTTAAAAAATAATTTTTATCTTCATGCAATAAATATGAATTTTTTGCTTGAATCAATATTGACTTTGAATTGTTTCAAAAGTTCTCATTATTGAGTACTTTGAGATTATTGAGATTAAAACAGATCAATTAAAAGAAAAACAAATAAAATGTACAACAAAAAAAATACGTGTAAAAATCCTAACAATTTTCATGTTAACTTTTCATTAATTTCATGTTAAAATGCTTGTGATTTGAGGTAACGCATAGCTGCATGACACAATAGGCTTTGAAATTAACTTTACACTGTAAGTTGAGATGCAAGTCTTTTTTGAAGGAATTACAAGCATTTAAGATTATTCTCATTTTTTCTTACGAATTTCTCTTTCTTCTAACTTGTGAATTTATTTTTATAAAGAAAACCAGAAATAAATAAGTGCATTCAATTTTTTTTTTTAAAACTTGACGTACTCTGATTCAAAAAGTCAAACCAAACCAACAACCTCTCCTCTCCTCTCCTCTCCTCTCCTCTCCTCTCCTCTCCTCTCCTCTCCTCTCCTCTCCTCTCCTCTCCTCTCCTCTCCTCTCCTCTCCTCTCCTCTCCTCTCCTCTCCTCTCCTCTCCTCTCCTCTCCTCTCCTCTCCTCTCCTCTCCTCTCCTCTCCTCTCCTCTCCTCTCCTCTCCTCTCCTCTCCTCTCCTCTCCTCTCCTCTCCTCTCCTCTCCTCTCCTCTCCTCTCCTCTCCTCTCCTCTCCTCTCCTCTCCTTCCCCCCCACGCCATTAATTCAGCTCAAAGATATTTTGCACAGGTGTTTATGTAACGGTGATACACCAGGAAACTTGATTCACTCAACTTGATTCAGCTCAACGGTCTTCTAACCACACTTGCATCTCTGTGGTGGGGTGGTCTACATCCGTAGCAAATGGCCAGTTCAAGAGATTCTGCAGGCTTTCTCTAACCTCCACAACCAGGCTCCTTAGCACTGTATCAATGAATCCATTGCTAGTAATGAATTTCCTGTTAGGAAAAATATTGCACTTCTGATGCAAGCTGTGTAAAGGTTTAAGTGACTGTCTTGCTTTTTCTTTTCTGTGGGGTTTGCTTGGAAAATCCATCTCTGTTTTTTTTTCCTATAACTTATGCTGTTGCAACCAGTTGCCGCTAGATAATTTAAGAGTGGTTGAGGAGATATTATAAGTCCTAGTTATTCCAAAACTTGTCCCTGCAAGGTTGCAAAAATAAAGAAATAAAATTAAGTTGTGTAGTAAAGATATATATTTAGTATTATAAAAGCTAAATGCTGAATATGTTTTTTGAAGGAAAATAGAAAAATATTTGTGGAAATTGCTCTTTTGGCACAGTTACATACATTCATTTGAAACAAAGGATCATTTAAAAGCAAAATAAAGGAATCTGCAGTGCACATAGTCATTGAGAGTCTTTGGCTGTAAAATCTCCTCCCTTTTCTCTGTGTAAGCACGTCTTTCCCTGCTGTTCATCAGCCTTGATTTTGATGAGGTGGTTTTTAGTCAGTTGTCTCTATCATTTTGGCACAGACAAAAATCCTTTAAAAAATGTTACACTTCATCAAAGTGTATCATGAGACTTCACGGTCATTATCTCAATGGCCGCTCTGATGTGCTACAATTGGCAGGGCCACAGACGGTGGGGGGTGTATAAGAAGAAAGCCAGTATTTCAAGCGGAAAGCTGGCAACCCTCTCCGAGCTTCTGTCAACAACTCAGCAGTCTGATCCGATGCACTGAGTGCTGATTATGCTCTTGTTTGTGTAGGAAGTAAACAAGAAAATGAATTCCACAGCAGAACACAGCCTCTTTGTATCTTCAAAATAGTGTGGCTGGAAGCTGGCCAGCCTCAGTTGAAAGTTTGGCCGTTTGTGTCATCAGGACCCTGATACTGATGGAGGCTTTGATTACAGCTTGGATCCGGCATGGAGACCTTTCACGGACAACCACTCAGTAAATAAAGGCAAAGATAGGTTGTTGGGTCAATTTAGCCATAAGGGTGAAGAGAAAGGTCCTTTTAAGAAGACTAATGGATTAGCTACACAACCAGTCCCACTGTAGGGCCCTTTTTCTCAAGTAACTTCATGACTGCTTTCCAACTTGGCAGGGACTCTCTTCCTCTAAAGCTAGCTCCAGCCCGTTCTTGTTATCAATAGTGCAGCTCAAAGGATTAGACATAAAGAGCTGTACAATTTAATGAAAACAGCTGTTGAAACAACAATTAAGGCAAACAATAGATTGCATGAAAACCTAATAATTATGCAAAGTTATGCAGAAAGTAGAATTCTCTTTTATTCATAACTGCCTAATGTGACTGACAGTTAAGTTAGACACCTTTTCCACGCTTAATTTAAAGGTGTCAGCAAGTGGTGTCACTTACAATAATACTCACTATTTTTTGTTTTGTTAACATTTGAGCAGCTAATGTTTTAAAGCCTGCCAATTCTCTGTGGTATGACTGCAGGATGAACAAGTAAAACAGTAACCAAATGAACTCATATTTCATGTCGAGGCAGTGCTGTGCTCTGAAGTTTACTGCACTACTTTACTATGAACAATACTTTATACAAGCAGTATGCCATACCACTATTAAAATTTATTCTTGCCTTTTGTACCCTGCCTCCTTTACACAGTCTTTTCCAGCATGTGCCTTTGTGATGATGCCTTAAGGGCAGGTGCTTGGCCAAATCACTCACCATAAGTTGCTTCAACAATATCCACTTGACAACCCCTTCTTTCCCTGAACTGTTAGCCCACTTGCCTCCCTCCTCATTGACTCTCAGAAATTCATTGCTTCTGTATTTGCAGTCTCTATCCTTAACTACCAGAACCAAGAATTGACTTATGGTCTTTTGAATACAGTATATTCCACTCTTTGCCTCTTTAGAGTACCTTGAGTCACCATACCAAGAAGTCACATTTAAAAAGTTATTAGCTTTGCAAATAGAACTGCAGAACACTGTCTTATACCTCCAAGTACTATTTATTCCAAGCTGCCAGTTAATTGGCATGCTCTAACATCCTTATTAAGCTGACTTGAAAATATTGCTTCAGAATGTCTTGGGAATTGAACTGATTTCATGCTAAAACTTAATAAGTAGGATCTGACACTCTCATATCTTCCGTAATCCAGGAGGTGACTGTAACTCCTTTCGGCGTCTCTATGAAAGCTTTATTAGTCATAGGGTTTCTACTCTAAACATGTCACCAGAATTTAGTACAGTATCATGCAACTGATTTCCTGACTAAATAGACTTTCAATGATGTCTAGAAAGCTCTGGGGAGACCTTATAGGAGCCTTCCAGTACCTGAAAGGGAACCTACAGGAAAGCTGGAGAGGGACTTCCTACAAGGGCATGCAGTGAGAGCACAAGGGGCAATGGCTCTAAATTGGAGGGGGAAGACTTAGATTAGACAATAGGAAGAAACTATGCACAATGAGGGTAGTGAGATACTGGAACAAATTGCCCAGGGAAGTTGTTCAAGGCCAGGTTGGATGGGCCTTGAGCAGCCTGGCCTAATGAGAGGTGTCCCTGCCTGTAGCAGGGGGCTTGGAGCTAGCTGATCTTTAAGGTCCCTTCCAACCAAACCATTCTATGGTTCTATGTTTATATGTCTCAGAATGTAGTTTTGGATACCCACTTTAAAAGCTTTCTGCTAAACAGCATTGTAATTGTATTCAAACATTCATTTTTGGTTTTTTGAGCAATTTTAATTTGCAACAAATATATAGTAGAGACATATCACAAAGCAAAATAAAATCAAGTGAAATGAAATAAAAGAATCAGTTCATACTGGATCAGCTCCTCGAATGATGCAAATGAAGATATGCCAAATGATGTTATTTAAGAATCTCACCCAATATTTAAATCAAAGTCCTGTAAAGCTGCTTCCTTCTAAGATCCACTGCACAAACTTGATTCCCTCCCCCACTTCATATCTTCGTTTTTACCTTTTGGCCACTCATTTTTAAAAAAAGTAAAGTAGATTTATCCATGGTAGTTGATGCTTGAAGATTAGATCTTCTGTCACTAGTGCATCTCTAGCAGCCTGTGAACATTCAATCGCACATTTGCTGGCTATAATCCAGTTCACGTATATTTATTTAAAATCTCAAAAATAATTTCACTGTGAAAAAATGCAAACTAATTTTTCCCATGGTAAGTTAGACAGAAATGTCCAATACAGTGAATTGCAATTTATATTTTAAATGAGAGACTTCTAAACAGCATCTGAAATTTGAAAGCAATTACAACAGTTATCCAGATGTGATTTTTCAATCATTTGAGTTTTTTTATTATTTATAGCAGTTATTATTCAGTGGTACTTCTCACAGCTGTCACACTTGCATAGCAGTCTCATCTCTTCATTAGTCATTCAGCTCATGGAGCTTAATTGGACAAGGCTAGAGCAAATTTGACAAACATCACAGCAGCAGAAAAAGCAATCACTCTTTCAAGATCAAAATTTGTTTGATGTCTTACTGTACAACTCATTTAGTCTCCTTAGGCATCATGTGACCTGAATGTTAACCAGCCATTGATTGACTTCTCTCCGTGGACAGTCATGTGGTGAGAATATTAATCGACTGAGACCAGTAGGCAACCTTTGGATTGGCTGCCAGGTTAAGAGAGGGAGATAAATGTGTGATTGATGAACACTTAACAGAACTTCATAGAAAATTAAGGCCCTCAAATAGCGTGAGAAAGTCTTGTCAAATCAAGCATGATTATCATTGAATGCTTAAGGAATTCATCATATGCATGAAATTGATACACTTCAGCACCAGAAGGCCCTGCAGTCAGCAGGGACTCATCAGACTTATTTATATATGTGTTCACCAAATCACATTAATTCTGAGAGCTAAAACATGCTAAGGATGAAGGTTATTTTCTGCTCAATCTAATTTATCTATGACAATAATCATCACTAATAATAGGTCAAATTAAATCACAGTCATTTTATGCATGCATGCTGATTTGGAAAACAGTGTTAAACTGTCCCATTGTAAATAACAATTGGTAAAAGTGTGCAGGGCCTGAAGTCATTGGCCTCTCTGGATGGAAAATTAGATTTTATAGAAGGAATTTATAGATATGTATCCTTACCTAACTCTGAATACAAACTACAACATGTAAAAGCAGATGTAATTTTTTGCATGATGCTATTAGAACTATTAATCATTGAAGAAATCTATCCCTCTTCAAACTATTTTGGACCAGCCCTGCTCCTCTAGAAATGGAGTTATACCATAGCTTCATAAGAACCATAAGATTCTTTGTTCTTTGTATATTTCCTTTTTGTCTTTTTCTGTGGATTAACTTTCTAAACATTTACCTATGGCTTCTAGCTTTTAATATAGATTTAGCAAGGTTCTGTAGGTATGTATATATGAGTCTATTCACGTACAAGCATTAACAGCAGCAGTGGTACTGGAATTACATACATTACAACAATGTAATGTTCTGTAACATGCCAGTGTCATTAACTTAAAACATGCAGATCTTGGTGTGACATTGGGAGTGACTGTTTTGTTTTGGGGTTTTGCTCTCATTTTTTCTTTCAGATGAAAGAAAGATTAAAATCTCCTATTCTTAGGGAATCATTACCGCAAAAACTGCTTCTGCTGCAATGCTCTTAAAAAGGATTCTTTTTTCACAGTAGGTATTTCACAGTACAGATTGCTTTAATTTCTACAGTTTCTTGACATATAAAGTATTAGTGTATGATGAAATAGTTGGTTTTAAACTGCTTAGTAATGAAGTTGTGAGAGAGCATTTATATATTTTTTGGCTGGTTTGCTTACAAGAATTTGCATACACTCATACACACAGAAAATCATGCTTGGGCTTACAGAATTACATATTGAAAATAAGAGGAAAATAATCTGTTGCTTCTTATTTTCCCTGCTCTAATATCTCATGACCCTCGTACTGCTTTTTTCTCTCTCTGCCTCTAGAGGCCTTCTTTATTGATTAAATGAATATGCTCAAAAGGCTGGTTCCCAGGCTCTTTGATCCAATCTGATCTGATCTTACCCGATCACTTCAGCAGGACATCGGGGAATTAACAATAAGCAGCTTTACCACAAGTGTTTAATAACTCAACACAATCGCCTTATGGCTCCGAGCTGCTCATGTTCTCATCCAGTCAACAGCTTGTGGTATAACAGATTGGACATCCCTCTGAACCTGAGGAATTTTCATGCTCTGTGAAACTAATCTCCTCAAGTTCCTTCATAAATCACATAAAGCAGATTTTAGCATCTTAACAAATTGAAAAAAAAAGGACTGGGGGGACGAATTCGTCTCACAGGCTAAAGCCAGGAAAGGGCACAAGGAGTGGAGAAGGTATAATCTAAATTCTGTCATCTTATTTAATGTGTTTCTCATCTGCTTAACTTCCACAAGCACAAAATAATTCAGGCAGACTAAAGCTTTACAACCCTTCAAGCCGACATTGACCTTATTTTTTTCCCCTGTGTGATAGAAAACGTGGTTTCTATAACAATCATATTGGTTTTGTCCCTGTAACAACCCTTGAGTTTACTGGTGGCATTAGGCAGGGAACATGTGACATGGAGTTACAAAGAATTTTAACATCATATTGCATGTACCTCCTAATAGACAATGGATGAGCAGAAGGGATGCCTTCATGCTGAAAGGAGAATCAAGATTATGGGGTTTTTTGAATTTGAAAGCAGTAGCATCTTCAGAATGGATCCAGTGTGAGATCTGTTTAATCTTCAGGCCTCTGCATGTCACAGCCCTCCAAAGAAACTGTTATTTCCACTTTCCAAACATCAGAAAAATCAGAGCCATTGACATTTTGGCTCTGTCTGACTATCATTTCCATACAACCAAACAGACACGTTAGTCTTTGTAGGAAGTAAGGAAAGAAAAGGGGTGATTCAACAAAGAACATAATCATTTCTCAAAAGCTTCACCACATGTCAGAATCATAGAATCACAGAATCATAGAATCACTAGGTTGGAAGGGACCCACTGGGTCATCGAGTCCAACCATTCCTAACACTCCGTAAACCATCCCCCTCAGCACCTTGTCCACCCGTCCCTTAAATACCTCCAGGGAAGATGACTCAACAATCTCCCTGGGCAGCCTGTTCCAGAGATGGGACCTTGGCATTTTAGACCTATGAAGAAGGCATTACAACATGTGGCAGATTTGCTGTGTGGTCAGCTTCTGTGGCCAGTATCTTTGGGATTCATCTGAACAAATTTAAAACGTATCCAATGTCTCAAAAATTAAATTCACTAAGTCCTTTTATGGAGTTATGAAGACCCCCGCCCTAGAGAGTCAACAAATCCTATTAACAGTGCAAATGTACATATCAACATAGGTTCATTTCAAAGATTTGTGAACTTGATTTTAACAATTTTCTCAGATTTTTAAGGAGACATCAAAGATGCTTGATTATTGATATTTCCCAACATATTTATCAAGTTATGAAGCCTGGCTTTGTAATACAGGTTCTAAACAATACCAGTTCTGAATCTAGCTATTAAATTAGCACTTGCTTTGCAAAGCAGTTATCTACTCTCAGGAAGTTCCTTCCTGGATTCCTTACACTCAGAGGGTACTCTATAGTGTGGCTTGTAACGGAGAATGGATGCCTAGCCAAGGTACTGTAAAAATATCTCATCTTGCTCAGATCTCAGATCAATGGGAATTTCTAAAATTATTGAGGCTTCAGTTCAATTTTCAAATAAATTTTTGAAATTCAATTTTTAAATTCAAATACAGTTCTGAATTTCAAATACAGTTCAATGATTCTCTTACTATTCCCTTATAAAGACCACTGAAATTATCTCCATAAAGGATTTAAGACCAATAGCAAAGTGTTTTGATCTATAGTTCAATGAAGAGTCATTACAAAAGCTTGAACGTTAGCTTGAAGGCTATGTACATATTGTTGAAGGCAGCTCTATCTTTAAAATCACAGAAAGAAATGGCCAAATCTATAGATGGAGTCTTCTTCCATAGGTAGGTTTGCTTCCCAATTATGAACAATGCTTTTTGTCTGGTTCATGCCATTGGGCCACCATGTAAGGGACCTTTAACAGCTTTCTTGCTTAGTGGCAAACACCAGCCACCAGACAACTCTTTATTCTGTATTTACTTGACTTTGATATTAACCAGTGATGACAGCAAAGCCACAGAAAACTTTGCTGAGAGTTATGATGTTTTGATCATTTAAACAGCAAGCATAGAAACTAAAAAATTTTGAGTGTGTTCATCACAGATGATTACTGGAAACAAGCCCGAGGAAGAAACAAAATTTAGCATCCCTTCCTAAATTAATTTTGGTAAAGATATTTTCCTAGCAATGAAGCAATATTTGTATAATTGAAACACTGTTGCCGTTGTGCTTGGAGTCCTCTGGGATTTAATGTTGATTTATAGCATTTACACCTAAATATTCTCCAAAAACATTGTTCCGTTTGGATATTGCTTTTTTCAAATGTCACCAGATTAAGAGGACTGAGTCGTGTTAAGTGGATGCATGAAAAGCTTTTTTACTATCCCTCATCATCCAGAAACCACAAAAAAGCCACTGAACTTGGAAAATAATTCCAGAACATACTGTTGTATGACTGGTAGTTTAAGGCTTTCATGACAGTGGCTATGAGTTTTCCAAGAAAACAATTTTTTTCAAAGCACTTATTTGATTCATGCTGCATTGCAGGAGACACAAGAGTTCATTTTTATAAATTTTTGCTGAAACACAGTCAGAATTCCTTTGGGAATTCCTTTATTTCTTCTCCTTCCATCTCAGCTGCTGTTGTTTTTGAAAGCCTAAAACCCAGTGAGTTTCAGTAGCATACCAATGGTATGATTTGCCCCTAAGCTGCTGGACTGTGGCTCTAGACAGCTTGATTTGTGAATCTCAATAGTGTTGTGAAACCGGAGTCTGGAAGACGAAGAAAACCTAGCAGGAAGCTTGGAGACTTCAAGGATGAGGGTTTGAACTGATGTTCACATGACTTCTATGCTTCCTTGCAGAGCAGAATAACAAATCTCTTCTGCTTTTTCATGTCTTCTACACAGAGTATATTGATTAATTCAGAACTTGTACAATTTTTATGGGTGATTTTCCCATCCCTTTTTTTTAAAACAAAACCATCTAGTTTGCATTCCAGAAATTGAGCTCTTGGTGATGCTTTTTGGGGGGGTCTAGTTCTTGTTTTTTCCAAATTTTCCAGCAAAACAGAAGTGCTGATTTTTGACACTAGGTTTATAGCTTTTGGATCCAGAGTGATTGCACAGATATGTCATTGTGACACCTTTCAGAATAACAGCACTCAGATCTTGTTTAGTATTCCCATACAGGACAATAACAGGAATGGTTGTTTGCCTACAGCCATTTTCTCTCTTGGCTTATTAGAAAGTGGAATGAAGAAAGATCCAGAATTTTGCCTTAGTGTGCAGGCCAAATGTTATTTGAAGCCTATGACTTCAAAACTAAAGCAAGGCTAAAACCATCAGTCTCTGGGGAAATCTGTCCTACAAAAAGAGCTGCACCAATGCACAGGCTGACATAAAGATATTAAACACACTCTATTCATAAAGTGGGTTTATCAGAGAATTTATCAGACAGGCTAAATGTTTAGACCATTATACTCATCATGCTCCTTGCTCAGTCTCAATGTATCTAAAAGATATATGCCAGGACCTTGACTAACAGCCAGTACCTCTGGAACAATGCAACTTTAAAGCCTATCAGTCATTATAGATATGTTTTTCTATGAATTAGAAGGAAAGGAAACTAAAGGTTTTCAAAAGTTCTGCCTTTTTCTACTCCTACTTTGAAGATCAAGTGCTTTGATTGCACTAACACAGCACATTTATATGGGTATAGTCAAAATAAATAGAAATCTAACAAAATTGAAGACTGCATTTTGTATATATGATGAAGTTTAAGAGCAACCCAAATATAGTACATAATAGTCATGGTTCTTTAATGCACAGCTGAAGGCATTTCAGATATCTAAGGATGAGAAAAGCATAAGAACTAACTGAAGAAGTGTTAGTTTATTGATTCAGCTATATTGTCTATTTATCCAGAAGTTACATTTCTGCCCTTCACCTCAGGCTGCACATCAGTGTATTGCAATGAGTAGGGCAAATAATATTTCACAGAAGTCTAATAACGAAGAAGGTAATCAGTGAGCTTTCTCAGTCATGCACTGATTGGATGGGCCTGCAAAGGATGAAGCAGTGACGTTCAAGTGGGATGTCCCTGCCTATGGCAAGGGGGTTGGAACTAGATGATCTTTAAGGTCCCTTCTAACCCTAACTATTCTATGATTCTATGCTGAAACTTAATCGAAGCAGTGCAGATGCTTCCTTGCAGCACAACCTTCAGTTATGCAAGTATCTTGCAAGATACCACGTTGTGCTATGTTGGCACAACGCAACTTTGAATATGGTACAGGTTATCCTTGCATATTTTACTATTTAAAGATTTCAAGATATAAGAGGCTTTTTGCCTGAAAAGTATAAATTCACTACTTACTTTTCTGTTTTGCTCTATACTTGCTCACATTTCAGTCACTCAGATTTGGAGATTTCCTACAAACTCTACTGACTATGATGTCTGAACTGCATACTTAGCAAAGATTTAATGTGTAAATTACAAAGCAGGGCATCTAATTCTTCCCTATAAGTCTCCTTGTGAAAGTAATAATGTATAAAATCAAACAAAAATTTAATGTTATGTAGCAGTAAAAATACATTGTTTTGAATATAAAGTAACCTGAAAGCAGATACCAGGAGATACCAGCAGATACCAGCTGATACCAGCTGATACCAGGAAGATTGAAGTCTCCCACGAGGACAAGAGATGAGAGGTGCGGATAGAGACTATCCCCAGCTGTTTATAGAAGAGCTCATCAGCTGCTTCTTCTTGGCTCTGTGGTCTGCAGCAGACTCCCATCACAATGTCTGCTTTCTTGTGGGCACCTCTGATTTTAACCCACAGGCACTCAGTCCCTTCCTCACCGTAACTGAGCTCTAGGGTATCAAAGCACTCTTTAACATAGAGGGCTACACCACCTCCTCTCCTACCCTTCTTGTACTGCCTGAAGAGTTTATACCCCCCTCCATGGCCGCACTCCAGATATACAAGTCATCCCACTACATTTCACCTTGCCTAACTCCTCCAACTTCACAGCTTCCAACTCCTCCTTCTTATTGCCCATGCTGCATGCATTGGTGTAAATACACTTCAGCTGGGCTGGCAAACCTTCAGCCCTCATAAAGGGAATAGAGCTCATTCGCAATTGACTGGTCCTTGGAATAACTAACTCCACAGTGCCAGTTTCGTCCTTACTGTCCCCAGGTATAATCGCCCCCACTTGCTCTGAGCTGATGTACTGGCGGTCTTCTCCAGCTCACCATCTCTCAGTTACTGGAGTCCCACTTCCAGGCTCACTCCCAACTAGCCTGGTCTTGTTCCCCTCCCCCTTCAAATCTAGTTTAAAGCCCTATATCAGAGCCTAGCTAGATTTTTAGTAAGGACTTTAGTCCCCCTAGGAGACAAGCGTGTCCCATTCCTAGTAAGAAAGCCTGGGGCTGGGTGGGTCACCCCATGATCAAAAACCAAAACCTTTCTCCTCACACCAGGCTCAGAGCCAGGCATTAATCAACTGTTTCTCTTTGACTTCCTGCTTCTCATTCCTTAGCACTGGAATGGACGTAAACACTACTGCCCCAGAGACCTCCAACCTTCTCCCTAGAGTCCTAAAGTCTCTCTTGATGGCTTTCAGCTTTCTGCGCTGTATGTCATCATTGCCTATTTGAAATACTACTAGAGGGTAGTAGTCTGTCTCTTTCACCAAGGAAGGTAGTTTTCTAGTAATATCCTTTACTGATGCCCGTGGTAAGCAGCAGACCTCCCTGTGGAGCAGGTCCAGTCTGCAGATGGGTCCCTCTGTTCCTTTTAGAAGGGAATCCCCTAAGACGATCACTCTCCTCTTCTTATTTATTGAGGATGTTTTTATGGTCTTTGGAGGATGGCGCGGCCTAGGGAATGTTTCTAGGCTGTGGGAGCCATCTTTTTCATCCTTAGGGATGGTTTCCACCTGCAGTGCTTCATATTTATTCCTCAAAGGGATCTGGGGGTTTGTTGTTTGGGTGGGGTAGCAGGTTTCCTGCGCTGGGCAGGAACTTGCTGACATTCTCCATCTCTTGTTCCCCCAACCTTACAGTTTACAGGTGGGAGTTGCTCAGCCGCACTAACTCCAGCAGCCTGCTGAGTTTGTGAGAAGGCACTGCTCCAGTGATCTATCTCCCTCTCACATTCCCTGACGGCCCTTAGTCTGTTCACCTCCTCCCTCAGCTCTGCCACCATGCAAAGTAGTTCCCCTACACAAGCACAGCTTCCACAAATAGAGCCAGTGTGAGAGGCGAGTTAGTGTAGGATGGGGGCACTGCCTACAGCCCAGGGTCTGGGTAGCTGCACGAATGATTTGGCTTAGAAGAAATCTTAAAGATCATCTAGTTCCAACCACCATGCTATAGGCAGGGACATCTCCCACTAGGCCAGGTTGCACAAGGCCTGGTCCAACCCGGCCTTGAACACTTCCAAGGAGGGGTCATCCACAACTTCCCTGGGCAACCTATGCCAGTGCCTCATCACCCTCATAGTGAAGAATTTCTTCCTGATGTCTAATCTAAATCTTCCCCTCTCCAACTTATAGTCATTCCATCTCATCCTATCACTACATGCTCTTGTAGAAAGTTCCTTCCCAGCTTTCTTGTATGCCCCCTTTCAGGTACTGGAAGGCTGCTATAAGATCTCCCAGGAGCACTCTCTTCTTTAGGCTGAACAACCCAAACTCTCTCTCAGCCTGTTCTCATAGCAAAGGTGCTCTAGCCTTCTGATCATCTTCATGGCCCTCCTCTGGACCCGTTCCAACAGTCCCATATCCTTCTTATGTTGAGCGTTCCAGAACTGGACACAATACTCCAAGTGGAGTCTCAAGATTTGAGTAGAGGGGCAGAATCACCTCCACTGATCTGCTGACCACAGTTCTTTTGATGCAGCCCAGGGTACAGTTGACTCTGGGTTGTGAGTACACATTGCCAGCTCATGTAGAGCTTCTTATTAACCAGTACACCCAAGTCCTTCTTCACAGGGCTGCTGTCAATCACATGTCAGCCCGTATTGAAACCGTGTATTGCCCCTACCTAGCTGTAGGACCTTGCACTTGGCCTTGTTCAACATCATGAGGCTCACATAGGTGCACTTCTCCAGCTTGTCCAAGTCCCTCTGGTTGACATCCTGTCCTTCTGACATGATGACTGTACCACTTAACTTGGTGTCATCTGCACACTTGCTGAGGGTGCACTTGATCTCACTATGTCACTGATGAAAGTATTAGCTCCTAGCTAATAGCTCCTAGCTAAGAGATGTTTGTACTGTAAAAAATCTACATGAACTACATCTCACTCTTCATGCATGCTTGCCTCTCTCAGTGTAAAAGAGAATCCACAAATCATCTCACTCTCTTCTTAAATTCTAACTTTTCAGGTACTTAGTAAAACTTGTTATTATTCCCCAGTTTCCCTAGTTAGTTTACTATCTGAATCAGTGCAGTGATATTCAGGGTTTAAAAATTATTACAGCAACATGGAAACACATTCTTGACATCAAATATTTCAAAAAGCATTCTTTCCTAGCAGGCCACTGCCACTCATGTGTTAAAGAGACATATTGTGTTATTAAAAAAAAAAAAAAAAAAAAAAAAAAAGCCTTTTTCAAATGAAAGTCACAAACTGGAAAAAGAAGCCTATAAAATAGAAGTGCATTATGTTTTGTCTGTTTTTGAGATATGGCCACACTAAACCACTAAATGTGTTGCACAAAGTCTGCAGATTTCAACCACAAAGCCACCACACCAAGAATGTTGTGCCAAATAGAACATATCAAGACTAGTTATGCTCAATAAAATCTCTAAATAAAATGAATGTTCTTTATGCTTAGAACCCTTCCTAATGTCAAGGAAACTATATATGCATTTACTTAGATATGAGGAAGTCAGTCTTTCAGTGTCAATCTATTCAGAAAAAAAAAATAGTCCAGAGTCACGACAGGGTAAAGGAAAGGCCAGGTAATTTTTTATTCAGATTAATAGATTTTCAGTGGGTAAATTTGCATAAACCAAGGTACTCATGAGACTAAGCGTCACTGTAGTGGGCCCAGAGCCTCCTTCATTTTTGATGAAACTTGGAGTCAAGAATGTAGGAATTACAAGCAGTACAAGTGAATAGGCACTAACTTGGGAAAGGAGTAAGGTAATATTCTCATGCCATGACTTATAACAGAAGTACAAAAGACAAGCATTTTCTATTTCTCCACTAAAAACACATGCAACTGAGAGTGCAAGAAAACTATTCAATATGTATAACGCTGTGGTGGGTTGACCCTGGCCAGCAGCCAAGTACCCACACAGTTGCTCACTCACTCCTCCCTGCCCAGCAGGACTGGGAACACAACAGAAAGAGCAAGAGCAAGAAAATTCATGGGTTGAGAAAAAGACAACTCAGTAAATGAAGATAAAAAACAAGTGATGCAAAGGTAATCAACCACCACTTGCCACAAACAGACTGATGCTCAGCCAGTCCTTGAGTAACAGGCACCCTAGAAAACATAAAACCTCTGAGCAATACTTTCATCTGCTACAACATTTTTATTCCTGAGCATGACATTACATGCCATGAAATATCCCTTTGGATATCACTTTTGAATATTACCAGGGACTTCTCCGGACTGCCATGACTTTTCAAATGTCATAGAGAGTGGTTTTGCAACCACATTGGCCAATTCCCCTAAGTCTGTAACGCATCTCACCAGGTCCCATAGACCTATATATGTTCAGGTTCCTCGGGTAGTCATAAACCTGATCGTCCCCTACAGTGAGAGGGGCTTTATCCTCCTGGTCACCATCTTGTTGTCCCATGACCCAGGAAGGGTGAGGAGAGTGGTTGTCGGTTTAGACTGAGCCAAAAAAATTAGAGAACTTCAGCCTTCTTCTAATCTGTTGATATGAGGTTACCATTTTCATCCATCAGTGGGGGTACGTTCTCTTTAGCTTTCCTTTTCTGATTGACATAACTGTAGAAGCCCTTATTGTTAGTCTTCACTTCCCTTGCCATGTTCAGCTCCAGCCGTGCATCGGCCTTCATGATCTCATCCCTATACAACCATGCAGCATCCCTAGATTCTTTCCAGGTTACCTGTCCCTGCTTGTATTGCCTATGCAGTTCTTTCTTGCTCTTCAGTTTGACCAGCAGGCCTCTAGTCAGCCACACTGATCAATTCCCTTCTCTGCCCGATTTCTTACATGTGGGAACTGAGCAGTCTTGTGTTTTATGGAAAGCATCCTTAAATATCTGCCAGCTCTGTTCTGCTGTCTTGTCCCTGGGGACCATATCCCCGGGGATCCTACTGACTAACTCCTTGAAGAGTTGGAATTCTGCTTTCCTAACATTTAGGGACCTGACTATACTCCTTCCTTGCCCCGTATCCCTCAGGATCTTGAGCTCCACCAGTGCATGATGACTGCAGCCCAGGATGCCTCCAATCTTGACATCACTAATGAGTTCACTTGTATTGGTGATCATCAGGTCCAGTATTGCACCCCCTCAGGTGGGAGTCTCTATTAACTGGGTTAAGAAATTATCTTCAATGCACTGTAGGGGTCTCCTGGATCACCTACATCTTTCTGGTTTTCCAGTATATGTCAAAGTGGTTGAAGTTCTCCAGTAGGACGAGAGCTTGCAAGGGTGAAGCCCTCTGTAGCTGGAGGAAGAAGGCTTCATTGGTAGGCCTCTAGTATACACCTTGAGCCTCTAGTATACACCAACCACAAGATTCCTTTTGCTGCCTTGGTCTTTTATTCTAATCCACAAGCTTTCAACTTGTTTGTGGCTACTCTTCAAAGACAGCTCTTCACACTCTATCCAATTCCCGATATAGAGGGCAACGCCTCCACCCCTCTTTCCTGGTCTGTCCCTTCTGAACAGCCTGTAGCCATTGATAACCACACTTCAGTCACGGGATTTGTCCCACCAAGTTTCAGTGACGGCAACTAGATCATAGATTTCTAGTAGCACTGTAGCTTCCAGCTCCTCCTGTTTGTTGCCCAAGCTTCATGCATTTGTGTAGAGCCACTTCAGCTGGGATGTCAGTCATATCACCTTCTTAGTGGAAGACCTTTTATTTCCTTTCAGGTGTTTTGTGGAAGTTTCCTTCTCAGCACCTACTACTTCAGGAGCTTCCCACTCATCTCCAGAGGACTTCAACTGTGCTGTGGCTTCCCCAGCATGCCCCACGGCAACAGGTGGAGGGCCCATACCAGCATCCCATCCCTCTAACCATTTTGTGTCCTCCTGCAGCTTGTCATAGGCAAGCCGGATATTATCCCCCTCCACCTTCACATTAGTTTAAAGCCCTATCAATGAGCCCTGCAAGTTCCTGAGCAAAGACCCTCCTCCCCCTTTGAGAAAGGTGACTCCCATCTGATACCTGTAAAACCTGGTGCTGTGTAGGCTATCCCATTATCAAAAAACCCAAAATTATTACAGTGACATCAGCCACAGAGCCATGTATTAATAGACTGGACCCATATGATCCTTACAATGTCACTGCCTGTAACTGGAAGGAGGGAAGAAAATATCTCCTGGGCCCCAGATTCTCTCACTATCTATCCCAAGGCCCTAAAATCTTTTTTCATCACCCTTGAGCTAGGTAGTACCAGACAAATAGAAAACTAGCAGAAACACTTAGACCTGTTGCTACCTTCTTTTTGTATGTGGAGGGGAAATAGTTAAAATTACTTCCAACAGGAAGAAATGCTTGTACATTTTCCTCCAAATTTCTGTTACTTTGCATGAGGTAGTATTGTGATCTAATTCATCATCTGGTCATAACTTCACCATCTCTTGTCACCATATTCTACATGTTAAGTGACTCCATACCACTTTTGATTCCTGAAGTGAAGGTATGTATGTGTAAATCAGCCCACTAAGGAATCCATAGATATTGCGGAGTTTTAAAACTCAATTCTTGTCCCATTAGCCCAATGCAATAACTTCCCTGCTGTTACTTTAAACATCGTAAATAATTTCAGGTCTTTAATAGTAATTAGTAACTTATGCAATTTTGTGCCTTGATATTGCATATGTAAATACAGGCTAATTGAAATTGCTAACTGATTAATGTTCATAATATAATATTCATAAACCCAGGATATTTCATACAAATATTTGGCTGCAGATGAGACATGTGAATTAAATTCTGCTTTGAATGAAATAAAAAATAAAGGTCCTTTCATTTTTTTTTGCATTAGTTTTAAAATGTTGTACTAGACATTGGAAAACTGAATGAATTAGCATACCAAGATTAATTAAACTATGAATATCAGAACATGCATAATCATATTGCTCTTCTGCACTCTTATTAACAATTTAGGCTAAAAAAAATATATATCTGGATAAGAAACTGCAATGGTTGGTAGCTACAGGCAAAACACAGTCACGTTTTTCCAGTCAATGTTCTTTAAAATGTCTCTATTTTGGTGTTTATCTGCTGCATTAACAGTTATGTCCTCAGTTTGCTTATGATATATTGATGTTTACAGATTCTAAAAGGCAGCAGCTGTAACACAGGAATAGTAAGTTTGCTAGCCAAAAGAAGAATTATTTTAAAATAAGAATATAACCTCATGAAAATGTAAGCCCACTGCACTTTTTTCATACTGTATGCTTTGTAAGAAACAATGTTGTGGTAAACATATTCAACTTTACTACTAACCTAAAAAAGCCATTAACACTGTAAACACCTGAATGTGCACTAACTCTTCAGGCAGGCTTTTCACTGTTATATGTAGGCGGTGGTAGGTAACTGCCTGTGCCCTTTTCTGTAGAGATGGCTGCAAGTGATAGAGCTCAGGCAGGCTTTCCGCAAAACTACTAGCTGAAATATCTGCACTAGTAAGACATTAAACAGACTGCTGAAATGATGAATCTGAGTGGAGAAAGAAAAACGAAAAAAAAAAGTATAAAGTATAGTAATACTTGGGTCAACAGAGTACTAACTCTAAAGCAGAAAACCATTTGTGATGTAGTTTTATGTATTGTTCCCCTACAGTTCTCACATCACAGTAGCCTGCTGCGGTGTGAAAGTGTAATGGAGTTTGTATAGTGTTATTGTAATTACGAAAAAAAATTGAAAATATTCTGTTACTGATCTTGCAAGCACACAAATATCTGTGAAACAAAATCAAATAAAACCCCTTGGTGTCCTGCGAATAACTTGCAGTATTTCGTGGGTAGGTACATTTGGGAACCAGCCTTTGGGATCTGCACTGCTTGGCATAATATGGCTGTCTGTGAGTTTGCAGTGTAACAATACTTCTGGCCATTCAGCCACTGGTGTTTCCTGTCCATAGCTATCAACAATGTCGTGAAGAATGCAATTTATCTTTTCTCAGAGAAACTTGCCATGACTGAATTTTCTGAATTGGAAACATTGCTAGCTCTCAGATCACAGAGAATATCAGCCTTACATTTGTACAGACATGTAGATTGTGTCTATGTCCACAAATATTTTTCAAGTCCGTCTTCCCAATAGTGACTTTTTTCTTAACACAAAAGAAAACGTCTTTGAGATGTCAGCAATCTGCCAGAAGCCGAAGACTTAGTGAGAGCAACTCTGGTTAACAAATTGATCAGCATGTGTTTCCAATATATTGGCTTAATTATGTTTAATTAACAAGTGTTTATGTCTGTTGTAGGGGACAATGGCTACCTAGTAAAGGTTTATTTATTGGCAACATAGGGCAGTGTGATGAAAATTTACCAGACTAACCATAACGAAGCATTTAAAAGAACTTGTTCAATTCAGCCTTTAGGAACACTAAAAATGTGTCTTCATTTTCCAGGTGGTGCTTCTCTGAAAATGGACCTTGTGCTCCTTTCAGCACTTTAGGGTCTAAGGGGGTGGGAGGTGGGAAGAAACTGTCATAGTATTAAATGAATTCAGCAAAAAATTGTTCATAAAACAGGTGCCAGAACCCATAACTTTTTAAAATTTTCTTTTTAAAATTTACTAAAATTCCTGCTCTATATCCTAATACAATTATCTATGCCCTAGACTTTACAATGCTAACCAAAGAAGTAAGATCGCTGTTTCAAATCACCCTAAAAGTTAGCATTAAATTTAAGTAACTTGTAAAGTAGGTCGCAATTACTAACGTACACTGCTTATGGACTCTATACAACCACAGATACCAAATGGCTAAAAAGAACTGCCTCTAGAATTTATCTAAGAAAAAAAATAAGTACATCCCACATAATAACAGATGCTGGTCTAAGCAAACACAGATTTTGTAATATGATGCTTTTTAATGGGATTGGCCAGTAAAACCACCAAATTCATAACAATAGCTTGCCATTAAAGTTAATCTTCTGAATCAGGGTAGATTCTGACCGCATTTTTTCTGGACTTTAGCTAGGAGCTTGTTGGCAGTTTAACTGCCTCAGAATAAAAATCTTTATTATTTCATGGAATTATCTTGAATTTTGCTGGAAACAATGGGGGTGTTAGCTTTCATAAAAGCTCTGTTTTTTACTACATCTTTGATTTCTTGTTCTCAGACCTGTACTTGTAAACTAGCAATGGAAAAAGGGTCACACCAGTTCTGGCACCCCTGTGGCATAAAATGGCATGCAAAGTGAGTTTACAGGCTTCTGAGGAGATTGTCTTGTAAGTGGAAACTTCCAGGAGCCATTCTTCATTGTGGCTTAGTCTTCTCACCACCAGCCACATCCCTGATACTATTGAGAGGATTCTACACCATGCTCTTCCCCACCCCTCACAAAAAGAGATATACCTGTCATCTGTAGGCAGCTCCCACAACTTCTCTTTCCTCGGGCCGGCAAAGTACATGGTCCGTCCTTCTGTGTCTCAGGCACAGGCAGACTTTTTCATGCAGTCCACAGGTTCAAGATTTTTGCCCATACATGCACTACACAGCTAAATTTACTTGCCCTCCTTTTCACAGACCTCTGCTAGCTTCAGTTTAGGTATTTAGGCCACAGTAAGGGGCCAGCACCTTTACCTCTTAAACATTAAAACTTCCATATATCCTTTTCCCCTAAGGCAATGTTGACAGTCCTGCTCCTCAGAAGAAAGTATCATACTTCTGAGCTAACTCTTAAGCAGTAAGCAGGAATCTGACCACATCCTTATACTCAGGTTTGAAAAATGACAGTTAAATGTTTTTACAGTGAAAAAAGTTTGTAGCTTACTTCATGCTGGTTGTGCTTGAAACTCTTTAACCAAGGCCGTTCCTACCTCTAATTTGAACATGATTTAATCTGGTTTAAATGAAACTGTACCTTCAGACATTGTATTAATATTGATTCACTCTCCTATACTCACAGGGTTTTTTTTGCTTGTCCCTCTGAACAGTTATTTCAAAGCTGCTCTTTGAGTTTCCTTCATGAATACAGAATTTTGCATTCATCTTTCCTGGAAATAACGAATAACTCAAAAAGTCCTTCAACAGAAGAATCTCTGCTCTTCACTGAGTCAATGCCATTTTACGCACAAAAAGATTCCAGTGGCATAAACACTTAGGGATTTAAGAAAGTAGATACTTAAAAATAGTTTTTGGTTGTAAGAGGAAGGATGATGATTATTGCTGTTTTGCCAGGTTAACAGTCAGATTCTCTTCCCAGCTATACTCATGTAGTTGCCTATAATTCTTTCCTTTCAGATCAGTGCTGGTGTTGCCATATATTTTCTACTTAGCTACATCAGACAACTCCTATATACAAAGAGCAGGCTTTACCTGTGGAGTTCAACAAAGATCCCGGAGTAAACACCAATAACATATATGATGAAACACTTCAGATAACTACCAAGTAAGTATCCGCAGGTGGCAATTAATAAATAAGAATTAGGGGGAGTGGGGCGAGTGTTATAGTCTTAAATTGTAATCTCTTCTTTTTATTGTTACAGAACATAATATGTCACAATCCTAGACTAGATGAACCTAGTACTAGGGCCTACTTCAAAGTGAATATTTATTACTCATTTTCTGCCCCTTCTTTATATTTTTCTACTTTACAGAAAAGTAAATTTTTTTCTACTAAAACTAGAGCAGCTGCTTAAAAATAGTCGCTACATTGAAGAAAAGAAAGGGCAATGAAACTGACTCAGTATATTTAATTATAGTCTACCATACTGTTACACCATTGCCGAGAGCTAAACAATACTGCAATGTATTTACAAACCACAAATAAAATATCTTAATTTCAAGGCACTACATTGTTCAGGGATGTGGCAAAAGAACACTTGACAACAACAGTTTAAATATCAATAGTTTGCATGTGGACAACGACAATGATGGGACCAGAAGTCCTATGCGATTACTTCTGTGAAAGTATTTTATCAGTATATCATTTATAAAGAAATGTCACAAAACATCTAAATCATTGAAATTTATCCAAGACTGGCTAAAACCAGATGACATTTCAGTTTTGTTTTCTGAGAAATGACTGTAAAATACTTAGAGGGAGTAAAAGCTCAAAAAAAAAAAAAGAAGATTTTTATAATGCTAGCAATATGCTTTCAAGAGAAAAAGGGAGGAACTATTTCCCACTAATTAAATTGCTATTGTTCGCATGCAGTAAGTAGCAGAGAGTTGATTTTAAAATTATCTTTCAGTGCCTTTAGAACTAATGTAATGAAGTTTACATATTCAGGGCAAACACAGCCCTAATACAATCCCACAGGAGTCACTGATATTATACCTCTTACTGCAGGTTTGATTTTAGTGTGTACTGGCTTGTTTTAATATGTTGATCTGCTGCTTGATTCATACTACAGCCATGAAAAAAAAACCACATTAAGAATGTTAAGGAAATTTTCTGAAGGACAGCATTTTTGTCATTATCTTCTTAACTGGGCCTCCACTGTTCTCATTATTACTAAAATACTGGAAGAATTGAGGCACCACGTTGTACCCAGAAAATGTGGACATTAGACAGATTTTCCTTATCAAAGTTTTATGTGAAGGCTTATAAAAAACTGCATTTTGAAAGTAACAATTTACTATTAATGTGGTAGACAGGAACAGTTCCGCAGTTTTGTTACAACATTGCATTCGTTTGGTCAGATGCTATGTGAACTGGAAAAGTCCTATGAAATACAGTCTTATTTGTGGAAGGGTAAAAGACACCTTCTGAAAAATGCTGGTGATGTTTTGATATACTATTTCATCAGAAGATGCAGAAAGACTTTGGAAGGTTGAGCTAGAATTATTTTTAATCCACTCCAAGGAAGGCAAAGTAAAATAATATATGTATAAAAATTATACTCAAAAGTGAAATTTAAGTGGAAATTCTGATATTCCAAAAAATCAAGAAGCTCCAAGCCAGGTTTCTTTCTCATCAATTCTGTAGTTTGTGACTCTTTTCATTATTTATAAGGGCCTAATAATGAGTGAAATCTCATAACTTAATGGCTGGCAAGGAAAAAAATATGTTCCTTCCTACCCTAAAACTTGCCAAACAATACAGGCCTTTAAGGTACACTGGAGCAAAAATGGAAAAAATGAAAATATCCTAACATGAGAATAGCTTTGAATTCTTCAGGCCGAACACTTCCCAAGCGAAGTACTCCCATGGCTAGTGCTCAACTAAGATACGGTGCTATGTTGGAAAAAAGTGGGGTGAAATTCCTTTCTTTCCCTCTTGCCTCTATTCCTTCAACGCACAGAATAAGATTCTGCCTTGCCCAACAGTCAAAGGAAAAGGCTAATGCCCAGGCCTGTGGATATAGGTGCTCCATGTGAGAAATACCTCCCCACAGTCCCAAGCCTAAGCCATGCACTGAAACAGAAATTAAGACATCGATGGTCCTGAAATTTCCCTACATCCTAGCTCAGGCAGCTTTGTTTTCCATCCAGCACTCTGAAGGGACACCCCCCTTCACATGTATTGTATTAGTAGCCTGAATGCATAACACAAAACTGCATATTCACCATGAAATAGTAGAGACAAGAGCCTAAAAACAAAGATCATCAAAACTCCTAACTTCCTGACATTGACCAGGACTTCAGCTCATAGCCTAATGATATCCCTACACAGGCCAACAAAGGATCAAGCTGCACAACAAGTAAGACTTCAGTTTAACTTGAAATGGGAGAAAGTGTAACCAAAAACATCAGAACAATTTTTTTAACCCAGAAGGCTCTTTAAACCGCTCTCCTTCCTACAGTCTTCAAAATCCCTACTATTGTGGCCTTCATCTTAACACCAAGCACAATATTGCACACAACCAAGATTAATCTTGTCATAGTGAAAAATAACCATCTGGCAGTCCTGGTATAGTGTAACAGTATACTACTTTGAAAATAAGCAGCTCATTTTAATTATGAAAAATTAGTCTCATATGTAATACTGTTACTGTGGTTAAAACGGACTTTTTTTTGTCACTTTCCCCAGGAGTATCAATGATATTTTTCTATAAGAGAGTGGGGGATGACAAAATTGGAGGGGTGTGTGCAACAGAAGTTAGATTTTGTTTCTCCGTTAAAAGGTATCCTTGTCTGCAGAAAACTATAAAAAATATCTAGTATCTGCCAGAAATTCAATTCCAGGTGTCAGCTTTCAGCCACAGAACAGTATTTCCATTTGCCAGTCCTCTTCTGAACTTGTCATGAAGCAAGACAAGCACTGCTGCTGACATGACCCTGATGGGCTGACATACAAACAGAGATGAAAATTATGTTCAGTCTTACATTCATTGCCTGAATGGCCTTATAATGATACTATTCAGAATGATGTTCACTATTGAAAGTGGGTGTTATTTCTATATGTCTTGCATAAGACTATGACTTGCTTTAACATACACTGACTTTCAAAAGTTGTTTTAAACCCTGAAGAAGGACTAAAATAAGGAAACTACTTCCCTTCTATGCACTGAATCAAATCAAAACTAAAAAGAAAAATCTGCTTAATAGTTTTAAACTAGATTTGTAGGCCAAACAATTCAAGAGCACACCTGTGCAGATAAAAAGGAGTAATAGAATAATTTAGCATATTATTCATCAGATAGTATGCTATTCATCTGATGTTTGACTGCGTAGGCCTAGAACTTCTGACAAAGCACCTGCTACTGTAAAAGGTGGTGTAAGAAACGATGCCCTTGAGATGGGCAGAGCTTTAGTCTCCACATAAGAGCTAACCAATTTTGTAAAATCAGCAAAAGGCAAAGTCAGAACAGGCATAAGAATAATTCAGATGCTCTTTTCCTCTCTTACTTTTTTCCCATCTAGAAATATTTCCACTCTTTCATGAAGTTTTCTAATGATAATCCACTAACTAGATGTCAATTACACACTTGTGTGTTTTGCCCCTGGATTTCATAATATTGGTTCACCTGGACATTATTGTGCTGTCCATTGAGCTAAAGAGCTTACCGAACATTTATTCATTGTGTGCATTTCTGAATCGCTCATGACAGCAGGATGCAGAACTTTGGACTGCATTTGTTTTGTGCAATTCATGGAAAAACACTTAAGAAGACCCCATCTTTCCCTGTTTCTCTTCCTGCATTGCATCTTTCATGATGACTCAGTCTGCAAAAAAAGGTAAATCAGAGTTTATCTATTAGAAGAGAAAACATCTTCCAGGATGAATGAATATAAAAATCTAATTTCAGATTGTGAGTATCTGAGGCAGGCAATGTCTTGTTTTTCCTTTGTGTTCATTGGATCACAAAGGAAGCCCAAGTCTCATGTGGGGTGGCTACAATAAGGAGACATTAATGATTTTCTGTTAAAGGCACACAATCATAGGAGCATAGATTTTGCAGCATAAAAGGTCTGTCATACATGTAAAAATGTACTTTTTCACAGCATTAAAAAAATTCTATTTTTAGAAAACAGCAAATAGTCCAGGAACATATGCCTAAAAAATTTCACAGTCTCTGTGAATTAAAATAGGGATCATCCCAGTATACATTCATACAGGCAATTGCAAAGCCATGAAAAATGGGGTTTCACATAATAAAAATGGCAAATATGATGCTCTAGTAATCATGTCCAAACAGAAGCCAAAATTGAGTTGCAATATTTAAAAGAGTATTTATTTAAAAGTATTTAAAATAATATAATTAGGAAAAATATTTTAAGGTAAATAAAAGATTGGTAAGGAATCTTTAAGTTATTAAATTTGTATTCTAAATGGAATCATCTTCCAGTCTCAAAAGACTCTTTTTCTTTAAGTAAATTGAACTTACCTTAAGGCTCAATCAAAACTCAATTGTAATATCACATAATGAATCATAGAATAATAGAATGGTTTGAGTCAGAAGGGGCCTTAAAGATCTTTTAATTCCAACCCACCTTCAATGGGCAGAGACACGTCCCACTAGATCAGGCTGCTCAAAGCCCCATCCAGCCTGGCCTTGAACACTTCCAGGGATGGGGCATTCACAACTTCCCTCGGCAACCTGTGCTAGTGCCTCACCACCCTCATTGTGAAGAAATTCCTTCTGATATCTAGTCTAAATCTGCCCATCTCCAATTTAGAGCCATTTCCCCTGGTCCTATCACTATGTGCCTTTCTAAAAGGCCCTTCCCTGCTTTCTTGTACACTCCCTTTAGGTACTGGAAGGTCACTACAAGATCTCCTCGGAGCCTTCTCTTCTCCAGGCTGAACGACCCAAACTCTCTCAGCCTGTTCTTGTATGGGAGGTGCTCCAGCCCTCTGATCATCTTTGTAGCCCTCCTCTGGACCTGTTCCAACAGTTTCATACCCTTCATATGTTGAGGATTCCAGAACTGGACACAAAACTCCAGATGAGGTTTCACAACAGAGGAATAGAGGAGCAGAATCCCCTCCCTTGACCTGCTGGCCATGCTTCTTTTGATGCAGCCCAGGATATGGTCGGCCTTTTGGGCTGTAAGTGCACATTGCCAGCTCACAACAAGCTTCTCACCAATGAGCACCTCAAAGTCCTTTTCTGCAGGGCTGCTCTCAATCACACCATTCCCCTATCCTGTAGTGAAACCACAGACTGCCCCGACCCAGGTGTAGAACCTTGCACATAGCCTTGTTGAACCTCATGAGGTCCACACAGGCCCACTTCTCCAGCTTACCCAGGTCCCTCTTGACAACATCCCATCCTTCCGGTGTGACGACTGCACTGCTCAGCTTGGTGTCATTTGCAAACTTGCTGAGCGTGCACTCAATCTCACTGTCTATATCATTGATGAAGATACTAAACACCACCGGTCCAGTAAGGACCCCTGAGGGACGCCACTTGTCATGGATCTCCATCTGGACATCAAGCCATTGACCACTATATAAACTATACGAGCTCCCATACTATAAAATTGATACTCAGCATTGAAAAATGTATGTGTGCATTTTTGTTTAATTACTAAATATAGAATTCTCTAAGTAGACTGTTTATGCAAGGATTTTTTAGGATGTGGCACACATGGAAGCATGGAACTGGACTCAGTGATCCGGGCAGTCCCTTTCTGTCATATTCACCTACTAATCTTTCTCACTCTCCTTAGCACCAGCAGACGCTTCCTCCTCCTTTTCCTCTCCTCTCCCCTCCTTTTTCTTACTTCTTCCTCCTCTTCTCTCCCTCTCCTTCACTCCCTGCCCCTCTTTTCTGGTGAGTCTCAGCACCGCTGTTTTATTGGTGAAGAGCACGGGCAGAGAATATATGTGCCCTTAATCTTTTGTTCTGACAGTCTGGTTACTAGCCTGCATGACAGTGAAACTTTAGGGAAATGTCATTAGCCACCTGCTTTTACACAGTCCAGAATTTATATCTATAATTTTCCAAATTAAATGGTAACATAGATGTAAATAATATAAATAGAGATGTGTTATTACTAACACAAGGATCTGAAGTAAGAAATTTAATTCACTTTCTGTGAAGGCAGAATTTTTTAAAAAGTGTTTACCCATCTAAATAGATTACTGGAAATGAGAGGCAGGTAATTGTTTCTTAAACACGAATGACTACTTTTTTTCCAAAGAAGTTTCACACACACTTGCAAAAGCTGAATGGCATGCAAGGTGAAATCCACAATTGGAAAGAATGAAAAGTTGACTGTTGATTGTTGATTTTAAGCTTAGTGGAGAAGACAAAGAGACAATGGAGCCACATGTTGGCATCAGAGACGCATTATGTAGGAACATTTGTCATGTAAACAAGGGAAACCAAGAGGATTAATAAGATAAATTATACCTTAGTTATCACTACCTGAAAATCTGAAAAAAAAATTCTATTTAAACAGTCCATTACACATGCCACAAACAAAGAATAAAAGATGATAGTCTAACTAATAAACCATATTCTTACAGCTAAGTTATTGGTTAAAAAGGAATGCAGTCCGTGCTCCTAATTTTCCAGGGGCATACATCTGCCTGCTTATCTATTGGCAACTTGTCTCTTTTGAGTGCACTAACCAAGAATTTGGGCCAGAATTTTCAGGAACCAACCCCCCCAAAAAGTTATTTTGCAATTTAAACTCAGTGTTATAAGAATTATTAATCATTTAAAATAGTTGAATCAGGCTTTAAGAAATTTATAGAATCATAGAATAGTTTGGGTTGGAAGGGACCACAAAGATTATCTAGTTCTAACCCCCCTGCCATGGGCAGGGACATCCCACTAGATCAGGCTGCCCAAGGCCCCGTCCAACCTGGCCTTGAACACCTCCAGTAATGGGGTATCCACAGCTTCCCTGGGCAACCTGTTCCAGTGCCTCACCACTCTCATGGTGAAGAAATTCTTCCTAATGTCTAGCCTAAATCTGCCCCTCTCCAGTTTGTACCCATTCTCTTTCCTCCTATCACTACAAGCCTTTGTGAATAGCCCCTCTCCAGCTTTCCTGTAGGCCCCCTTCAGGTACTGAAAGGTCGCTATAAGATCTCCTCTGAGCCTGCTCTTCTCCCTGCTGAACAAGCCCGACTCTCTCAGCCTGTCCCTGTAGGAAAGGTGCTCCAGCTCTCCGATCATCTTTGTAGCCTTCAATCTGTCTTTGGTTTCTTATCAATCAAACTAGCACTAGAATTTGTTAACTTTAGTCCATAATATGTACAATTAAATTTTAATCTTTTTCATCTAAATAGCTTATCTGTCAATGTTTGAAAACTACCTTACATGTACTGTACCTACTTTAAGCTATTAAAGTCATCTGTCAATACAATATTTTGTTACTGTGGCAGGCATGGAATTAATCCATACAGAAAAATGGATAGGTGTTCTTTCCATGGAGATAGCTATAAAACAAGACCCTGAGAGAAGGCTTCCATTGGAAGCCTTTTGAAGAGACTTTGGTAATCATCAAATGAGAGTAATCAGTATTAAACAGAACATAAATTTGTTCACAAGCACAGGCACTGTGATTTTATGCTGTTCCTAAATATTGCCCAGGATTATGATTGGTTTCCCTATACCTATGTATTTTGATGTTGGACCAGAAAATTTCCTGCTCCATTTCTACTTTCTGAAGCCTGCCCACAAAGTCTGTCTTTGGGAGTTGCATGCCCTCTCGTCATAAACCCGTCTAAGTCTTCTTAAGGAGGTGTTTCCATATAACAGTCAAAGCCTACAGCAGTGGAAGCCATGTGCCTCACTTTCCCCAGTCAGCAACCAAATATTTATGGATTTTAGGAATGCATTTTATTTTTCATACTCGCCTTTCTTGATAGCCACTGCTTTGAAATTCTTACAGGGGTGCTCCTAAGTGTTTGACACCAGGAAGCATGCTTACATAAGAGTCCTGTAGATTGAGATCCCTCATAGGAGTACCCAGATGTTGCACTATGTTCTTTGTGGTTGAAAAGTTTAATAACATTTTTTTTTATGGTCTTTTGGAATCCTACACGTATTAGTTCTTTACAGGTGAAATCACCTGTTACAGAAAGACATAACACTATGGTAAAGTCCCTTCTCTAATGACTGGAGTCTAGAGAGTCCTTCAGTACAACAGAAGATACAACTGGTGACATATTGGAACAAATTGCTGTTTTCCACTTGCCAAAGTTATAAAACTTGCCTTTAAATTTGTAAAGTCCCAAAGGCATTTGTCATTCTCCTCATTAGACTGAATACAGCATACTACAAAAGAAACATGGTGTACTATCATGTAAATACCTTGCTTTACTACTAAATGCTTCATTCCTCCCATAATAATAAAAAAAAAACACCTTTTTTTTTTCAAGTTTAAAGTATGTAGGTCTTCTCTTCAATGGGAAATCTTGAATAGTGGTAAAAAAATCCTTTAAGTAGGTAAGGGAGATATGGAAGTAACCGATGTTTTCAAACAAAATATTTATTTCCAGAAGACTTAGCTCATGAAAGGCTACAGATCTTTCAAGAGTCAATGTGCTTCTTGGGCTAGTCTACATAGATAATTGTGACTTTTCATTGCTAGGAAGACCTCCCTGGGTATTTCTATATATTGATATGTAACAGCGACGCTCGCTGACATATCCCTCCCCCTCTTGAAGCTCCTGAAGAGAGCTGCTGTCTTTTTGAGTGGCCGGGTGGAGAGCACCCAGACGGAGGTCTGGTGGCCATTCCACATCAGCATCCATATCAAAGCCCACCTGTGCAGCAAGGATGAGTAGGGGAGAATGAGCCATTATGTCTCTGCCACTCGTTTGCCTATCAGGATGACTAAACTGGCACCTGGTCATCCCCTCCCTTATCAGATTTCAGAACAAAGACTCAGAGGTCATCCTCAAAACAAAAGTATTAATAAGATTTGTGAATAGAAATCTACATATGTGGCACTTGCATGATTTAGACTATGAGTTTTGTGATGGAAACATCCTGATCTATGACCCTGGATTTTCTGGATTCCTACACATTGGTGGGGGTTGCACTGACAGGATGCAATGCACTGTGTCCCATACCATTGGGCGCCACCGACCAAAGTAAAGGAGATGGACCGACTGGTACCCTAGATGTTATCACTCCAGAATGCACTATAAGAGAATGAGAGGAGCAAGCCTTAATCGGAGCTCCCTCTCAGCTGGTCTGAGATCCCCCACCAATGTCAACAATCTACGAACACCGGAGCATTTGCAGAAACTTCACTCACAGCAACTTTTTCGCGGAAACATCTAAAGACTCTATCACCAAACTCAGTACAGGTCCTATAGTCCCTCAGAAATCCTTATAAGATGTTAATATTGGTTAGACTTAAGCTTAATATTCTTATCTTAGAATTGTAACATTATAGGTAATAAACTGAATGTTTAAATACAGTTCTGGGTCCATCTCCCTCGGGGTGTGACACTTGCGCACAACAAACAGCAGATGACTTAATGTGAAAATTTATGAAAAATTAATTTTAATAAAAAATTACTTTCTTTGAAAAGAAAAATAAAAGATATGGATCTTTCCCTTTACAGTTACTACAGCTCTATTATAATAGATCTAGATCTATAAAAGCACAAAGTTGTCGTCTATGATGCCTGGAGTTCTTGTCCTATTGTTTTTTTTGCTCTTTATCTGTGTACACCAGCTGTCTTCCACTATTTCTTCAGATGCATCTTTTTTTGTATATCTTGAATTTCTTCTAAAATGTCAAAGCAAATATTTTATGAAAACAAACAAAGAAATAAAACCTAGAAGTAAAAGAAGTGAGGTACCTTTGTCATTATACCTTACTACACACACAAAATTTTCATGTAGAAGGACCTGCACAGGACTCTTCTACATCAGAAAGCACTGTTATGCAGCTATCAAGTCCTGATAAAAGCACTCTCCATGCCAAAGGCATAGCCCTAAATTTAGAATCATAGAATCACAGAATCATTAAGGTTGGAAAAGACCTCTAAGTTCATCAAGTCCAACTGTCAGGCTAACACCACCATGCCTATTAAACTGTTAGCGTAGAGTCAAACACATAACCATTCCAGGAAGGTTATATGTGGTGCTTTATTTCGAGGCCCCAGGAACCAGGGGTATGCACACCCAAATCAGGTTCCAAGCCAATCCCCATGAATCCACAATTTAACCCTTAAGTGTTTCACAATCTAATGTATATTCAACAGATTACATCATTTCTTCATGCATATGTATTTGAGGATTGTCTCATCATTTGTGTGGACACCAGCATTTCCTTATCTTCACTTGACTATCCTTGGTATGCTTCTGGCCTTCACAAACGTAGGCTGTGTTCAGATAAGGTTGTTAGTAAAAGCGTAGGCTCTGCTCGGATAAGGTTGTTAGTACATACTTTCTAAGCACTCCCTAATACCATACTTGCGAAGGTTATATGTGGTTTGTGAGAAAACCGTCACTGTCTGCAGAGACAGACACAAAGTCTGCACATACTTAACTATAAAGATCAACAAAATTAAATGCTGAACACAATATATATCAAATGCTAAATACAATATACAGAACCTATAATTTTAATCTTATTTTAATTAAGCCCTGATTCTTCAACTAAATTAACGTTTTCCAATAAAACCATGTCCCAAAGTGCCACATTTACGTGGGTTTTGAACACTTCCAGGGATGGTTACTCAACCACTTCCCTCTGTAGCATGTTTCAATGCTTTTAGCACTCTTTCGGTAAGGACTTTTTTACTAATAACCAATCTAAACCTCCCCTGGCGCAACTTGAAGCCATTTCCTCTCATGCTATCTCTAGTTACTTGGGAGAAGAGACCAACAACCATTTCACTTACAAACTGCTTTCAGGTAGTTGTGGGGGGTGATAAGGTCTTCCACTCAGCCTCCTCATAACCTTCTCCAGACCAAAAAAAACTCAGTTCCCTCAGCCAGTCCTCATAACAGTAGCGTTCCAAACCCTTCAACAGCCTCATTGCCCTTTTCTGGACAGGGTCCAGTACCTCCATGTGCTTGTACTGAGGGGTCCAAATACTGAACATAGGATTCGAGGTGTGGCCTCACCAGTGCTCATAACAGGGAGGCAATCACTTTCCTACTCCTGCTGGCCACCCTATTTCTGATAAAAGCCAGGATTCTATGAGATTTCTTTTTATTGAAAAGAAAAATCAAAAGCGATAAAACCCAAACTTGGTTATGCAAATGCTTCCCTTTCATAACCTTCAAAACATACAAATGTTATAAATAGAATCCCAGTATTTCATTTCCAAACTACAGACTTCTTTTTGAACTACAAGGAGAGATCTTTCAGCAGAGAGCTCTAGGGTGAACTTGTAAGTCCCTACTGAACTGAAAACAATCACTAGACAGATAACCAGCCCTATCCTCACCAACAGAACCCCCTCAGTCATTCAGATAATCATGGATAAAAATCTGGGTTTACGACAAGCAGGGAAATGACTGGGTCCAACCTACTTGCAACAAAATAATTAATAATTCAACTAAACCCTTTCTTAAATACCTCTGGCACATGAGTATTCAGCAGATTTAAATAAAAGATAAATTTGAACTGGTCATACAACAACAGACTCTATCATTTAGACTGACAAAACCAAAATTTTTAATTAGAATATTTTAATATAATGAAAAAAAATGACTAATTTATTTTCTTGCTTCACAGAAACAGTCTCACATCTCTTTAAACTAAATGGGTTAGACATTTAGCCAAACTTTTTTTTTAATCTGGAATTACAAGACAGGATAGCAGGGTAATTGTGGCTGGTTTTATCCTGAAACCTGATGGTTTTACTTGTCATGTTAAGAAAACAAAAGGCACCTATTGGTACCTACTGGTGCTTTTGTAGGACCAACCATACCAACACAAATATATACATGAACGATGACAGGTGTCTGTAAATTGACTGGCTCTATTGATTTTTTCATAAAACCAGAAGAATACACTGCAGTGGAAGTTGATGAATTCCTTTAATGAATCACTGACTCTTTCATTTGGTTTGTATGTCAGCTGGAGAGCAAGACATAACTTTTAAGCACATCCCATCGTAATGTTCTGCAGACTTGCAAGATTCTTCTTTCCTCCCTCTCAACAGTAGGCATCAGGAGTAATGCAAACAGGAAATGAAAGAATGGTGTGTGGAACAGAAAACCTGTCATCTCAGAAAAAGCATCATATATTCTAAAAGCAATAGCTGAGAGTTTTAAATTAAAAGACAAAATACAGACATATCACCATGCCATACAAGCTCTAATATGACATAGATTCACAGAATTATACAATAATTTATGTTAGAAAAGACACTTAAGATAAGTCTACTTGTAAACCTAACACTGACAAGTCCACGACTAAACCATGTCTCCCAGTGCTACATCTACACATCTTTTAAAAACCTCCAGGGATGGTGGCTTAACCACTTCCCTGAGCAGCCTGTTGCAATGCTTGACAACCCTTTCAGTGAAGAAATTCTTTCCTTATATCCAATCTAAATCTACCCTGGTGCAACTTGAGGCCATTTTGTCTCATCCTATCACTTGTTTGTTGCAAAAAGAAGCTGACATCACATCATTCATTCTTCATCATACTAAAATCTCAGTCTGGTACTGAGTATAGCAGGCAGACACTTTGCTCTAGCCTATAAAAACCAGTGTGGACTGTATATAAATTAGCCACATGGCCTCTCAGTTTACCCTTTGTATGGAGATAAAAGGTATATTTATCCTCATGCAGTCCTTTAAGTAGACTCAGGGATGAAGATAAGTACACAGCTTGTTTGCTTCCTACCTAAATGTAAAATGTCATGTCAGCTTCCATCTGATAAGCTAAATGACCAAGTATACATATCAGCTAGAATATCCTTTCCACCAGCACACAATCAATACTTGTTATAATTTCTCCTAGTCTGCATATATTGGTCACAAAACCTGTTGGCTTTCCATTTCTACCATTACAAAATGTCTCTTGATTAGCATTGTATTTGCTTGTGTGAATATATGAATTCATGCGTGTGTGCGTGTGCATATGGAGGGAGAGAGAAAGCTGGACAACACATTCTCATGTTTTAAAAAGTAAATGTTGAATCCCATCTGAACGAAGCATATTGCTCCAAAAAAGGACAGACTGGCTTGAAATGAAAGTGCAACAATTAAACAATAGTCTAATGCACAACTTGGAATCCATTAATATGGTGGCATTGTTACAGCTGAGTTTGCATGTAATAAAACCAGATTCTTTGATGAAAAGGGACAAATATACTCTGTCTTATTATTGTATAAAATTGTGCAAAAAAAAAAGAAACAGGAACATCTACACTGCAAGAGTAGTTCACAATTTTTTATCATGTGATAAAAAGTTAATATATTTTGGACTCTTAATCATTGAATTATGTTATGGACAATTTTTTCTTGGTAAGCTATCAACAGATATTTACAATTTTGTTTAAATTATTCTCCACATACTGATTTGCTGATAAAAGCTACATTAATATGTCTGCTTTCATAGATAACATGCATTTGAAAACAGATGATCTAAATGAAGGTGGTATTCTTTCAGGCAGACTGTTTGCATTTTTCATCAGCCCAATACTTCCAAGTGCGTTTTAACACTTTCTCAGGTGCCAGTTGCAGTTTGCCATTTATACTGAGGAACAGAAGGTATAAAACAGTGAAAGCAGAAGACAACAGCATTCCCTCGCATCTGACACTCTTAACAGACATTTTTAAGCACTCTGTCTTCATTTTGAATAATCATTTGGAACCGCGGTAGGATAAAAAAAAGTGAGGTTACTTTCCGTTAATCATAGCGTGAACTGAAAATTTTATGAGTTTGGATAAGGCACTTCAGGTTCATTGATGCCCTGCCTGTGAATTGAATAGATCAGTTGCTATTATACCTCATGCCATTGTTATGTGTATGTGTATGTGTATACGTATACGTATGTGTATGTATATTAGCAATATATATGCATGTATAAATAATTTGCTGATATACTGATGCATGTATCTCTTTTTTATTTCTAAACAATCAAGAAACACAAAATTATACCTGCTATTATGTAAGCTTTTGTATCATATGCATAATTTTGTATATACAACACTTAGTACCATAAATAGTGCCCGTGAGTCTCCCCTTCTTCTTAGGTGATGTAAGAGAAAGTAGGGAATAACATTCATACATTTTTGCTATTACATTATCTGTACAGGATGCCTATAAATTTATTGTGCTTTTCCAGAAAATCTGGGAAAACATAACACTCATTTTTTCATTCAAGTAATACTTTAAAAGTGGCACATCTTATTCACAAGTGGGCAATTAATAGTTACATACTAGATAGAAATGGAGCTCAATCAGAGGCTTAAGGCAATATAGTCTCTCTGCTATAAAATAAAAATTTTTCTGGCTTAGGCCAGATGCTAGTAGTCTATGTTTTTTTGTAGTAGTAGTCTTAACAAAATATCTAACTAGGCCAAATACTTCATGTAATGGTTTCTCAAATGTTTTCAGTGAAAAAATAATAATCAAGCAAAGAAAATTTCTAAAATAGCACTTAAAAATATATTAAATTTTATTTTCCACTGTGTCATGCTTTGCAAGTACTTATTTTCCAGATAAATGTGTTCCCTTTTACTGGAGATTTACTGCAGAGTTTCAGCTTCTTGCAATGATATAACAGTGTTCAGTGTTCAATGATATAACAGCTGATTGATTTGAAGATTTCTATTTTTAAAGTTCCACAATATTCACATTACAAGTTAAAAATTCTGTGGAACAAAAAAATCCAAACAAACAACAAACCCTACAAAAGTAAGAGAAATCTAGGCTATCTATACCTCTATTATATCTACAGGTATAATAGCTATTCTTTTTTCTGAATTCAATAGCTGTTGATAAAATATTTTGTAGTACTGTATTCCAGATAAAATACATCCAGCACTTCTCTGTGCAAGTGAGCAACAAGTCCCAGATGTCCTTTGAAGGCAAAAATAGGTGCCATTAAGACAGGGCAGCAAAATTATGAAAGACCTTAAAATAAGAAAGAGCAAACAGATGGACAAATATTCCCTACAGTAAAAATCTGCAAACTACACCTAGCAGCATTTATGCAGTTGCACAAGTTTCTCAAGAAGAAAGGCATGTTTGACAATTAGATTGATAGGTGATTCTGAGTGTTTGCTTTTATCTTTCCTTACATATCCCAAGTAGGAATACTCTCAGCATATCTTAGGACATTCAAAGTATTTTACTCAATGTGTCAGGTACCTGGGATGAAAGCCTACCCCAGCTGAAGTAAATAAGACCTGCTGAATGCATAAAGCAAGATACCTACACAGCTGCTATTCCTATAATTAGCGCTGTACCTCATGCAGTCAGAGTCTCTCATGTTTTGTGATCCAGAGTACAGGGGTACTTATCAGCTTGATTCATGATATTAAAAAAGGTAGGGTGATATGTGGGGCAGTAAAGGAGACCAGGTCTAGGTCTGTGCTGCAGCTGGCAGTCCACATTAAGCAAAACCATTAGAAGATAACCATCCTAGTGCTATACCCCTTCTTCCTTATGTAACCTGTTCCTCTCCTACAGCCTTCTGCAAAGTGTCTCACAGCTTGGGATAGAAGACGGGAAATATGCTCTTCATTCCCATAGTTTTCAAACACAGGGACAAAATGTGCTAGGCTTTGTTGAGCAATTTGCTTGTGGGAGTTTTGTTCAGTTGGGGATTCAGAATTTGTCTTCTGGCTAGCAGGGATAGAACCAACCAACATTCAAAAATTATTTAAAAACACATGTGACCTTCTCTGCACCATCTGGTCAGTTCAGCAGGAGCTCTATGTGAACCACTTAAAGAAAACTGCTTTAGAACATGGTCTTTTCTCTTTCCATAGTATCTCAGCCTATGACAAACCTCAAGCTGAACAATGACCTGTGATTTGGGTTTTTTCCCCCACATTTATTTCCTTTTTTTCAGTGTAATTAATAACACAGGAAAATAAACTGTACAACCCTGACTTAAACTTGAGTATGGTTTAAAAATAAAAATGTCTACTTGCTTAAATGGCAAATTGTGATAGATGTTAACGCGTCCATCTATGTTCAGACATACCACAATTTATAAGAAACAGAGGCAAAACCAAGTTTCTAAAAAAAGGTTGTAAATAATAATAAAAAAAAGACAAAACTTTACCAGATTAATTAATGTACGAAATATCTCAAAGTAACTGCCCTTCACTGCAGGTAGTACCTCTCTCCTGAAATTAAATGCCATATTCTGAATTGTTTTGCAAGACTGCAGAATTCGCTTTGAAAAATGCATATAGGAAATATCCTCAAGTGTGTACTCACCTCTTACTTTTGTTAGACAAATATTCATCAGCTTTTTTGAGATAAAAGCAAAATCAGACAGGGGTAGGGTGGAGTTTAAAAAAAAAGTAAAGTGTCATCAATATGTTATGATGCAATATAATCCTTTGAGAAGAAGTGCCTGATCTCATAGCACCTCAGCAATAATGGTCTACAGAATCTGTGGCTTTCTACAAATCCTTAAATACTGTTCTTGTCTTTCAAGGACATCTCACTTGCAGAAGTAAAGAGCACTGTACTGCTTACTCCCTGCTTTTCATGGTTTGCATCGGAGAGATTTGTAAACTTTTTTCCTGCAAAATTAGTGAAGATACAATGATTTCACTTATGTAATTCAGCCTGTTCCTGAAGTACAACCTACTGCCAGTTTCAGGACATGGACATTCTTGTGAGCTATGTTCCCCTGTCATGTAACATTAAAATTTTCTCCTGCATGGGAGGTACTTAACTCAAATAGCTGAACACAGTGAGTATGCATGAAAACATTAACAGAGAGTAAAGCAACAGCAGAAAATGTGAGAGGCTGGATAGAAATTATCTTACTAGCAACTGTTGCATTTATAATGGTAAATTCTTGGTATGTGCATACTTTTCATTCATTTTTAGCTTAGGTGGATAGATGGCATTCTTGTACAAACTACAAAAAAAAAAAAAAAGGAAACAAAATCAACCCCCACGCAAACATCCCCTCCCCACCCAAGCAATTCAGCATACAAAATCCTATCTATGCTATAATCATTAGGCCTTCATTTTTTTCTTCTCAACAATCAGTATTAATCTTAACTCTTCATTGTGTTTTCTAACAGCTAAATATTCAAATATTTGGATTCCTGGTGCATGGTTAATCTATTGTTTGTGTAATCATACCACTTGTTTTCTGCAGTAGAAGGTTTACTGGTATTTTAGAGGCACTGATATATAGGTGGAATTGCATGGGGTGGATACAGTTTTCCTCTTATTTATACCAGTTTTATACTGGGTCATGCCACTGATTACAACCATACCAGTGTATCAGGAAAGATTATTACTTGCAAGACGCCTTTTCGATGGGATGCTTGATTTGAGCATTCACTTGAGGGCTGAGTAGCTTGTCCATATTGGTGGTAGATCGATGTGTATGTCAAACTATAGAATTTATGGTTTCATATTTTGGAGGAGGGTAAGCTGTATTAATAATCAGTTGCTGTATTAATAATTGCAGTTATTGCATAGTAGCCCTTCAGTATATAAAATGAGACACTCACATTGAAAGTAGTGAAAGGGCATTAAGTTCAGAGCCAGAAGAAAAACAGAAAAGTGGGCAGTGCTGGATGACTGAGACATCTAATTATTTTATTTTTATGCTGTTAGCAACTATTACTGTTCGCAATCTTGCCTGAATTTCAATGGTGTTTTCCTAAGGGAATTTCCACATTTGTTAAGAACTGCATCATGTTGGTACTGAAATGTTCCTTCCCCGTATTATGCCCTTCCCCCTCTCCAGTTCTCCACATCACCACTATCCTTGTCCAGCAACTTCTTTCTCATGATCTCTCCACTTCCCACTGGATCCCAAAAAACAATTGGTAAATTCATTCCCTTGAGAGTATGGAAGCCCAGAGCTTTTACACGGTGGGGAAAGCTGGGAACAGATACAATGCCTCTGTGCCACCAACACTGAAAGAGCATCTCCACAGATGTTGCAGCCATAGTGTGCCAGCACATTACAGCATCGACATTATAAAGAGACAGCAGGACAGCACAATATGCTCTTGTCTAGTATCCACCAGAATTAAATCTGAGGTCTGAACTAGAAGGTTGGGATGAATGCAGCTCGTGTAGGGTTTATAACCTCAGTTTAAGCAAGAACTCCAATTCTGAAGAATTGAAAGGCAGCAGTATTAGAGAAATAGCTGTCAAACTCCAGTGAACTTCTGGCTGAACCTAATTCTTATTGGCTGACAGAGAGTCGTGATCTTGTACACAATAATTCTGCATCACATCTTTACTTAAAAGACTCCACAAGGCTATTGCTTTCATACACAGAGAACAGATACTAGGGCAAAGAACAGGGCTTCGTGTGCCTTTGCATCAGCAAGCAGTTGCTGTTCCTGACCCTGAAATGCCAGTGCACTTCAAGCCATCTCCTTCTCTCGGATAATTCCTTTCTTACTAAGATGAAACTTCCATCACTCAATTCAACAAATGTTGTCGAAGTTTCCAAAACTTGCCTCAATGCTATTTCCCTTGTGGTTTTAAGTCTAAGGATTTTTGGCGATCCGTAAGCTCTAAGATGTTGTTGACAGCTTAGTTAAAAAAAAAAAAAAAAAAAAAAATACTATTCATGTCAAAAGGGAACCAAAAAAAAACAGGCTGGAGAAGCTTTAGGATTTTGCAAGTCAAGGAAAAATAGCGTACCACTAGTCCACTGAGTGAAATGGTTAACTGTATGTCTGTGATACCTCTCCCTTTCAGGTAAAAAAAAGAGGAGAGATGAAATGGAGTCTTCTACACTTGCATAGCCTCATTGGTAAAACAACGCATATTTTGCCTGTGTGCATGGCTCTAATCTGTTGAATTCTTACAGCAATACCCTTTTTCATGCAAGCATTATCACTGACTTCAATGGGACTATTTCCAGGACTAAACTTAGTCATGAGTGTGACAATAGGATCAGGGAGCTGCTATAAACATGTGTCCCCATTTACTGTACAAAATAGACATGTACAAAATATTGCTCCTTTTGCTGTCATATCCTTTGATGGAGACCTCATTCTGTAACAGAAGGGTGATAAACTGGCAGGTGGTTATTATTAGAAAGGTCATTGACATTGTCAAGCATCTTTTGAAAGCTAACATTGCACCTAGAGGTTTATCAGGCCAGAGCCATGAAGTCTAAAACAGTATTATTAATCGTTAATAGCCCTGACCCCTTTTTAAACTTAACAAAACACAGGAGATTGAAGTTCTTCTGCTCCTCTCTCACCCCACTGTGACCCATGCATACACTTCCCCTAAGCTTTGTCTTGAAGTACCCTGCAGTAACAGCGAAGTCGTGTAAGAGCTATTTTAATTACAAGTACCACAGTAATGAATTCAAGTACGCTCATTTATCATAAAGGGATTCCCTATCTGTCTCTAAAGTATGCTCAAAAATACTGTGTATTTGATAACACAAAGGTTGAGAATTTATTACAGTTTTAAATACTTTGTTTTGGTTAGCTTTTTGTAAGCTTTCAGTCAAAACTACATTTTGACTCAAAGAGCAGAGTGTGGTGTGTGGAGGGGTGTGTATGCGCACGTGTGCGAACGTGTGTGTGTGTGCATGCGTGCGTGCGTGTGTGTGTGGTCTCCTAATTTATTTGCTCTTCAGCCCATTTGGGACTAAGCTGCAATCCCTGTAAGCAACAGGAGATCAGGGAAACCAACTGACTGCTTTTTCCCAGGCACGGAAGGGAAAGTGACTTCTCAAGTTTTTCTGGCCACTGTACAAATTGTTCCTGAGCATGGAGAGTTTCCAAAAGACCTAATTAGCAACTCACTGCAAACATTTCTTTCCATTAGCTAATGATCCGGCTACACTTGTAAGCAAACAGTACCAACATATCTAATCAATGCAGAAAAAACAACAGAATGCCTACTAAACATCTGGATATAATTTTATAGTTAGAACAAAATGAAAACATATGCAGGTTTCTTTTACCTATGCCTCAACAAAAAAATTTTTGATACAAAACCACACTGGCCAGTCAACGTGTCATTTTCATAAAGCATGGTCATTTCTCTTCAAATGTTCTCAATTTAATTTTGTTGGTTTCCTGCAATCTCTAATTTTACCATATTGTGTGAAACCACAAGGGATTCTTTGGATCAGAGTCTATTAGAGGTTTTACTGCTGCATCATTTGCTACTGACTTGTTTTTCAAATTCAACTTGGGGAATTTTTAAGGGTGAAAGACTGGGAAGAAGGGAATATGATGGGAACAAGATGGTAAAAAGACCTAGTACAATTTTTGAAAGTTCTTGCCTACAAAGAAAGCTACTACTTAAAAATAAATCAAATTGCAAAGAGGGTATGCAATGGCTATTAGCCAAAGGTAGGAAATAATTAGAAACATAATTGCTTTACCCTGCTCACATAATTTTCACTTCATAAATAAATAAATATTTTGAAATTTATATTGTTTTGCATGCCCTTATAACAATTATTATTCTTGCAGCTGTATAGGTAGTTACTACTATACCACATGCACTGTATGACTCAGACACTATTTTTTTCTCTATTAAACTTGTGTTATCCTGCCATTAAAAAAAAAAAAATAGAACACCACCCTCCCCACCATGCATATATACATGACTTTTAAATATACTGTTATTTCTTTTTCAATTGAAAACCCAATAACCTCTCAGCCTAAAACTCTGAAAGCATAAGACTTATTGAATTCTATAATTGCTTCCTCCACTAATTCGGTATCGCTATGCAAGCAGTAGAACAGCAGGATAAATCACAAATTTTCGAAATAGTTTCCTGCTCACTGGCAGCAAACACCTACTGATTAACATCATGAACATTCTTGTTATATATGCCAGTCTGTGGGAAGTTAAAAAATATTGCTTGTAAATAGTACTGTTAGCAGTAAAGGAAAAACATAAACAGTATGGTAAACAGATCATCATGCAGTACGTCGCTTTCCTATCGAAAAGAGGCTACATCTGACAACCTTTCTGTATATTCAAGCTACATTCTGGGCTCAATACCACTTTTTTGGACTCAAAGCACCAACTGGTTCTAGCATTCAGTATATAACCAATTCAGGATTAGGCCCATTGCTAAATGAGGTAAGAACACATTAAACCACTTACAGCAAAAATAGATTGATTTCAAATGGCAGACTCAAATGGATGACTAAACACAATGGTTTGGGAGAGCTTAATACTGAACACGATCTTTTTATGGTATTTTTAAAACATGAGACAAAGGCTTAAACACAATTAATTTTAATCCAGTTTGAGAACTATATAGAGTATGTACAGTATTGTAGCATAATGATCTGGTATAAAACACTCCCTCGAGTTGAATACAGCTCTTCATAACATGCTTAGCCATATTTTGGTCTTTCAGTAGTGTAAATAGTGATTTTTGCCATGGAAAGAGGATGCAGAGTTTTCGCGGATTAATCCAGATTTATACCTATATAACAAAATCTATTTTTTTTATGCTCAAATCTGCCAGTGATGGTGCATTACAAATTAACTAAATATCAGATCATGTTGGATATTGTTCATACTATGTAAAGTCAGTGTCTCATTTCGTTCTGCTACTGCTCTAACATCTCTTCTATCACAATTGTAATAGAAAAGATTCCAAATATCCTTCATATCTGATTCCAGAATGTAAGTAGGTTAAAAGCACTTGTTAAAAAAACCCACAAAATCCAGGAAAACACAGCTTTTCTGTTTCTGTTAAAACACACTTTGGATGTCTTAATGATTACAAATAAAGACATTTCAACTTTCATTTAGGTGAGCAATCAAAAAAAAAAATTTTTTTATTTATGTTCCAAAACATAGTGTTGTTTTAATGTCACATCTGTTAATATCTCATTAACAACTTGTGTCAGCAGGTTAAGCGAAGTACAACTAAAATTAGGTGTTATGTTATTACAGACTCCATAGCTACTAGGTACACAAACAAAGTATCTAATAATAGATTACATTTTTATGGCATCTTTAATCTGGAGATCTAAGTATTTTATAAGCATTAATTAATTCAACTTTCTAATGCCATGGACAGAGCAGTGTTTTGATTGGTCCAAGACTAAAAGGGACGAGCCAGGAACAGAATGCAAGATTTTCAGCTTTACTTATGCACCTAGAACACCAGACAAGTTTACATTCCTGTCTTGGGAACCACAATATATCAAAGTGCACTATCAAGGGTATTTTGCCTCATATCTGAAAAACACATTATAAGTCCTCACATTTACTTATGTATTCACAAAGACACACACATATGTATATTATAAATACAAACACACAAATACATATGGGTGTGAACAGACACCTACAGGTACAGACACTATTACATGTACATGTACACACACAAACAGACACATTCACACAGACATACATGCATCTGTTTTCAGTATCAGTATTCCATAGTACTGCAATGAAGTTCAAACTCCACCTCAGAAGACTGAGGGAGTTTCATTTTCTTTTCCTTTGGTTGTTTCTATTTAAAACCGGGAATAAAGTAGTATGGAAATTAGCACTCTGAATGAGTAAAGCTGTACCCTGACATTGCAACACATAAAATTTTAAACACAGACTGCTCTTTCTTTAGGATACAAGATGAAGTGCAATACAATCTTAATAAGCATATCTAGTAAACATCAATGCAGAATCATAGGAAAACACAAGTTATAAAATTTCTCCTACTGAGCTTAAATGTTGCGACACATTTCAAGGCCTCTTTTTAGGTAGAATAAAGGTATATTAGCAGCATAAATGTGTCTTAAGGCAAGTCTGAAGGTAACAGTATTTTACACTCCAGCATGTAATTCTGCTGTGAATAAGGTGGTTATTAACAGAAGACATGTTTTGAAGTTTACTTCCCTCTGCAAGCTGTGTCATCATTTGTCATCTCAGTAGTCACACAGCACACCCCTAAAATTTGTTTGGGCTTCATCTACCTCAAGTAGACAACAGCAAAGTTCTCAACAGCTTTCCTCTAGCAGACCCCACTTACAGAAAAGCCCCGAAGGACAACTGCCACCAGACGGTCTCTATAACTAACATTTCAGTTGGTATATTTGAGGAATGCAAACATGCGTGAGGTTTTATATTTGTGGCATCTTCTGTATAGCTGGGAGCACCGTCAGCAGATGCTACACACTACGTACCGGTACTATTACATAAATAAGACCAGGAAAGTTGCCGTATCCGTCTGCTCATTACCAAGATTCTCGGAACACAAAAACTTTGCTTTTTCCCTTTGGCGCTCTCGGCCAGGCTCCGTATGGGCCGCGGCCTCGGTGCGGGGCCGGTTCCTTCGCTCGGCCGCGGCCGCCGCCGGGTCGCGCCTGCGCATGGTTAATGGCAAGAAACGGTGGACGCCGGTCAGTACAAGGCCAACACCCGTCAGCATACGCGCTCCCCACAGAACCCCTATGACGAGAAACCTTCCCTGAGCCGCAGGCGGAGAGACGGGTCGCATCTCACAGAGTTCTAACAAAGCGCCGCGCGCTAGCAGCCGCGCCACCAGCAAGTGGCAACAAGCGTTTCGCCCACTGAGAAGCAAAGCCGATTCCCCGCTCCTTCCCCACTACAACGGCTTCCCCGCGGGCCCAAAAAACACACTCGCGCGCAGGCGCCGCGAGCACAGCCGGCCGCCAGCCCCTCGTCGCCCCGCCCACTCAGCGCCAGCGCACCAGCCTGCGAGCCCCACGTTACTTCGATTGACAACTCAGCCTCTCCACTCTCCTTCCCACTGACCTTTCCTCATTGCCGCGACGCTACGCGCTCCGTGCCCTCCTATTGGCTAGCCAGGAGCGCTCCTGCCGCAGAGCCAGAAACGGTTTCCAGCGAAAGGCTGAGAGGAGGTAGGCCTTGGCCTGTTGCTATTGGTCCATGGGGCCGGGGCGCATCATAGCCCCACGTTGTCACTGAGGATGGCAATTGGACGACGGGGGCGGTGGCCTCCTCTCCTCTCCCCTGCCGGCGCGGCGGGGTGGGCGGGGCCAGGCGCTGGTTAGCTGGCAGAGCGTGAAACCGCGTGCTAATGTAAGCGGGGCGGGCGAGGGCGGTGTTTTCAGTTCGGCTCCGGCCGCTCTCCTGTCCCGCTAAGCGCCTCCCGCGGGGCTGCCCGGGCTTCCCCGTTCCCTCGGTCGGCGCGGGGGGGGGGGAAGGGAAGGAGGTCGGCGGCGTTTCCGGCCGCTCGGGTTCGGAGTCTTCAGCTGGGGAGAACTTTATCGCGATTCGGCGAGGAGCGGCGGGCAGCGCGGACGAGGTGGGGGACGACGACGATGAGGATGAGGATGCTGCTACTGATGATGCCGTCGCGATGTACGGGGCTTGGGGGACCGTGGTGAGCCGCGCAGCTCCCCGATGCGCGGCCGCCTGGAGTAGGCTTGCAGTGGTGCCGTTGCTAGAAGGAGTTTCCCGTCTGATTTAGCTCCTATACGGACGCTTTTATACATTCCCTCTCCCGACTCTGCAGGTGTTTGGCTGATCGGGCCAGTGGGCATTGTAAGGGGCTTCGTTTTTCTTTTGTCCTGAGGACCTTCTGTAACTAACGGAAGAGTCTGCTGCGTGTGTGGTTTCCCCTCCTCTGCCGTCCTGCGCTTCGTGCATGTGCTACTGGAACTGCTCCGACCGGGGCCGGCTGTGCAGAGCCCCCCTCGCCGCCTCCCTACTCCTCCCGCTTTCCTCCCTTGTTCATCGCTCCGTGTCTTGCTGATGACTTGGCCCCTACGACGACGCCCGGAAGCAGGGCAGTCTTCCTCGCAGACTTTCCCTCGCCCACCTGGCTTGCGACGGTCCCGCCGCTGACACCCCGTCCCGCTTCCTCCTCCTGGATTTTCCCCTCTTGGCAGCAGGCAGGAGTGGGGAGAGGAGTAGCCTTCGTACAGGGTTTTCGGCCTTACAATTGCATCGGCAACTGGAGAGTCCGAAAGGGGGATTATTCAGTCCCGCGGCGGGGTGGTATTCCCTACGGCCCCGTCGGGTCCCGTCGCATCCCGCCGCTGCTGGGCGTTGAGAAGCGTAAGTGCGGCCCGTCCGCCCTCGGAGCAACAGCAACAAAGGACACCGCCGCCGGAGGATGCCCCCGCGGCGGAGGCACTGAGCGGCGCCTCGTCCCGCTCCTGCTTGCGGCAGCGAAGGGAAGGCGTCCACTGAGTGTCGCCGCTCCTGCCCCCTCGGTGCCCTGGGTGTGAAGACGGGGTGTGTGGGGCAGTTCGCTGCGAGAACCGTGGTGTGACAGCGCCCCGCCGCCGCTGGAGCCATGTTCCCACAGAGCCGGCACCCCGTAAGTACGGCCAGGCCGCCGTCGCTCCGTGCGAGTCGGTGCCCTGCCGCCAGCGGTGCCCTGCCGCTCCCCGCCCGGCGGAGGTGGGTGCGGGCGCCCCGAATCCGGAGTTTGTATTCTGCGAGGAGTGGCGCGGCCGGGGAGGGGACGCTCCCCTTCCCTCGATGCCTTTTGTTTCGTTTGGAACTTATTCGCCTTGGGAATGACGGCGGGGGGTCGCCGCCGGGCCCGGCAGCATCCACGTCCCTGACGAGCGCGGTGCCGGGGCCGGGGTCGGCCGTGCCCCCGCGACGGGGGTCGGCGGGGAGGAGCCGGCAGGCCTCGCTTTGGGTAGACGGCGGCGGCAGGATCGAGTAGGTCGGGGCTAGAGCGGCTCCCGGAGCGCGGTTAGCCTCACCCCACGCAGATGAGGGATGGGAAGGTGGGTAACAAATACGCAGCGCCCCGGGGCGGGCTGGGCTCTCCCTTCTTGCCTCCCTCCATCCTTCCGGCCCGATCGCGGCGGGCAGAGTACCCCACCCCGCTCCCTCTCCGTGAGGCGGCGTCGCCGTATCTGAACGTGCTTCTCTCTCCCGTGCCGGCCGCCGCGCCAGACCCCGCACCAGGCTGCGGGCCAGCCCTTCAAATTCACCATCCCAGAGTCGCTGGACCGCATCAAGGAGGAGTTCCAGTTCCTCCAGGCGCAGTACCACAGGTGAGCGCCGGCGGGCCGCCTCGGGGCCAGGGGTGGTTGCCCCGTCGCTGGCCGGGCGCGCGGAGCTGCACTGAGCGGCTGCGTCCAGGCGGTGGCGTGCGGCGTCGCGGCTGAGCCCCGCGGAGGAACCCGGCGGCGCCGTCTGGTGAGGGGCGGCTCGGGAGCCCCGGTCCCTGGCGGTGGCCGGGTGGATGGGGAGGGAGAAGTCAGGACGGGGCTCTCAGGCGGAGGCAGCCCTGCGCGGCGGAAGTGCTCTTGCTGGTGTGCTGCCTGGACATCTGCGAAAGGGTGGGACCAGCGAACCCGGAGTGGTTCGACTCTTGTGCGTTTAAAACATCCGAAACCAAACCAACAAATTGTTGGAGATCCTTATGTGGAGGATTTTAAGTATATCGGCAGAAGACCTGAGCTAATTCTGTGGCACAGAGCATTCAGGAAACTGATTCTCATGTTCGCTCATTCATGTGTGGTGTTAATGCAAAGATTAATAAAATACCAGCGTGCCGTGCTTAAAGAGCCAAGAAGGATTGTTAAATCACACTAGTACTGGAGTACTAACACAAAGTGGACATGATTCTACTGAAGCCGTGGTATGCGGTTCTGATTGCTGTCCTGTCCTTCAGGCATTTTTGTTTTAAGTGTGCTTGCTGCTGAGGTTCCTACAGAGATTTAGGGTACCGGTTCTTACATCCAGGGCAATTGGTGCTACAGTTGCATTAGTCTGTCTTAATTTTGTACTTGTGTGCATCTGCAAGGTGGGGATAGGAATAAAATCTTTGCAGGTTTCCCAGTTAGAAGTAGATTGGTTTTGAGTAGGTTTCCTCTTTTTACCTATAATAGTGTAGTCTTAGCCTTACCTAAAACAATTTGTTTAAGCTATTTATTACAATAGAAATGCAGTATCAGTTATAAACATTTGATATCCAACCTGTAAGTAAAAAGTGCTGGCGTACACACTGTTCCCTAGGATGCTTACTAGTGTCATTAAAAAACCCAGACAGTTTGCAAGAGGGAAGAAAGAATGTTGAGGCATTTGCCTTTGGTGAAAGTAGTCAGAATTATACTGTTGTTAGTGATGAGATAATGCAAGTGCCAAGTGCAACTCCTTTTCATTTATGGAAACAAAAATAGAAAACTTGCTGGTAAAAGATAGTCAAAGTTACTGATTTTCAGGCTATGGAGAAGGTAACGTTAGCTACAGTGTAGTTAAGATTAATAATTAAGAGGCATACTCAAGCTGTAATTGTAAACATGAGCGGTGTTCCTTGGCAGTAATTTACTAAATGTAGTGTACAAAGAAGTGCCTCTATTTTGCTACCGAGAATTACTTAAAAGAAATTCATATACTGTTATTGCTTGAAAATTTTAACACTTAATAGCAGTTCTTTGTCAAAACGTGAAGATTGGACATATTTGAGTTCTGGAGACAGTTTAGGTCTCATACTCCACCCATGAAATATATTTTAAATTTCCTGCTTGGCTTTTGTATTTAAAGTATAAATTGTCTTTTTCTCTCTGTGTGTTAGTTTATGAGTTTTTTAAATTAGCTTTTGCTGTCAAAATACAAATAAAGTAGATAGCAAAACAAGTGACATAACAGCTACATTAAAGTGTCATGTATTTTGTAGCCTTAAATTGGAATGTGAGAAACTGGCAAGTGAAAAGACAGAAATGCAGAGGCACTATGTGATGGTAAGTATATTTGTTTTTTCTTTATTTCAGTAAATATCCCCTAATACAGTATAAGCTAGTGTAAGAAAATAATGTTTGCTCCTTTATTTGCAGTATTATGAAATGTCGTATGGATTAAACATTGAAATGCACAAACAGGTAAGGCATTTTTTTCTAAGCCATTTCAAAATCTGCAGTCTTAATGCATTTAAGTGTAGCCATTCCGGTCATGTGACTGTGTCGTGTGTCTGAATCAACAGGCTGATTAGTAGCTGTGATTAGTAAAACTTTGCCTACCTGCTGTCAAATGAGGTATACATTAGGCTGAGTGGCAAGATGTTCTTAGTATTGGTCCGGAAAGGCATTGGCAAAAAAAGGAAAGATCTTGTCTGTGGATTCAGAAATATGATTCTGTGCTTTATGTGGTTTTATTTTCTTAGTGGTAGAGTCTTTGAAATGTAGAACTGGTCTTGCGCATGTGTAGCATATGTAGTGTGATAGTAGCTCAAATCCTTGCCATTTAAAAGCATGTAAAGTTTAGTAATTTGGAAAGCTGTAGTTGTGACTACGAGTTTGTAAGTTCCCATAAAATTCACACTTGTGGCCACTGTAATGGTGAATAAAGAGAGAACTGAACTGGAACAAGTCGTTAAGGACCTCATAAGAGGAGTAAAACTAAATGATTGCTCAGCCTGGAGGACCTTCGGCTGAGTAGTTGTTGTCTGCCAAATAACACATTAATGGCAGGGTATAAGTATAATGTAGATATGCTGACATTCACTTTTTTTATCAAGATGCTGGTACAATAAGTCTTTCAGAAATTGACAGTTTCTTAAAAAAAATATCGTTAGATGAAGTTGCACAGTTGGACACATTTCAAAGTACAACAATACAATTCTTTCTTGATGTATATGTGCTATTTCATCCAAAACTCTTATTTCGTTAAATTAAAGGGCATGGCTGACTGGCTAGGGCATAGCAGAGAAATTGATTAGTTCAGGCTTGGATCTTCTATATATTCAAAGGCTTTGATTAAGCAAGTGAATTGCAGAGTTGAATTTTTCTGTTGTAACTCTAAACTCTTTGATTTTTGTTTTGTTTTCCTTTGAAAATGTTATATTTTATAAGGTGTTTTTTTAATTCTGTAACGACTTTGTCTGCAAAGCTGGGTAGGTATTCTCCTTGGTTTTAGAGGTATGCTTGTTTGAATGCAAAATGCTGGTTAAAGAAGACATACTATGATGACGTCATCTTTTGAGTAGTGCACTGAATAGGTAGATGGAGCATCAAGAATAATGTTTAGCTTGGTTCTGTATTGTAGCTGCATTAGACTTATTGTCTCTTGTATTTTAGAACAAGATCAATTTTCCTCTGAAGTGTCTTTTCCAGGCTTTGTGATCTGGCGATTTCTTTCTTGGACTTCTTTTCCTTCTTCTCCATTACAACTTTTTGGCATGCTCCAACCTGTGAGGAAGCCAACGTCTGTATAGCAGCCTCATTTGGTACAAAATGAATGGTGGTTTTGGAAGGTGTTTGAAGAGAATGTATGACCTCAGTAAATGTACTAGGAATTAACTTTAGATAAAATCAATTTAGTCCACAAGATTAAAGAGTGTCAAAACCGAGGTTTTCACTTTTACCTTAGCGTCTGTGTATTGCAAGGGTTTGATGTTCTGAATGTGTAGTAGCTACGATTACATACCCAGTAGGCAGTGATATTTCAGAAGCTTTTAGGATTTGTGGTAGAGCATTATACCTGTGTTGTATAAGTAAAAGTAGAGCATGCTTGCTCTGTATGCTGGTAACGAAAGAGTAAGGTTTTGGAGGCATAAGTAAATTTCCCTGGATATGAGTCTCAGACACTATGCTTCTTCATGTTAAGTTATTTTTAAATCCTGATAAAAGTAGCACCTTCATGTTAAAGACTCTCTATTTCGATGCCTATGATTGCAGGTATCACCTGCGATGAAGGTTCCGAATGGTGGTACAGTTCAGTACATAGGTGTTAGAATACAGGAAACAAAACCCAACTACCAATCATATGTACAATGAATTTGTGCGTCTAATGATAAATTCTGAGGAGGCTTTTGGCTGATAATAATCATAATTCTTATTAAAACTAGTGATGTCTAGCCCCAAGAGTGTATCCAGGCTCAAATTGATGCTTTTTGCTGGCTGATCACCAGGATAGCCTACGTGCTCATTATGTTGTAGAGAAGGCTTTTGGAGCTCTCATTACATCTGACAGGAATTCTCTCTATGGGGAGACTGGGCATTAGCTAGGCTCTTGACAGGCTGAAATTATTCCTGCTTTATGGCTTATAACCAAATGCTAGCAAGACATCACCAGGGGACACACAATTGTCACTTCTGACAACATCTTTGTTGCTGAGAAATGCAGCAATGGGGATACTTTCCACTGAACGAGCTTTAATGTTTTTAAGGCCTGCCTCCTATGCACTTGCTCTGGATGTGGATGAAAAAACCCAAAAGATTACACTGCAGCAGTGTTTCTTTATGCAGTGTGGTACGTGCATCACTGTCAGGGTAGAGTTACTTGGGATGAAATGAAGCAATTGCAGTTTGCCTGCATATGAAAGAGCTAATTTCCTGTACTGGTACAGTTACATCAGCAGTTCCCTCTTCATTTGATCTGGTAGTCTATTACAATTTGACTAAAACAAAGTTAGTCAGAACTTAAGTGTTGCTATAAGCAGACTAAATTGAGGTGAACTTCTCACACAGGAACAGCTGTGCTACAGAGCTTTCCACTTGAGTTTGTTGCATTTGACTCCAGAAATGGCAGTGGTAAGACTTCCTGCACAACTTCAGCTTCGGCGTGTCACAGTGGCCTAGTTGCATAACTGTGTGCTTAGATGCAGGTATTCCTGCTGCATTTCAGTGTGCTTGCTGAACAGTGGTCAGGAAATAATCTTGGCATAGTTGTGGCTATGTGGCTGGTTTCTGGACTCTTGTTTCTGTGTGCCTTTTTAAGAATTTCAGAGGTTGGTTGTGTGTGGATTCTTACACTCGTTTTCAGACATAATTATTTTAAGTCGAATAGTTACTGACTAAGGTTTGCATACTTCAAACAGAAACAAACACCTAAGGGTTTGTTTAGGACAGATGCACTTGATTCAGATATTGTTTTCACATGTGTCCAGTAGGTGGAATAAATAAGAACATTTTGTGTGCTCTTAAATTTCTTTTCTGTGTTACGCTGTTCAGGTCAGATTTTTTTCTGCTGTGATGTCCATGGCTGGTAAAGCAGGTACATCAACTACTAGTGCCAACATGTAGAGTTGGTTGGGTGTTAAAAATTCTGCTGTACTGAAAAGAGTTGCTGCCCTTTGCTATTAGGGTAGCACCTCTTTATTTTCACTGGCTCTGTCTGTCATCTTCTGTCATAGGTCAGAAGGTAGGGGTTCCTGTGCATTTAATGCATAGATTGTTTATGTGGAAGATTAGTTTTGTTCTGGGGCAGGCCAAAGAAAGAAAAATGCATCACTGCTGAACCAACTGACAGACTAAATCAGCTACTACAGTATGTGGATTTCTGCCATCCCAATGGTGATCACTAGCTATCCCTCTATTTGAATAGGTTATTGTGACCTCTGTGACCTGCCTGGAGACAGATCTGTCATTTAGTACCTTGCGTCTTGTACGGAAGTACACAACCTCCTAAACTGCATTATGTTAACCAGTTGTACAAGAGTTAAATGTTTGTTTAGGCTTGGACTGTTTTATGGAATAATTTCTTATGCTGTACGATAAAGGACAGAATCTTCTGCTGATATATCATTAGAACATCAGTCTTCAGAAGTGGGTTAAATAGAAGGGAAGTAAGGAGCTTAGTCAGCTTTCTACAGCTGCTGAGTAGGATGGCTGTGCTGTTAAAAAGGATTTATAGAGAAATTATTTTTTTTTTCTACTTGCATTGTTGTGGTTTTGCTGGTGTACAGTGAGTGTTTCGTGAGCATTTTACACTTCATGCTGTCACATAAGACCTGTTTTTATTTAAACCAGGTAAGATTGATTGGGACATAATATTTTTTACTCAAAATTGTACTTACTCTACAAATACTTGGTTTCTAAATAAGTACAGTTGTATCACCAGTGCAGCCGTTTCAACCACAACTAGAGTTACCAGTTAGAACGGGGAGGAAAGACTAGAGTGGTGACCTGTACTTCCTTGACTTTGAACCACATTCAAGCTCAAGACCAGAATTATTGTTAAAAGGTTTTCTGACAGATTAAGGGCACCGTGTCTCCAAGTGAGGCCTTTAGATAACCATTTTGTCAGATATGATCTATTATGTCAACTCCATAAACAATTCGATCTGAAAGTAGGTCACAGTGTAAGCACTGCACATATGTTAAATACTGCCTATCATATCTCACATTTTAGAGTTGGTCTACCCATTTTTAGGTTCCTGTTACGTGTGTTGTTAAACTGTTCCCTGGCACTGCTGGAACTTAACATTGCCAGATGTCTGTTGATGTATTTATGGATTGGTTCAAGTGGGGAAAAAAAACCCCTTACTAGTATTTTTTGGGGCAAGGAGAAGAGTAAGAGGGAAGATGCTTTGAATGTGTAGTGCTCTTTCTGTTGTAACAGATTCCATGGAAAAAGCTTAGCACCTTTCCTCTTTCTGCTGATTGTTATACCAAATCAAGGTGAGCATTTGAGTTACCTTTTCTCCCACCGTACTCCATCATTTAAGTGTTTGCATGAGAGGAAAGTGGTAAAATTGCATTTTCTCTTGTGCAAAATGGAAGATAGGACCTTCACAGTTGGCATACAGTAAAAGCCTTTAAAATCACTTTTAGGTTAACTGGCGGTTATCAGAAGACTGCACAGTACTGTTATTTTAAAAAAGATAATAGCTTTGGGTAGAAATAATAAAGTTATGTTTCCACTTGAAGTAAGATTTGGGGATATCTAATCGCAATTATGTCAAACAATACTATTTTCATGTTTTGCATAACGCTTGGGCTGTGAATGTAGCTATTTGAGCATTAGTAGTTGCTTGCATAGTTCCTTCCAGAAAAGGGATAAACAACAGGTGACAGGGAGAATTCCTGATTTTCTGGCATGCGTTTGTCAAAACGCTAGTTTAGTGGATTGGTCCTAGTGATTACTCATAGGCCATGGCTTTTAAAGTACTTGCAAGTTGGTCTCATGTTCAACCTGAACTTGCACTTGCAGACTGTGCTTTTGGAAATACCAAATTTCCATCTTGAGTATTTTGTGGAGGTAATCTTGTACAACATCTTTGAGCAACACTTTCTAGTGTTTGACCCACCATCATTGTGAAGAATTTTTTTCCTTCACTAACTAGGACCTTGCCTTTCTGCACTGGTGACCATTGTCTGACTTCTGTTCTTGTACTCTGCACCTCTGAGAACCATCTGGCTTACTCTCCACCTCTGTGTCAGCAATCCGATCTTCTCTCACATTAATCCTCTTCTTGAAACTAAACAAATCCAACTTCTTCCTCATACATTGTGTTCTACAGTTCCCTCATGATGTTGCTTGGGGACTTGCTCTGGTTTGGCAACATGTTCCTTCTTGCCAAACAAGGGGGAGAAAATTTATTTTTATTATCTAGCTGATTACAGTCATACTATTGCATCCTAGTATAAGGTGTAGCCTTCATCAGCACCAGAGTGTAGGGCTGATGCATATTCAAGGACACCTGCATCCTCTTCTGCATAACTGCTATCTAGGGTGTTTCCACCCTGTCTGTGCTGTTGTGGGGAGAAGGTTGTTTCAGGTGCAGTTCGAAACCCAACCGTTGTTCGCATTGAACCTTGTTTCCACTGCTTTTATTTGATAGCTCCTAGTTCTAGGGATAGGCAAGTGGGTGATTCTTAGCTGCTCTTACAGTGCATTCAAAATTTTATGTCTCTGTTGTAACCCATCTGTGTTGACTCCTTTTCAGGTTTGGCAGTCCCATCCCTACACAGTTGTGTAGCTTTCTTTGATTAACTGCCTTGCTTTTCCCTCAACCTTTTTTTTTTTTTTTTTTTTTAACTTCACCTGTTGAAAAGAGAGGACTAGAACTACATGCAGTTTTTGGAGTGCGGGTGAACCAGAGTTTTATATTATCACATAATTCTGGTTTTTTTTGATGTTTTTACTCTTTTTTTCCTTTTTTTCTTTTTCCTTTGCAAAAGATCTCAATATGTGATTTCTCTTTTGGCTGTCATGAAATGCTGAACAGCATAGGTTGTAGTCACCTATCACGTTTGAGTTCTTGCTCATGAATGATGGTTGTAAGCTCAGAAGCCATCATTACACAGTATGGCTAGGGATGACTGCTTCCAGTGCTGCATTTTTTTTGATAAATAACCAGCCCACTCTGCTGTGTTAAGATTCAAATGGAAACAATATTGAATTTTGTTACTTGGAAAAGTTTTGTTTACACCATTATTTCATAGGGTAGTTGTAGTTAGTTTCTTAGCGCTTGAGGATTCTTTTAGTTGTTAGCAAGCCTAATTTTTATAAAATACGTTTTTTAGTGTGGGGGAAACAGTTCAACAAATTAACTTGGTAGGTTTCGCTGAACTTCTTAGAATGATAATACTGTTCTGTGGCTGATGTTTTAAGTGTTGAAGAAGGCTGTCTCTAATTGAAGTTGGCTAAGTTTCGCTTTCTTTATGTTCTTCAGAAGTGTGAGCAAATGAGCAGAGATAATTAAATTGCAAAGTAAAGCTCTTTGAGGGGTGTTGTGTAAGCTTTGTGTCAGGGCTGCTTATCTGTAAATACCTTGTACTTCTCTTGGGTGATCCAAGGAGCTAACTAGCTTTTTCGGTATGTGGTGAGGAATCAGAAAACTGAGGCTATTTTGGTGTAGATTTTTTGTTTGGTGTTTTGTCTTGCTTTTTGTCACACCACCCACCCCTCAACAGCAAGGATGTGTGGGGTTTTTCTGTTCAATCTTTTTTTATTCCTCTTGAAGGTTTTGGTTTTTATGTAAACAGTCGGTTAAAGCAACTTACTTGTGAGGTGACCAGTCAGTGTGTTGGCAAGAACAAGCACAATAAAAGCTGCATTAGGAGGCATGCCATTGGGATTTGCAGTAAATATGTTACAGAACACAAGCAAATTGCCAATACTGCTTGTTTAGCAGTTTGCAAGGGTAATGGAAGTATGGATTTTTGAATTAAAAGGAAAGGACTGTTCTTTCTCTGTGTTGCAACATCTAGTTGATGACTTGCGGATAAAATTGATTTAGAGAACAAAATGTTGCTGCCTCTATTTGTGCCATTTTAAAGGCTTCTATGGATTAGCAAGGAAAAACAGCTTTCAGTTTTGAAGAAGGGGAGTAAGGATGGATATGCTTATTGGGCTGCATCCTGATTAGGTATTATGTCTAAGAGGAAATCTGCTTTTGTTAGGTCAAAAAAAGAAAAGGGCATCTGAAACCATTTGTTTTTTATGATCTGTCGCAACGTGCCTATTTATGAAATTGCTTAGAAGTATTCTAAAAGCCCTGAATTACTGTGGTCTTTGCTTCATGGTGTGATGATCCCAAGTTTTTGAATGTAGAAGTTTGAATTAAATCCCTGGAGGAAGGGAATGAAACCCCCATGATTTCATAGGAAAAATAACTAATAGAATGTTCTTTTGTGGTGTGGCCACAACAGTTCCCATTTTCAACAATGTTTTTTGGTTTGTCTAAAAAAACCAAAAAAAGCAGAGATGTTTATCACTATTCTTCACGTGTGAGCTCAGTTGTGAAGTCGTCCCTGTGAACTAGCAGAATCGGCTATACTAGTGTCATTCCTGACAGGGTGCTTCTCTTATCTGTTAGCAAAGACTTAACAGTAGTGGTGACTTGCAAGCTCTCTGGGTAGCAGAGTGCTTTTATATCCTTGCTGTTGAAGTGCTTTTTCAGTTACATCTTCAATCTTTTGTGATGTGGCTTGAGCTGATACATTTTCCTCACCCTGGATAAGGAGAGTAGATAGTTCCCCTGCCTTCCAGAACCATTTTGTATACCTCTACAGTCCAATATTCATTCTCTGAATGTTGTTGCCCAGATGAAGTAAAGTGCCTGAGATAAGTGCATTTCTCCAGGGGAGGAAAAGCTGTACTGTGTGGCTTTGAAAGTTTACATAGCATATGACTTACTGTGGTAGCAGCCTTTTTTACAACAGCATACTATTGACTTATGTTCAACCTCTGATTGACTGTGACCAAGAAATTCTTTCCTGGCCCATTATTTCCTTTTCCTTTATGTTCCTGTCTAGGCATACCATGGTCCTTTATGCCTGTCCTTTACCCTTTGTAGTCCATTTTTCCATTCACTGGAAGTGAGTTCTGAAGCTATTCTCTGGTATAGTCTGTCTTTCTCAGCTTGAAGCTCCCTTCACATTAAGGATTAGGGCAAATGAAGAGATCTTCGTGCTTGTTAGTGGGAAATACAGAAAAATACAGGACCTATCATGCATGCAGAACTTCTTAATTTGCAGAAGAGAAGGATGTATTCATGCATGGTTTAATCATCAAGCAGTTTTGTGTTCCTGTGAAGTTCTAGCTGGGCTGGGTGATTGCTGCTCCTAATAATGCTGAGTGTCAAATTCTTAGCAACAAATACCTTTCTTAGACATAATTATATTATATTTTGAGGTATTGCATAATTCTGATGTTGCTTACTGCTAGAAAATACTTCTGAGTTGTAATTTATATCCGTATTTCACTTAGGAGTTTACGGATTAAAAAATCCATAAAAATCTCTTATGGATAAGATTTTTAATGATCCACATTTAAGGAATAGTGATTATGCTGGAGTGTCTTTTGCTCCTTCATTTACTGTTTTCTCTCTATTTGGCACTGGCCGCTTGTAGTTTCCTATCCACATGGCGCTTGCGGTTTCTTCAAGGTGTCCACTGGCTGCTCTGTTGTCAATAATGTGCTCTTTTTATTTCATCAGGCCTAGTCAATTTGAAGATGTTTTACTTGGAATGTTCTGATCTGCTCCTTTCATGTTTAAGCTGCATTGCTGATACATTAATTATGTGGTTGGTAATGATTCTTGTGTAGTTAAGATGAATGCAAAATAAATATAGACTTTTTGGCCTTCTTGATTTCCCTTGACTGTATCTTTTCTTTTCTAATTGAGGGGATTGAGGGAATCAAAGTGTTGTTTTTGTTTTCCTCCTGACTACTCCAAGAGGTAGAGTACTAGCTTCACTGGAAGTATCGCTTATTACTGTTACATAGGTAAAAAAATACATGCTTCTGCTGTATATGTTCATATTCTCTCACGTGGCCTAGTTTCTTCTTCCTGTATGCTTTCCTGTTTGTATGAAGTCAGTTGTGAATTCAGCATTTAGTCTCTTGGTACAATCCCATCCCCTTTTTAACTTGGTCCCTTCCTTTTCTGTTCTCACATGTACTAACTGTCATCTCTGTCCTTCATATTGTTTCATAAAGAAAATGTAAGCTCTTCACAATGCTATTTTATCTCCCTCCTCAGTAATAGGTCCTATAAAACTGATCTTAGCAGTTGACATTCACTTTCCAGAGGTCTTACTGTCTTTTTCATACTTCCTTCCCCTCTCGATGATTATAAACTCTGCAGTCATTGTCAGTCTCATGAGTTTCTTCTTAGACAATTTCAATCAGTTCTTCTCTATCGGAATGTCATCTAGATTGTATCTTTAGTATTTTTTTCTATTTTGTCAGAAACGGAATATTTATAAAGTGTAATAAAATGGGGAAGAAACTTATTGACATGTTCCCAAAGTTTTGCTGAAAGATTTCCAAACTTTTTCCCATATAGTGAAAATCTCCGTTGTTTTCACTTTCCTTCTGAATTCTGCGTGATGGATAATTCTGCTAGTTGCTAACATAGGATTGTCAGTCATCTTAACTTGTTGTTCATTAGTGAGTCACCTGATGGCAGCTGAAGGATTGAGATGAACACCTTTTTAAGGCCTTAATTTTTTTCTCAGACTTGATGGATTACTGAAACTGAGCTGTTAGTCAACTAAGTATTGTAAAATGGTGAAACCAAATTTAAGATACAAAAGTGCATGTGACTGACTTTGTAAGTTTAATTTGGTTGCAGTTGGTAAAGTCGTGGTGAATGTAGTGTATTGAATTCTTTCCCCCATATTTCAGGCCTTTGTCGTAATGTTTTTTTGGGTTTTTTTTTTTTTTTTTTCATCAGACATCATGCTTATTGTTCTAGTCAAGTCCAGATCTACTGCTGTTGTAGTCTTACTTGAATGTGTTGATAAGGGCTGAATCCTGACTGGGAGTTTATTGACTTGCATACTGTAAATGTATGTGCTTGGTTTGAGGAACTCTACTGCTCTCATTTTAAGAAGCTGCATGGTTCAAGGCAATTCTCCAGCTATGCAAGGCTCTGGCTTTCTACTTCCATCCTAATGAAGTGCTGTGTGGCAAGTCTTGCAAGGATCTATGCAGAAATTTAGGTGTGGCTTGTGTGAGAGCAAAATAGGAATTAATTTTAAAACAATACTAAACTATATGAAAAGCCAACTTTTTTTTTTTTCTGGTAGCATGTGGCAGTTACAATGTAGATATACTGCTTTTTCATGCTTCCTTTCTTTTTCCCTCCCCCTCCCCTCCTGTCGCTTGGCTGAGGTTCAACATGATTTACAGCTGCAAATGGGATGGGCAGTTGTGTTCAGTGGTTCATTGAAAGCTACACAGTATGCGCTTCTCTCTGTTCTTATACGAAGCATTGCAAGTAGACATCTGAAATATATTCAGTCACTTCACTTTACAATTGAAGGAAGTCCAAACCAGTAGAAGGTGTTTGGCAAGTGTAGCTGTTGATTTCTGCATTGTATGTAGCTTATGTTTAAAGTAAGATGACCTTTCTGTGCTTTAAACTGGCACCTATGAGGGTATAGATAAATGTAGTTTCGGTACTGAATTTAAAAAATTCAGTCCAGCATTCTGTGGCTTTATCATTTTGTATTTTTATTCTACTAATATTTCTGTTAATTCTTACTCTCCCCACTCACACTTGCAATATGGCAGTGTCTTGGATTTTTTCATAGGTAAAGACTTTTCATGCCAGTCTTGTGGGATCTCAATATTACCTTGTGGGTGGCTGACCTTGCAATTAAAATGAGTAGTACAAATATCAGGCAGAGGGAAAGCTGTATTTGTTAAAAAATGTCATGTTAAAGTGACAGTTTATGCCCTAAATACAGACATTGTTGCTGAAATGAGTGCTACCAATTGCCATTTGTCAGATTTAATTTCAAATATCTGTTTAGAATAAGCTTTCTCAGCCCCTCCTTTTGGTAACAATATTAGTAATGACAGTAGTTGTAATTTAAAATAGACTTTTAAGGCCAACTTCCACAGTTTGTTGCAGCTTAGTTGGTATGGTGGTAAAGTGGAGATGAATGTGGCTACTTGTGCAAGTCTATTACTCAGGAGGCCTGTAAATTTGATTGGCTGCTGCAGTCCTAGCATAATCATTTGATTTGAGAGCAGTAGAAAGATAAGATATCCAATTACCCAAATGATTTGCAGGGTAAGCCAACGTTGTCATGGAGATGTGAGTTGGAACAAATTAAATTTTAAGCAATAAAATAATCTTAAAGCACGTTTGGGAACAAGAAAATTTGGCAGTGGCACTTAACCTGTATTGAATCCTAGCTTGAAATGCTGTTGTTTGACATTGATGTACTATAGAGGCCTTAACTTTTAAGTGGCATGTTGCCTTTATTTTTTTCTTTCCATTTGCAGCCATTACCAAAACAGATTGTATTGTATTAGTTTTAAATAAAAGGGCATTAATAATCTATGCATATTTCAGTGGTCAACATGGATTCAATAGCTTATGAACAGCAAAGTTCATAGAATGCTAGCCTTAATAATTTGAGGCTTTTGAATATTTAAGTTTTGAGATTTAATTATACCTCCAACCTCACCTCCCACACCCTTGGCAATAAATTTTTGGAAGTGCTTGAATCTTTCTGTAGCAGACTTCTAACAAAGCATGAAGAGAGCTAAACACAGTGAAATTTTGTAATTTAATTGCTCTGTAAATGCATGCTGCTTGTTGTCTTTGAATCACAAAAAGGATAAAGACTTCACTATTCACTTGTGATTTCAGTGATTCTGCAGGAAAAATGAAAATATTAAATGGGAACTAAATTTGAGCTCAAGACTAAAATACACTAATGCAGTTTCTTACCTACAGACTTCTGAAATGTTGTATTTAACTGATTTCTGGCTTGGAACAGAGATTTAAAAATGGTCAAGCATGTAACATTAAAGAGAGCTTTTATCCACATGGCTGTTAGACAGGTGGAGATGAAAATTGGTCTGAGGTCAATATAGCCAATTGTTAAAAATAACATCTTATAAGGTGTAATTTTTGCTTTAGATCATCTTGGATGCTACAGCTAAAGTCACTGCTGGGACATGTGGTAGACTCTGATTGGAGCAAACCCAGAATTATTATTGTTGGAACCTTTGAAGCTGAAAGGTGATTAATTCTCCTCAGAAGAATGTTGCACTGTTCACTTATCAGTGAGAGTATTGGCTCCCATAGGCTAGGTCTTCCGTGAGGTCTGACATGAACCTGAGATTGTGCCTTCAAGTCCTTCTGGGTTGACACAGCTGCATTCAGTTCTGCCAATGTTCAAAGCAATTTTGCAGATCATTTTCTGAAAGACTGTTGAGGATCTCTGTAATTTTTGCTTTGCCATCTTCTGATGACAAAAAATGGTTTCCTTTGAGCACTGACTTGATCTTTGGGATCTTTTTACCATAAGCCTCTGTCAGTAATTGAAAAGTTTCCATTGTATTTTTCTTCAATTTCACAAAAAATAAATTGATGTTAACTTGATGTTCAGTCTTGCACGCTGACATTTTCTGACAGAGGGTAAGAAAGCATCTATATTTGCACACTCATCTACTTCTACTGAGTGAAGTGATCGAGTTGGGCCTTGTCTCACTGTGACAGGTTAGAACATGTTCTGTAAGCACCTCTTAGTCTCTCCTCTCCCACTCTTGGTCCTGAGCTATAGGATTAGTCTTGGTTTTTGGTTTTGTTTTGTTTTGGTTTTTTGTGTTGGACTGCATATGTGGATGTTAGGTGTGATGAGAAATACAGTTAGTGTTTAGATACTTGTATTAATCTTCCTTCTTTTCATTCCTTTGCAAAAACCTGAAGCTTAACAAATCATGTTGATTTAAATATGGTATCTTAGATGTTGTTTTGTAAAGTACAAGCTGTCAAAATGCAAAATTATCTGGAATAGATTACTGTAGAGGAAAAGAATTATTTTTTAACAATGCAGAAGGAAGTACTTCACAAGTGTATGTACAAGCTCTTTCTTGACTGCTTAGTAAGATTACATATTTAAATTAATATTATATTTAGTAACAAGTCTGACTGTTTTGTTCTCTGTCATTATGTTAAGAATTCACGTTAGCAAGAGATATACTTAAGTGCAAACACTTGAGTTTGGCAATGGTTAGGTCAAAATATTTAAGTCCTTAATTAGATGGAACAGAGGAAAATTACAAGTGCACAAAAAAAAATCTGTTGACTCAACTTAATTTTACAAAATGCAGCTGAATTCCTTCATGCTAATTTTTAATGATACTTCAGAAGGGAGGGTAACACTTTAGTCAGGGGTCTGACAAGCTTGTCATTTGCAAATAAATTAAAAGACAATCATTACTACAGCAAGAGCCAGTGAGTGATGTAGTTTTACCATTATTTGATGGGCCCCACATTCAAGTCCTCTATTAAAAATGAATGTATTCAAGAGGCTCTGCATTAAGAACACAAACAATTAAGGGCACTTCAAATGCTTTGCCAAAAGCTGCCATGGAGTTAGGAGGGTTTTCATGATGGAAGCAGGCTTCTACAGTCTGCTTTACCAGGGACCCAGAGAACATGGGCAATGTTCTTGAGCATGTTTGTCTATGCTCAAGCAGCTTTCTGCAAAATTTTCTTTTGTTTACTCATTCTTCTGGCTGCCCTACATATCTCTAGATCAGCAGTTAGATTATATATATAATATATATAAATGAAAGCTGTTATACTTCTGAAAACAAAGGTAGTCCCATGGGTCTAGGACAATTAACTTTTTGGACCCTAAACTTCTCAGCTTAACATCAGCCAAACAGATTGCTAGGTATGCAACAGACTTTCTTTCCCTACCTTCCTTTCTGGACAGACATATTAGGTATATGGAAAGATGCACCTTAGTACAGAGGTTCTCATGATGGTGTGTTTTTTTCCTTGTTAAGAGAAATTGAAATTGATTTGGTTATATAAATTGAATAAGTGATAATAGTTATGCTGGTAACTTCATTGTATTGCCTTTGCTTGTATGTGTGTAGTACCAGTACTGAAGACCACTCACAGAATGATGACTATTTTATGGTTGTGCCTCAAACTAAACAGACTACTGTGTGAAATGATAGTTGTTTCTATTGATCTGTTTCTTGCCTTGTGGCAGGGGGAGAAAGTTTTGCTTTTGACTGCATTGCGTATATTTAAGGAGAACATTTTTGTTCTAGGAAGAAGCCATTTCAGAACTCCTGTAGAGACTTTTGTCTCTGCAAAACTTGAGTGGATGTGTTAAATTCCAGAATTTGGTCAGGTGGAGTCCTTCAGGTTACGTGAGAGAGACATCGTGTTCTACAGTTCTCAATGCTATCAGATATGTTCCCTGTGTCTGTCAGAGGTGTGGGAGGAGATGATAAAGCTTGCCAGTTATGCTTAGAACCAAAATCACCTGTCTGCTGAGACATAAAAGCAGAGATTGGCTTTTGCATCTTTATTACTACTTGACTGATATACAAGGATCATCACATTGCAGTATCTTTCCTAAAAAAAACTCATGATGGTGGGAGGGCTCCAGAAAAGGCTTAGGAGATGAGTTAGGAATGTTTTTAATCTGACTACTTTTAAAGAGTTTATCTTTGCCAGGGTTTATGTATGTCATGTGATGGAGGGCCTGATGATTATCAGCAGGGATCTTTTGTTTCTTGTGTCTTAGAACAAAACAAAACCCATAGGAAATATCTAGATGGATTAACAATATGATGGAGACTGAGCTGTTCAGACTATCTTGTATGTAGCCTGTTTTCATATCTGGACACTGATTTCAGTTTTGTGCAAATGTGCTACAGTGGTTGCAGGAGATGTTTTTAAGGTGGACTGTATGAGTTGTGCAAGTACCTTGATGTTTAATTATAATGGCAGTTCTGAGTGGAGCGCAGATGGATAGGTCTGAAAATCTCTAAGACTCAGGATGAGAGTAAACAATCCCTATACCCCACTAGAAATCTTGTTCAAGTTGACATGCCAAATATGGAACATATATAAGTTTCACTAATTTGCTGTTATTGACTATCACATTTTCTGATCTGAGTCCTGTTCTTGTCTGCATTATTTTAATTCTCAGTAGGGATGTTTTAGAAGAATATGAATATGGATGAATACAATATGGATGTTTTTTATCTTTTGTCTCCGTTATGCCTCACTTCTGTTTTGGTATTTCTTTTGTACTACTGATGGTGTGTTTCTGTCAGCAAAACTAATTTTCCTTCTAATAGGCAGATAAAATTGATCATGAAAGAAACATTTTTCTTCCATGACTGTCACCATCATGTTATGCTGCTTGATAATTTGAGTAATAATAGATCTGCCCTTTAAAAGGCTTTATCCTGGACTTAATGGATTTCAAAAATGCTTTACTTGTTAATGAGCTATATACAAGGACCAGATTTGTGCCTAAATGTGTATACAGATTAGGTGCTTTAAGTATGGCAGATGTCCTAGCTAACTCAGTCTCTGTCGTCATCTGGGCTTAAATATTAACTGCTTATATTTGCAGTAGTATGAAGATGTGGATTTTTTTTGTTATTTCCTTCACCGTATGAACTGAATATAACCCTGTACACTGCAGCAAACCTAAACCATAGTTTTAATCAAAATACTTTTCCTCTGTAGACAGAAATCGCGAAGAGATTGAATACAATTTGTGCACAAGTCATCCCATTTTTGTCTCAGGAAGTAAGTAAAACTATTCAGCTGTTAAAGTGCAATTATGTTGCCTTTCTATTTGCAAATTGGCTAGTTTTAAGTTGTTAATTTTATTACAATACGCAAATGTAAGGAACATCTGTTACAGCTGAAGTGTGCAAACCGTCTGCTAATTTGGTCTGACAAATCTGAGTTAAAACTAGTGACAATGGCTTAGCCTCATTCATTGCCTGAGGAGACTGTGACTCTCTAAAATACTACAAATGCAACAAAACGCTTTCGTTTCTAATCATGGTGATTGCTTATTTGATATTCAGTTGTCAAATGTGAATCTAGTGAAATAAGCATGTTTATCTTGTCTGCATATATTGTATCAAATTCTAGTGTACAAGGTGAGTAGTTAGCTCAGATGCAAAGCACTGTTTATGGTTATGAAGCTGCATCTATTCTGAATGACTGCAAACGTAGCATATTGCGGACAGCTGCTGTTACATCTTGAAGCCTGTTATTTTGGATATGCCTTCTTAATCAAACCCGACAGTTTACGAAGAGTACTTGTAATTGTTGAGTTTGGTGGTTTCTTTCCCCTGCATACAATTTCATGTACTCTGTGTCTATAAATGTTAAAATTGACACTAGTGTGAAGTTAACATTATAGTTCTGTCAACTCAATTACAAACTCATTAGACTTTTGCCAGAAGATTAATATTTAAGTGCCATGGGGGAAGAGGTGAGGTGGCTGCCTTCAGGGCTCTGGTTTGCTTTTAAACAGGTGAGAAATAGGGTACTGTTACCTCTTATCTGCACAAAATGTCTTACAATAGGTAGCCTGGTCTCCTGCAGACAAATGGGTTATTCAGATGTTTATGATACTGGTTTGATTTGGTGTGGTCAATACTTTAACATAAATTCCTCCCTGTACCCTTTCTTCTTCTACTAGCATCAGCAGCAAGTGGCCCAAGCGGTAGAACGTGCCAAACAAGTGACCATGGCTGAGCTGAATGCCATCATCGGGGTACGTGGCCTTCCAGGTCTACCTCCTACAGTGTGTATAACTTGCTTTCATATATTACGCTTTACTATTTTAAAATAACCTTAATGTTTTGATATCTAACACTGTTTTGATGCCCATTGTTGCTGAAGTGTTTGCTTTGCTTCACACAATTTTAACAGGGGTAAAGTTAATAGTTTACTTTGTCAGAGCATCATTTTGTGCAGCAGTGCTGTACTTAATAAAACTTCTTCTGCAAGAAGTTCCTTGTTTACTTTTAGGTGTTTTATGTCAGTTCATCTAGTTACCTCGTGCAAAGGTGACCTCTTTTTTGTGACCCCTGAGTTCTTGAAGCCTGTACAACTCTTCTTTCTTTTTCTTGTGAATCTTTCATGAATTTGAAATTAGCAGGCTGCTGAAAAGAGACTTCACTTGCCTTTGAAGTAGTATTAATTGTCTGACATGGTGTTCTAATAGCCTTTCACCAAATTTGTGCTTCTAAATATGCTGAAATAAGTTACTACTTACTTGTGACTGGTTGTCAGTCACAAGTCATTTGCTTTGTATTAATGAGCTTTCTGAACCATACTTTCCTTCAAATGCATGAGTTCATTTCCCCCTACCACTAAGTTTAGAATATTTCTCATGTTTTCTGCCCTTGCAGACTAAGCGAGAGAAGCAGCTGAAACAAAAAACCTGTCCTTTCTGATTTTATTCATATGTGAGTGCTTTGAGCAGATTCAACTTACTCATTTATCAGTTTATGTTAATTGCTTGTGAGAAGATGCCCTGCTGGTCTTTATAGTTCCCTCAGACACTTTGTAATGATAATTAGACATGCTGCTGTGCAGATTAACTGTGCCATAGTCCAATGATGTCTAGAGACAATGGAACCAGTTAATCCATGTGTGCTTAAAATTACATCCAAACTGGAGACAGAAAAAAAATAGGAGTGAGGGAGAATTAAAAGAATTGAGCCTCAGCTTGAAAACTCTCCTTTCATCAGTTTCTCAATTGCAGATCTGCAGTCAGTTTGCCTGTGCTAAGCTTATTGGCAGTCAATTAGGTGAAATAAACTGGCAGGGTGACCTTCATTTCCTTTTAATAGCTTTTCCTCCCTGAAATAGGGGACTTCAGTGGATTTTCAGCTTAAATTTTATTCAAGCTGTTTTATTACAATTGACAGATATGCTTTGCCTAAACATACCCCCCCTTTAAATCTAAGCTGTTTTTTTCCCAAGTTTATCGAATTTTGACTGTTACTTAGTTGATTTGCTAATCACATCCTGGAAACCCACAAAATTACATCTCTCTTTGTCACAATCTTGTCTGTGCTTTGCTTGTGTAATGAGTTACTTTAAGAATATCTGATTTGATCTTTGAAATGCAGCATATGTACATTTTTTGGTATTTGATTAGCAAAGATTAGTGAAAGCAGTACTTTTTTGCACATTTTTAAAATAATTTTTCTTTAGGATGAAAGTGAAATGGAAATTCCTTTTTAATGAATGAGTTAAAGAATATTTCATGCAGTAAATGGAAATAACATATTACAATATATTGAAAAGCATTCTTGCTGGATTTAGGATAGTGCTTTTTAGCCAAACCAAATTTTGCTCTCTCAAGCTTGTCATGTACCTATTTTTTTAAAGTCTGAACAATATAGTCTTTTAAAAGCAATAGGATCTGCAAGAATTTTTTTTTTTTTTCTTTTGGAAGGAAATGTCTTTGGGAGCAATAAAAGGATCCTCCACCATTTTTTGTTTATAAATTATCTGAGATTCACCAGAAGAGACAATTTCTCATGGCTTCTGAATGGTGCCAAAAGAAGACATAATTGTGAATGAGGAAAATAACATGTTTGGCTCAGAGTCTCTTTGACCATGTAGATGCATGCATATTCCTGATGCTAAAACTAGATGTTTGTCACTGTGGTCTTTTACAGTCTTACATAATAAATAATTGTCTTGTACTGCACAATAAGTTTCATGCTCTGACATATGCATGATTTTGTTTGGAAAGGATGATGTGCATCCTGGAAAATCTGAATGGCATAAAATTGGGTTGACAGTTGAGTGGACCTTTGCCTCCCCCTCACTGAGCATGCAGTATGTCAAGCCCGCTTCGCAGAGGGGAGGAGTTATCAGAAGCCTTTCTATTCTTACAAGCGGCAGCTGCACTGAGAGTGAGCGTGGCCCAGTTCGATAGCAGCTGTCGGTATTGTACAGGGACTTGACTTAGTGCAAAGAGCAATGGAAGGGCCATGCTGTTAAAGTGCAATGTCTTTCAAGATAAGAAAAGAAATAGTAATTTAATGGCATAGACATCTGTTATAAGAATGAAAGATCATGAAACTTCTTTTCAGAATGCAAATGGCCTGAAGCAGTCTGTACCAGAAGAAGGTGTAATTGAGTAGCCTCTGCATACTACAGAGCATACTTATGTACAGTAAATTTTGAGGGTAGGAGGAAAATTAAATTTTCCTAGCTGGTGTTCACTTGTATAGTTTTCTTTGATTAGATAACATCTGTATTTTTGTCAAGGTTTGACACCTTTTCCTCTCCTTTCCTTCTCTTTTTATGGGTCATTGTTCCCCGACACTAGATTTGAGTTTCCCAGTTGACGCGCCTGAGTTAGAGCAATTCCTGTTGCTGGTAGACCATATGTAACTTCTGGAAAGGAACAAAGCCTTTAATTGTGGGGACAACTCCTTGAAATACAAGATAATTTTGAACTATCTTTATACTTTTTTTTTTAATTTCTAGTTGAAAAAGTGGAAGCCTATTAGAGGACAGACTGTGAGGATAGGGACTTGTAGTCTCATGAGACTGAGATTTTTGAGGGGTGGGAATTTACCTGCAAAATGGGAGAATGGGTAAATTGACTCATTTTCAAAAAAAGTAAATATAATTGGACTCGGTGGGCTTGTAAGCAGTGCTAATCCTCTCAGATTAAAAATTCGTACTAGAGGAGGGAACCATGGATGACACTTGGTTGTTAACATACCTCTGGCCTTATACTTTTCCTGCATGTTCTTGAATGCTTTAACTTCTAGCCATAGGGTAGCAGTGTGGCTAAACAATTTTTATAAATGGCACAATATAGTATTTATTATATAAAGATTGAATGAAGTAGCAATTTTCCTAGATAAAGATTTATGTTTTGTTTATTATTTGACTTAGAAGAATGTTGACTCCCTGGCACTCCTGCATCTGCAGACAGTGTCCACATTTGGTGTTAAGGAAGAGCCCAGGTCATGGTATGAAAGAATTAAATATATTACAATGGTTTGAAGGGTTTGGGGTTTTTTTTTTGAGATGTGATCTGGCTGGAAAATCAAAGCAACTCAAAGGTCATGCTAGCAAGTATAAAGGACAGGTCTATCTAGATGTAACCAATGCAAAATTTATTGGATTTACTTCCAAATTAATGAACTAGTTAGTTTTATGTGTAGAACATGCAAGTATCTGAATGGGAAATACAGGCAGCAAACTGGAATTGCATGTTAGATGCCCGATTTCAGTGTACCACTGAGTATCCAGATACGTCTTATTTTGCTTCGATATGGGTTGCTAATCATAGAATGGTTTTGGTTGGAGGATACGTTAAAGCTCATCTAGTTCCAACCCTGAGGAACCTGAACGTACACAAGCTGAGTGGTGTAGTTGTCACACTGGAAGGATGGAATATCATCCAGAGGGAACTGGACGAGCCATTTATGGTTCTATGATTCTCATCAACGAGCATGCCCAAGTCCTTCTCCACAAGGCTTTCTCTCAATCATGTCATCTTCCATCCTGTATTAAAGCTGCATATTGCCCTGACCCAGGTGTAGGACCTTGCACTTTGCCTTGTTGAATGTTGTGAGGTACACAGGGTCCACTTCCCCCGCTTGTCTGTCTGGATGACATAGAATCATAGAATGGTTTGGAAGGGACCTTAAAGATCACCTAATTCAAGTCCCCTGCCGTGGGCAGGGACACACACTAGATCAGGTTGCTCATCCAACCTGGCCTTGAATACTTGCAGAGGTGGGGCATCCACAGCTTCCCTGGGCAACCTGTTCCGGTGCCTCACCACCCTCATTGTGAAGAAATTCCTCCTGATGTCTAGTCTAAATATTACCCTCTCCAGTTTATAACCATTCCCCCTACTCCTATCACTACATGCCTTTTTATGAAGTCCCTTCCCAGCTTTCTTGTATGCATCTTCAGGTACTGGAAGGTATTGTCCTTCTGGCATGATGACTGCACCCCTCAGCTTGTTGTCGTCTACAAACTTGCTGAGGGTTCTTGATCTTGCTGTCCGTATCATTGATGAAGATATTAAACAGCACTAGTCCCATTATGGATCCCTGTGGGACACCACGTGTCACAGATGTCCGTCTGAACATTAAGCCGTTGACCACTACTCTCTGAATGCAACCATCCAGCCAATTCCTCATCCACCAAACAGTGCACTCATCAAATCTATGTCTCCAATTTAGAGAGAAGGATGTTTTGGAGGACCATGTCAAAGGCTTTCCAGAAGTCTAAATAAATTACATCTACTCCTTTTCCCATATCCACTGGTGTGGTTACCCCATCATAGAAAGCCACTAGGTTTCTGTGAAATATGTATCTTTGGATTGACAGTACTCTTGAGGCAGATTGAATTGCAGGCCTCTCTGCTGTTGCATGAGGTGATTAGCTAAAGGATTAGCATGATGTGGGATTATTTTTTTCTCTTGTCTGTGATTGCTAGCTATCTCTGGGATTGTATTGTGTGAAGCTTAAGAGGATGAGGTTAACCTCTTGAGAGTTTATTCTTACGAGTGTGTAATTAATCCTTAGAAAGCCTATAAACAGCTAGACTGTATATTACATTATAAAATAGAAATACCGACTAGAGCAGAAATGAATGTAGAACTTAATGCAAGGGATGAGCTAAGCAGCTGTAGCATTACTTTAGATCCTCCTCAGCCATGATCTGCATTATGTGCTGAGGGAGGGGAAATTGCCTAGTTCTTTTAAGTTAAATAAAATGAGATCTAGCAAGCACAAGACAGTGTCATGACATCTAACATAAATTAGCTAACCTCAAGTCTGAATTACTAAATTATGGCAATAAGAACTCTATTGTGTGGCAACATCCTGGGTTGTTCTTCATATTTTGCTTTTTCTAAAAGACATAGAAACCTTAATTGCATGCTAAGATTCTGTCGTGGCAGATGCTTTTAGAATACAAAGACTCCAGACTTGTATATGAAGTTTAAAATAGGTAGTGAGGGAACAAAATATTTGTTAGTATGTCAACAGGTATTCTCAAAACACCAGTCCCCAAACAATGGTCAAATTTTTGTTAGTGGCCCTAAGTTTTGAGGAAAAATTGATGTTTTATAAGCTTGTCCTACTCCAAACAGAAAAACTGGGAGAAGTGTAAAATGTGAATAAATAAAGTGATAAAGAAACTTGGTTTCCACTTGATGCATGCTTACGCCAACCCTGCTTCCATGCATGCTTTCCATGCACTCTGTAGTGATAGGGAAACGGGGAACTTTGGATCGGTAGTGTAGAGGAGGATAGCGTGTAAATGAGACTATAAGAAGAGAAGATATTCTTAGTCATTCTGGTCATTCTGAAGAGAGGAAAATTGTATCCAAAAGTCAAATGTAATTGAGTTGCAGGCCAAGCAACTTTATGTTGCAAAGTTTCATGTGTAGGTCAATAGAAGAAGTTACATCTTGGATCTTGCCCCAAAAGAGGTGGTTCTGTCATCTAGATCTAATATCTAAGCTACAAGTCCAAGATGAGACCGGGTATAAGATCACAAATTTGTGAACCAAAACATCTTTCAGAAAAGGAGTGAAAGGAAAGGCAGATGGTTGGGAAAAAAATAATTGTTAGCTAGAGCTCAGACCTGCAGCTGCCTTTGGTAGGTTCTGAGGAGATGAGAATGTGAGGTACTAACACTGAGCTGTCACCACTTGATAGGATATTGTCTACTGAGCAGATATTGAGATATGAGATGTGCTTGTTGAATGGAGTAGACCTGTAAGTTCATGTATTTTCTTTCAGGAAAAATGTTTAGGGGAGTCTAGTAACATTAGAAAAACGTGTGTATGTGACAATAGTAAACAGAAGACCAGAAAAGAAAATGGAGAATCTGGTTTCAGAAAGGAATAAATAGATAGAGGAGATAAGTATGCAAGAAGAGACCATTTCCTCTTTTTGTGAAATGGGCTCTAAATGTTTTTTTAGGCTTCAAATGGTTCTGTTAGACAGATTGATTTGAAGAAGTAGTTTTGGTGGAATGGAAAGGACTAAAGTTGGATCAAAATGCTGGAATAGTACAGTTTAAGGGAAGGATTTACAGAAGTGTGTTTATTGAGCTTTAGTAAAGAGTGTATAGGAGGGCTACCAGAAAGACAGAATGGGGGTGAGGGGTGGGTTTGCTTTCGAAGGTGGTTGAGACACTCTGTGTGTATATATATGTAGGTATATGTATGTAAAATATGTATAATGAATAATATGTATATAATGTTATTGGCAGAGAAGGATAGATTATTTAATCCCAGAAGGAAGAGTCTCTTCCTCTCAAGAGTAACTTGAAGCACGTCTCTTGATTAAAGCCTCTGCAAGCATAATATCTTTCCATGTTTGAAGATGGGTTTTGTCAATGTCACCCACTTTTTCCTCACATTATCAAGGAACTAAAAGGAGACAATGTGAAGAGATGAACATACCTTCTTCTGTCTTATAAATATCTGCTTTGCCTTCATACTTTAAGTGAGACACGTGGGGGAATTGGAGTAGGTGGTGAGTCAGTAGGCTGAGATGAAAACATGATGTGCTTCTCTTGAAAGAAGTCTTAGAGACTATAGGGTTGGAGGAAGAAGTTGGATGAGAAGAATGAATTGGTTGGCCCAGATGAAAGAGAAACTCGGCTGAGACTGCACATGAGGTGAAATCAAACCAAAGAATTTAATTAAGGGTAAAGCAAAGCTTGATCATGATCTGCAACATGAGTTACGGGTAGAGAAAGGCATTGGGATCATAGAATCATAGAATAGTAAGGGTTGGAAGGGGGCTTAAAGATCATCTTGTTCCAACCCCCCTGCCATAGGCAGGGACATCCCACTAAATCAGACTTCCAGATGAGGTCTCAAAAGAGAGGAATAGAGGGACAGGATCACTTCCCTCAACATGCTGGCCACGCTTCTCTTGATGCAGCCCAGAATACGGTTGGCCTTCTGGGCTGTGAGTGCACATTGCTGTCTCACGTCGAGCTTCTCATCAACCAGCACCCCCAAGTCCTTCTCTGCAGGGCTGTTCTCAATCACATCATCCCCCATCATGTACTGAAAATGGGCATTGCCCTGACCCAGGTGCAGGACCTTACACTTGGCCTTGTCGAACCTCATGAAGTTTTCAGAGGCCCACTTCTCCAGTCTGTCCAGGTCCCTGTCCTGGTGCAGTTACCATACCATCCTTCTGGTATGGTAACTGCACCAGTCATCTTGGTGTCATCTGCAAAGCGAGATGCTGAGAGTGCACTCAATCTTGCCATCAGTATCATTGATAAAGATATTGAACAGCACCGGTCCAGTACGGACCCCTGAGGGACACCACTTGTCACGGATCTCCATCTGGATATCAAGCCATTGACCACTACTCTTTGAATATGACCATCCAACCAGTTTCTTATCCAGGTTACTGTCCACCCATCAAGTCCATATCTCTCCAGTTTAGAGAGCAGGATGTTGCGAGGGACCGTGTCAAAGGCTTTACAGAAGTCTAGATAGATAACATCTGTCGGTTTACCCGTGTCCACTGCTGCGGTTACCCCATTGTAGAAAGCCACCGAGTTGGTCAGACAGGACTTGCCCCTGGTGTAGCCGTGCTGGCTGCCATTCATCACCTCCCTGTCCTCCATGTACTTTAGCATAGCTTCTAGGAGGGTCTGTTCTATGATCTTCCCAGGCACAGAGGTGAGGCTGACAGGTTGGTAGTTCCCAGGGTTGTCTTTTCCACCCTTTTGAAAAGTGGGCACAACGTTACCCTTCTTCTAATGATGATGTAGGGCTGTAAGTGGGACTACTGTCAGAGCGGGAAGTGCAAAGAATGAAACATGCAGATCAGAACGAAATTGTGGTGAACTGTCGGTTCAAGTGGTGTGGACCGCACAGGCAAAAAATACCTGGAACTAGGCAATTGTGACAAAGATGGAGTCTGGGAGTAGGCAAGTGCAGAGGCAGAAGTACTGGGGGAAGATACAGGGCAACACAAGTTCTATAAATATTAACATTGGAAATTTGCAAGAAAAGAGCAGCGCGCTTTTTTCATGGGTGAAGAGCAAGGCAAACTGTGGCATTAGAGGGCTGTGTTGAAAGACTCGAAGAGAAGGGAGGGAAGCTTGCTTTCTCTGGATCTTGCACAGGGCAACACTAGCATGGGAATTTAGAATAACTTCAGGAAATCCTAAACAAGGCAAAGACAGTTTCTACAACAGTATGCTTTAATTTTTCATTGTAATGAAGAGTTTGTAACAATTGCAGGCTTCCTGTTATCTGGTAAGTGTGTTATGTTTTATATTTTCAGAGTGCTTGCCAAACTACCAAGATTGTTGTTCTGTATAATATTTAATTTCTTAAGAACGTCTGGTACTGTTTTTAAAGGTGCTGGCTAACTGTAGCTCTTCAAATTGAATACTTACAAGTACTAATATTGAGGAAGTAAAAGCAAGGATTAGCGAGAGCATATTATTCAAATGCATATTCTGAAGGTATCATCATTTGGTAGGTGGAAGCTGTTATAGAATATATTGACAATTTCCAAGAATCTGGTCTGTGGCTTGGAGTGGTAAATTAAAATCAATGTAATGCTTTGTCATGACTGTCTTAATTGTCATTCTTTGATGTCTCTGAGATGTATTTGTAGTTAGTAGTAGCTGGGGCAAAAGGGCAATGAGCATATTTTAAAATACTGTATTCAAATTCTGGATTTTAATTTACCAAAAAGCCGTTCTACTTCATCATTATTATTTTCAGGTACAGCCAGATTTAAATTTCTGGAGACTATAAAAAAGTCTGGAAGGAAAATAAAAACTTTTTGAGTTATCCATCCATCAACAGTAAAATGCCCTGGAGTAATATCTTTAAGTCATTTCCAAATGGATGCATGCTTGAATTACTTGGTTTTGGCTACTGTCGCAGCAGGGAACATGCTTTTAAAGTGTTGTTGTGTGGTAGCAGAATGCTAACAGTAGCTAAAAAAGGCAAATACATGGATTTGAAGTTAAAAGGTGAGTAAGAGCAGGAATTTATGGTTGCCCCAGAAAAAAAAAAAGCGTTGGTTGCTTCTGCAAACCAGATGCAGTATGTGCCGACAGCTTCATTCTAGAGACTTAAGGCTTGCATCTGAGTATTCAGAGAAAGCAATATGTACTTGTCTGAAATTAAAGAAAAACTTTGTTCTTGAACTGACTTATAATGACAGTGATCAGAAGAATGTAACCAGTTTCAGAAAGTCAGCCTTTTGTCTTGTCTGCACCAAGAGAATCTGAGGTTGTCTAATGTGTTTGTCAGGGCGTGTGTTTGAATTTGTTACTTTCATTTTGAGTCTAGGGTATGCTTTGAAGACATCTTTTCTTGCACAAGGTGATTTTTTTCCATTTTACTCTGACTCTAACCCTCTACTCCCTCCTGCCCTGTGACATCTGTCCTTTATAAAGGCTTCTCTGGTTCTGTTGTTGTTGCAGTGTCTTACCTCCGATGTGACTTTGGGTTTGCTGTTTGTGCCTTATTTCTTCAGAATTTAGTCTAAGGAAAAAAAATAAAGTCCCACCATTATGTAACCTAAGGAAAAAAAATACTGTTGCAGGGCAATAAGCAGGATTACAACCCTGGAATTCAGGAGGGCTGCTTTTTATCTTCTTCAAGGATTTACTCAGAGGACTTCCATGGGTTAGGGCCCTAGAACGCAGGAGGGTTCAAGAGAGTAATTAAGTCCTTCTTCCTCCAAGCTTAAGATCGATGCATCTCTAGGAGTAAGTAATCAAAGGAGGCAGATGACCTGCATGGATGAGCAAGGAGCTTTTGAAAGAATTGAAGGGGTAGAAGGAAGTTTACAGAATGTGAGAAAGGGGACTGGCCACTTGGGAGGAATATAGGAACACTATTGGAGTATGCAGGGCTGCAATGAGGAAGGCTAAGGCCCATTTGGAACTAAATCTGGCAAGGGCCATCAAGGACCACAAGAAGGGCTTCTTCAAGTGCATCAACATCAAAAGGAGGACCTGTGAAAATGTGGGCTGCTGAATGAGGTGGGCGCTCTGGTGGTGAAAAGAAGACAGTTACTTTGCTTCAGTCTTTACTACTAAAGGTAGCCCTCGGGAGTCCCAAACCCTGGCAGAAAGAGAGAAGCTCTGGAGGAAGGAAGACTGTCCTGTGATTGAGCAGGGTAGCGTCAGAGATCATTTAGGCACACTGGACACCCACAAATCTATGGGCTCTGATGGGATGCTCTCTGATAGCCTTCTCTGATGTTATAACTAGCTGGGTAGATGAAGGGAAAACAGTGAATGCTCTCTACCTCAACTTCAGCAAGGCTTTTGACATTTCCTGTAAAATCCTCATGGATCAGCTCAGGAGGTGTGTGTTAGATGAGTGGATAGTGAGGTGGATTGAAAACTGGCTGGATGGCAGAGCACGGAGTGTTGTGATCAGCAGTGCGGAATATAGTTGTTAGCGTTTCGCTAGTGATGTTTCCTAGGGGTCAGTACTGGGCCCAGTTTTGTTCGACATAGTCATCAGTGACTTGGATGAGGGGACAAAGTGTACCCTCAGCAAATTTGATGATGATACAAAACTGGGAGGAGTGACTGATGTTGTGCCCATCTACAAGAAGGGTTGCAGAGAGGATCCGGGGAACTACAGGCCTGTCAGTCTCACCTCAGTGCCGGGGAAAGTCATGGAACAGGTAATCTTGAGTGCTATCATGAAGCACATGCAAGAGAACCGGGTGATCAGGCCCAGTCAACATGGGTTTACAAAGGGCAGATCTTGCCAAACTAACCTGATCACCTTCTATGACAAAATCACTCGACTACTGGATGGGGGAAAGGCTGTGGATGTTGGACTTCAACATGTTCTTGGACTTCAGTAAAGCCTTTGACACAGTTTCTCACAGCATTCTGCTTCAGAAACTGTCAGCCTCTGGCCTGGACAGGCGCACACTCTCCTGGGTTGAAAACTGGTTGGATGGCCGGGCCCAGAGAGCGGTGGTCAATGGAGTTAACTCCAGCTGGAGGCCAGTTACAAATGGAGTTCCTCAGGGCTCGGTACTGGGTCCAGCTCTGTTCAGTGTCTTTATCAATGACCTGGACGAAGGCATTGAGTGCACCCTCAGCAAGTTTGCGAATAACACTAAGCTGGGTGGAAGTGTGGATCTGCTGGAGGGTAGGGAGGCTCTGCAAAGGGATCTTAGCAGGCTGGACTGCTGGGCCGAGACCAATGGCATGAGGTCTAACAAGACCAAATGCCGGGTCCTGCGTTTGGGGCACAACAACCCTATGCAGTGCTACAGACTGGGGGAAGAATGGCTGGAGAGCTGCACGGAAGAGAAGGACCTGGGGGTGTTGGTTGACAGCCGACTGAACATGAGCCAGCAGTGTGCCCAGGTGGCCAAGAAGGCCAACGGCATCTTGGCTTGTATCAGAAATGGGGTCACCAACAGGTCCAGGGAGGTTATTCTCCTTTTGTACTCGGCACTGGTGAGACCGCACCTCAAATACTGTGTTCAGTTCTGGACCCCTCACCACAAGAAGGATGTTGAGGCTCTGGAGCGTGTCCAGAGAAGAGCAACGAAGCTGGTGAAGGGTCTGGAGAACAAGTCTTACGAGGAGCGGCTGAGAGAGCTGGGGTTGTTTAGCCTGGAGAAGATGAGGCTGAGGGGAGACCTTATTACTCTCTACAACTACCTAAAAGGAGGTTGTGGAGGGGAGGGAGCTGGCCTCTTCTCCCACGTGACAGGGGACAGGACAAGAGGGAATGGCCTGAAGCTCCGTCAGGGGAGGTTCAGGTTGGATATCAGAAAAAAATTCTTTACAAAAAGAGTTATTGGGCACTGGAACAGGCTGCCCAGGGAGGTGGTCGAGTCGCCTTCCCTGTAGGTGTTTAAGGAACGGGTGGATGAAGTGCTTAGGGACATGGTTTAGGGAGTGTTAGGAATGGTGGGACTCCATGATCCAGTGGGTCCTTTCCAACCTGGTGATTCTGTGATACACCAGAAGGCTGTGTTGCCATTCAGCCAGACCTGAACAGGCTAGAGAGCTGGGCAGAGTTCAACAAAGGCAAGTATAGAGACCTGAACCTAGGGAGGAATAACTCCATGCACCTTGATCTGCTGGAAAGCTTTATGGAGAACCACCTGGGAGTTCTGCTGGAAAACAAGCTACCATGAGCCAGCATTGTGCCTTTGTGGCCAAGAAGGACAATGGTATTGTGGGATATATTAAGAAGAGTGTGGCTAGCAAGTTGAGGGAGGTTATCTTCCCCCCTTTTCTTTGCCCCTACGAGGCCGCATCTGGAGTACTATTTACAGATCTGGCCTCCCAACTGAAGAGACAGTATAGTGGAGGGCCATGAAAATGATTGGAGCATCACTCTTTTCAGTGGTGCCCAGTAAGAGGACAAGGGGCAATGGCACAAACTGGAGCATGGGAAGTTCCATCTGAAAACATGAGGAATAAACTTCTTTACTGTGGGGGTGACAGAGTACTGGAACAGGTGCACAGAGAGGTTGTGGAGTCTTCTCCTCTGGAGATACTCAAAACCAGCCTAGACATGTTCATATTTAACATGCTTTAAGTGAACCTGTTTTAGCAGGTTGGTTGGACTTAGATGATCTCCAGAGGTCTCTTCCAACCCCTACCATTCTGTTTCACCACTATCCTTGTAAAAAATTTCTTCCTTGTCTCCAGTCTAAACCTACCCTCTCTTTGTTTAAAACCATTAATCCGTGTTCTGTCACAACAGGTGTTGCTGAAGAGTCTGTCCTCAGACATATGTGTAGTATATAACTATGTTAATCATATATATTAAGATATCAAATATATTATTTGGTATACATGATATGTAAAATTTTGTGTGTGTGTGTATATATATAGCGTGTATATATATAACCTGAGATATATATATATATATATATATATATATATGTATAAGGTTATGCTAGCGAAATGGTTGCTTTCGTTTGTGGGCTGCTTGTTGTATTTCCAGCATAGTTGCTGATACGAGCACTCACCATGCTTTAATGGGTCTGTACTTACACTAAGTTTTAGGTTGGCTTAATAATACCTAAAAGCATGGAGGAGTGAAAAATACCCTTCTTTTCTGTTGGCAAACGTCCTTATGTGGATGCGTCCACACCAGTGGAGTGCTAATGCACCTTGGGTAGATGATGTTGCCAAACTGGAAGAATTCCATCTGCTGGCAATGTCCTGCATCCTTTGCTAACATGCAATGATCTGCAGAGGCCACACAGTGCAGCTCAGCTGCCAGTGGAGATCTGCTCTGGTAAAAGTGGCAGTCATGCTGGCAGTACTATATATAATTTTTCCCTCTGTGTCAATAGGATGTTAAAAATCTTGCCATTTAACCGTTGTCATTAAACTTTTATTAAATAGATAATTGCTGACTGCATTAGAGGAAAAACAGCTGATGTGCGTATTCACTGGGCATGGTGACAGATCATTTGAATAGGGTCACCCACATCTGTCACGACTGCTTATAAGAGTGATCTTTTTGAAGAGCCTTGAAGTGAAATATCTATTTTTCTAATTCTAGTGCCTGGTCTTGCTTTCCAAAATGCAAAGAAGGAAGAGCAGAGAGACCTAGATGTTCAAAGTGAGACAGAAAGGCACAGCAAAGCTTAGAGTTTTCTCTCAGCATACTGCTAGAGAAAAGATAGTGCTTCTTTCTCCCTTACAGTCTATATGTCTGCAATCTATAATGGTGATACGGAAATTAAGCAATTGTTAATAAGCTACCCTTGCAAATTTTTTTGTCATAGTTACTATTTGCATTATACTGGGGAGCATTGAAGACGTGTTTCTGTTGTACAGGAATAAAGCTGCCTACGATATTGAAATTTAAAATGAGATCTTGTGATTCAACAGAAGTAGCGTACTTCTGGCTGGTACTGGCTCTGTGATTCAAACTGACAGCAACCTAGTCCTTTCTTGTATTGAGAGACTTCATTATCCTCATTTGAAAAAAAAATCCTTATAAAATACAGAACATATTTAGTATTAACGTCTTATATAAGAGTTTTCTAAAATTTTACCTGTTGTAGTAATGAAATATCTGATTTAGAATTTTGCTAGGTAGTTGCAGACTTTGGTATAACTGCTTTGACCATTGTTGGCTGTCTCAGTTGTCTTTTGTGGCTTCTTTGCAGGTTACCAAGGTACACGAGTAGTTTGCTGGCCCCACATTAAAGTCTGTGCTCTCTCTCTCAGTGTTGTAGTTTTTATATGGAATCATTTTTCTCTTTAGCAACACCTCCAATTAATAAATAGAAATTTCCTTCAGAGAAGACTGCAGTTATGAAGCTGCTGTGCTACTAGTTGGGTTTTTTTGTTTGTTTCTTTAGATAGAAAAAGAACTTTCAGCCTTAAAGAGCAAGTATGCAGGGAATTATTCTTGCGTTTATGCTAACTTTCCTCACTTTAGCAAGATTAAAGAATGTAGTTTAAACTGTAATGCAAGCAGAAAAAAAAACCCCATACTCTAGAGCTGGCCAGGTTTATTATTCGATGACAATACAGTGTAGTATAAATCTGTAGATAAATACAGGTGAAATGGGTATGTATCAGTGTAAAAGCAGTATAAAAGTGCAAGAGCACTAGAGCATGAAGTGGTCTTTTTAATCTTCATAGGCCAGTTGAAATCAACATTGCTTTTCTTATTTTGGGTTTTATGAAGAACAAAAAGGCAAGACTTGGTTCCTAAAGGAATAATTCTGAAAAAGATAAAAGTAATACAAGGAGGAAGGAATCAAGTGACCAAGTAGAAAAGAAGTTAAAGAAAACCAGATAAGACTCTAATTGAGAATCACAAACTTCATGTTGTTAGCAGTAGTTTCATGGAGTGCTTTGGACATGCTGAGGGTATTATATCCGATTTTTGTTTTCTTTATTAATGGGTAAGATGGTAGAAGGGCTTAGTTTGTAGTTCTTGTAATTGCTTTATCAGCAAAGCAGTGAAATACAACTTCTCAGCCTTATTTTAGTTACCTTAGAGATTAAGTTAATATGTGAGAAAAGGGCCACTTAGGAGAAGGTGCAAGCTGCCTTTATCTCACTACTGCATTAGTTTTCTTGTTTACGTTAAACAATTTATGCAACCCCATACTGCTTCAAAAAAGTTGAGGTGTATTTGAGACATACAGGTAGGGTTTGTGTTGTTTGAACAGGAGCAGGGAAAAAATTTGAAGATCCTTCTGTTCTGAAATCTAACATTAGTTTAAAGCAGAGACCCATACTAGAAAATGAAAAAGTTATCTTAAATTTGTTCTTTATTATCTTTTTTCTGACTTTGGTATTCTAACATCCATTCTCTACAGAGTAAAAAGTTGGATTTCCTTTTTTATTTTTTGTGGGAGTGGAAAATAAATGGTAAGACCCAAAGACATTATTCTATGCATCATCTGTAATAAAGCATGGAAAAGGAACAAGATTTTTCTCATGAAAACAAATGGGTCTTTAAATAATCATGCCACTGCCACACAAATTTCATGTGTATGCAGTATTTGGCATTTGATAGCTTTTGCCAATACTTTCTTTTTGTAAACTGTATGGATGGAAGAGGCTTGCGGAAGACACTGTTTCTTTGTTCTTAAGGATTGTTCTCTTCCCACACCCAAGGCACTGTGGCTTGTTTGCATAATGGCTAGTTTTCAGATAACTTATGAGATGCTTAGAGATGCTGTGGTGGGCACTTTCAAGTTTCTTTACTATGGTATAGTATTAGCTTCCTATCTGTCAGTATAGCATCTGAGTATTTAGAAGAAGGGAAATAAAGATACCAAATAAGTCAAAATAAACACAGTTGTTTCAAAAGAATTAGGTAGCAAATCAAGCAATGATAGTAGTAGCTGACTCTGTTTTCTATAACACATTTGAACAGGGAGACAACATTAAGCAATAAAAATTGTGGAATTGCAGAATGTCTGAGGTTAGATAGGACCCCTGGAGGTCATCTGGTCCACTCCTGTGCTCAAGTAGGACCAACTAGAGCCACTGTTCAGGACTGTGTCCATATGGCTTTTTCAGTATCTCTGAGGACAGAGACTCTACAGCTTTCCTGGGCAACCTGTGCCAGTGCTCAGTCACCATCACAATAAAAAGTGTTTTCTGATGTACAGGAGGAACCTCCCATGTTTCAGTTTGAGCTTGTTGCCTCTTGCTATGTCATTGGGCCATCCAGTGCTGACTCACGAAGAGCATTATGGGACTAAAGCATCTCACATCAGGACAGTCTGAGACAGCTGAGACTGTTTAGCCATTTCTAGATCCATCATTAGATGTTCTCCAATGTATCATTTTCTCTCATGTAGTGGGGAGGCCAGAACTGGACACAGTATTCCAGATATGGTCTCAGCTATGATGAGCAGAGTGAACGGATCACCTCCCTTGACCTCCTGGCAGTGCTTTATCTAATGAATCCCTTCTGGCTTATGTTCAACAACTAGGACTCCTAGGTCTTTTTCTGCAAAGCTGAGTGTCTCTCAATGTATACTCACATCACATTGTTCCTCCCAGAGGAACAATTAGCTATTCCTGTTGTTGAACTTCATAAGATTCCTGTCAGCCCATTTTTCCTGCCTGTTGAGGTCCCTGTGAATGGTTACACAGCCATGTGGTGTATCAGTGACTCCTTGCAGTTTGGTGTCATCAGCAAAAGAAAGCAAACTTGGAGCTCACTTTGCTGATATGGTACCGAAGGGTTCTAATAGGTCAGAATAAAGTGTCTTGCAGGGACTGCTAACATGCTTTGTAATTAGTCTAATGATGATATTATCAAAGAAAAGGAAACATCCTAAAGCAACGAAGAAGAAACACAGCTTCCGCTGCTGAAGTAAAGTTAGAAAATGGAGCAGTAAGCAATTGGTAACTCATATATCAGTCTATTCACCTATTGTAGATTCATAAAATGCTTTAGAGTGGAAGAAACCTTAAAAACGTGAGTTCCAACCCCATCTGCTATGGGCAGGGACATCTTTTACTGTACCATCTTGAACATTTCCAGGGATGGGACATCCACAACTTCTCTGGGAAGTGTGTTCCTGTGTGTTGTCCCCTGCATTGTAAATATTTTTTTGCTTTTGTCCAATCTAAACCTACCTTCTTTCAGTTTAAAATCTTTGCTCATTGTTCTGTCAGTACAAGCCTTGGTAAAAAGTGTATCTCAGTCTTTTTAATGGACACAGTTTATTTAGTGAAAGGCGGCAGTAAGGTGTCCTTGGAACCTTCTCAAGGCTGAACAACCACAACTCTCCCCCTCTCCTCACAGGAATGGCGTTCCAGCCCTCTGATCATTTTCATGGCCCTCCTCTGGACCTGCCCTGACAGGTTTATGTCTTTCTTACAGCGTGTACCCTAGCACTGCAGTACCTTAGGTAGGCATCTCATGACAACAAAGTAGAGAGAGAGATTCATCTCTCTCAGGCTGCGGGCCACGTGTCTTCTGATGCAGCCCAGGATACCATGGCTTTCTGAGTTGCAAATGCAGATTGTTGGTGCATGTCCAATTCTTCATCCACCAATAGCTCCAAGTTCTTAGCAGGGCTGCTTTCAATCATTTCATCCTCCAGTCCGTACCAGTGTAGAATTTTGCCCTGACCCAGATGCACTTGTCCTTCTTGAACCTTATGAGCTTCACATGGGGCCACTCCTCAGGCCTGTCAAGGTCCCTGTGTGTGGCATTCCTCTTCTCTAGTGAATCAACTGCAATACTTACCTTGCTGTTATCTGCAAACATTTTGAGGGTGCACTAAATCCTACTGGTTATGTCACTGATGAAGATACTTAATAGCATTGGTCCCATTATGGACCCTCAAGGGACACCAGTAGTTACTGGTTTCCACAGGGATATTGAGCCATTGACTTTTTGGACTTAGTCTCATTGACTCTTTGGATGGATCAGCCAGCCAGTTCCTCATCTATCTAACAGTCCATTCATCAGTCCCATATCACTCCAATTAAGTGGCAAGAACGTTGTAAGAGTTTGTATCAAAAGCCTTCTAGAAGTTTACGTAGGTGATGATCTATGGCTTTTCCCTTGTCCAGTGATGCAGTTTTTCCTTTATAGAATAATGTAGATATATTCTTGAGTGAGGTTGTCATCCTGTGATATATTCTTTCCTGTAGCTGAAATGCTCTAAAGTACCTACAGAAACTTAAATGTAAGTATTAATTAATGGCTTAGACCACCTAATGAATTTACTTGGGTTAGAGTTGACTGTTGGTAGCGTGGGTGTTGCGTACAGAGTTTGGTTGGTTTGGTTTTTTTTTTCTTCAGAATAAGAGAGGAGACTGGGTCTTACAGGAGCATAATCTTGCATTGTTTCATTTTTTTGAAGGTTACATTTGCAATATTGTTTTTAAAATATTTCTAAAGAGTGAGGGAAAAGGTGATTGGTCAGCTAGCTATATGTGCTCAGACAGTGGCCCTTGTATGTTTATTTGCCATATTCATTTGATACAGGCTTTCACTTCTTTTTGCTACTTAAGCAAGCAAATAAAAACTCTGAAGACACCCTTTGGGAAGAGAGAGAATATGGTAGTGAAATTGAACAAAGTAATGCATGGTTTTTTCTCATATCTTTCTGCCTGCCTGAAGTTTAGCAAGATCACGTTTTTTCAGTTTTTCAGAAGTTGGTATGAATAATGCCCTTTCCTTTTTATATCTCTAAATGACTTTTGTGCTTGCCAAATATTTTTTCAGAATACCTGTATGGACCATGGGGGAATCAGTTGATAGTATTACTGGTGCTAGTGCTAATAGGGTTTTTGAAAGCTTTTTGTACTCTCAGGTGTTTATTTAGAAGAGTATAAGAGAAGACAGCTATTGTAATTTGGGACCAGGTATAATCTTTTTTTTCCACTGTTCATGTACAATCACATCTGAATTTTTAATGCTTTTCAACAGATACTGGATAGTACACCACACATCTGTTTAAGAATAAAAGAATGGTCTAAACTGCTAGGAATTCAAAACTAGATTTTTAAGTAAACCATAGGTGTTCATGATCTCAACAGAGCTACTTAAAGGTGGGAAGTGGGATTGTAAGAGCTCATGTGGTGTCTTTATAAGCAAAGAGCCCGAAGGAGGCAAGTCATTCTTTATGTATAGGAAATAGGTTTCACAAAGATTTGCTTAGTCTGTGTCTGGAAGTCTCTGGCAGAGATGGAAAATTAATTCCAAATTTTAAGTGCTACTTAAAGAGCTCTTCATAGCTGGTACTTACCTAGGATATTGGAGGTGGAAAACTGTACTGCCTTTAAAATTGTTAGGAGGTGTTTGCTCAGAGAAGCAAGTGCCATGTTTTTCAAGCTTATTTTGGAGTCTTTCTGGTCTAGTTAGGGTGATACTGTAAAAAAAGAAAAAAGGCAATAAAATATACGTGTAGCTAGTACAATAAGCTGAATTTTCGATTCCTTTTCTCCCTTTGCAAATATGAAGATCTTATCTTAACAAAATTATGGGCAAACTACTGATGTGTTTAAAATCACGGCTATAGCTAATTATCTCATTGCAGTCACTTACGTGTACATCATTGCACTCTTCTCTACCTTTCCACTTCGCTTTGAAAGTGGACACAGCCCTTGTTCTGCAAGTAATGGCAGTTATTACTGGTAGTAAGAAAGACCTGTTCGCCTTTTTTTGAGCATGTTTCTTGTGGCAGGTGTCTAGTTTTTAATTAACTGCTAATGAACATGCCTAGTAGATCATAATACTGCTGCCAACTTACTGTGTTTTATATCTTACTGCTGCTAAGTTCTTAAAAGGTGACAGAGCTGGCATTAGTGTCTTTGAAGTGACAGGAAAGTGATTATATGCATAACATAATTGTTTCTAAGATCTACTATTGTAAATGTCCAGTTACTAAATACATCTGCTAAGCGCTGCTATTGTCCATCTGCCTGATGTTTAGTTTCTGCCTTTGTGTTCCCTTTTCCCCTTGTAGAAAGAGAATACAATACACTTTTAGGAGTTAAAGTTTTTCAGGTAAAAAGAACATGAACGTCTGGAAAGTATCATCTTTATCTCTGTGAGAGGGAGAACTTCAAACCTACTATAAATAGGTAACATATAAACAATAAAACAGTATACTTCAGTCTTAAACAACAGTATGCCTTAGAAAATAAGCAAGAAATCACAATATACCTTTGTTGGCTTAAATGACCTTGGTCAAGTTTAAAGTCTATTTAATATGATTGGAGCCTGAGGCATCTTTGGGTGCCCTTTTCCTCTGCTACTCTCAATCATTTTGCAAAGCTGGTAAGGTCTTATGTAGGGTAATGTGTTCTTTTACAACTCTCATATTCCATTTTACACCTTACACTGGGCATTGCTCCCCACTGTCTGTATGTAGTCCCAGCAGAGAAACAGGGTGTAGCCCTTCTGATCACATGTTTTCAGTTTATAAACCTGTTAGAGGGGATTAATCTCTTCCTCATTTCTGGAACTTAGGAAATACATGGTGCGTAGTATATAAAGCAGAGCCAGGGAAATTGTAGGTAATGTATCCCTGACAGTTTCATTTTTAAAGGCAATAAACTATGCTTCCTCAAATCATGCAAGTGAACTTGTTTAGTAATTAAACCGAGCAAATGAAGCATGAATAAAGGAAATCTGGGCTTCCTGAAGTGATGGGGCAAAAAATGGAAACAATTTAACTTTATTTTAGGGTTTTGACCTTTCCCGGACCACACTGCATAGGAAGCTAATTTGAGCTCACTTTTGGAGAAGGGAGGAGGTTTTTCTCCACAAAACCAATCTGAAAGGGATAAATCACTTTTTATTCTTAGCCAATTGCACACCACAGCTAGGTAATCCAGTGTGCCAGTGCAACTGGGGACAAGTAAGACCAGTGCTGTGAACCCAGCACACTACTGCTGATGCATGTTGTTTCATGGCTAGAGTGCAGATGACTCACCTGCCTTAAGTGCTTAACAAGGAAGGGAACAACTGATAAAAAAAGAGAAAGCCTGCTAAAGCATCTCGTTATGTCCTGATTTGAATAAACATGCTAGAAGGTACTGAAGTCTTGATAAAATCTGAGAGATGTCCTTTCATTCTTTAGAGGCTGGATCAAAAAAAGAACAATGAAAAAGCCCCCAAACTCTGCGGTCCTGTCAGATTTTACAGTGCTCTTTGATGATACTTCTTCAGTTAACTGAAATTTCACTAGCAATAGCTGCTTGATTTTGTAGAATATAGTCTTCTACTTTATTACTTGAATATAATTCATAATGTTTCATTGAAAAATATTGCTTCTTGCATTGTTATAAACACATTGAAAAAGAAGAGTAAGAACTAGCTCTCTCTTGCCTTGCTTTTAAAACAATGAAAAGTTGGCAAAAATAATGATCAGATATATGCCATATAGTGAAGCCTAGTGAGGCTTTTTATGCAGCACATGAAAAGAAATTCCTTATACATGCTGTAAGAAAGATTTGATAAACTTATAACTTTGTAGAATCTACTAAAGGGATTGTGGTAATTTTTAAGACACATCTTGTATATCAAAAAATAAGTAAATAAGTAAATAATGGCTGCTTTATAGTTGGGACAGCACAAAGTGAAAGATTAGCAGATTCAGTCCAGTGTTCTTCAGTGTCAGTCACTTATATTTACATAAATTCATAAACAGCTGAAGGCATGCCTTGGGAGGAAGTTATGAGAAATGAAAGTGTAGGGGTGCAGTAGTTATCTAAATAGTAATAAACTAAGTCGTTCATATGCCAGTAGATGCTAGGCAGAGATTGCTGGCAGTTTGTCTTGAAGACTTTCGGGACCTAGGGAAGCAGATAAAATATTTTTTGGATTATGTTGAGTTGAGTTATTGTGGATTAACTTCTGAAATATTGTGAGCTTTAGTCTAGGTATTATTTCAGTGGCTGTCAGAAGTACTGTAACAATTTTGCCTACAGGACCACTAGCGTTCTGCTAGTCAGACTCTTACATCTAGCTGTGTTCATCCCATTCAGACATTTGCTTTTCTGTCTTCTCTTTGATCCCATGAACTGAGTGGTACTCTAGTTTTTTTTAGTGGTGGCTAGGTTCAGCAAAGGGATATTGGCCAAGGTGGAGGAGCTTGTTCTGTCTTCTGTTCTTATACCCTGGAAGAATGAGGCAGGAAAGGTAGAAAATCTGATTACCTGTAGAAGACTAAAGGAGAGCTATGACTAAGCTGTAGATGGACTTGAAGCTTATTTTTCTAAAGAAATCTGTGCTGAACATTTTGGACAAATTGAGCAGTTAGCTGAACTTGGAAAATCTTAATAAAACCATAACAGTTTTAACTAGAAAATATCTTAATATTTAAACTATGGGGAAGTCATTCCATTATAAGGACTCTGTTTCCACAAGCGCTTAAAGGTTATTTTGCTACATTGGTTGAAGGATTGTATCTCCACTCATTATTATAATGATTTTGCTAGCTGCTTTTAAAACAGATGGAAGTATTTTAATTCATTAAGATCAGGTTTCTTGTTGGGAATTCCATGACTTTATTGATGTTTTATAGAATACCTGGATTTTAAGCTCAAAGTTGGTTCCTAAACACAGTGTTAATTCATGAATATTTTTTTTTTCTTCAAAAGCTTGGCTAGAATAAAACGTAAATAGGAAATTGAGCAGTGTCTTTAATGTTTTTTAATATTCAAAATAGAAGCTTACTTACTGTTTCCAGATTTGGGAGAGAGAGGTGTGAGTTTTGAATCAGTCTTGCCAGTGATCCTTTTTTTTCCCCGCAGCAATGATGCTACTTTCTATAGAAAGGGAGAGGTGATTAAGCCTTCTGCTGCTGCTGCTGTTTGTCACCAGTGATGCTGTGGCAGGCAGTAGCTGCCCAAACCCACCTGAGTAGTTGAACCTATTCCTTGGGCTGCAGCTAGCCTTTTTTGTTTTGTGGGACGTAAGCAGGGCTGTCTGTGGACAACATGATATTATGCAGTATGTATGGTGTGGTAAGACAAGGAAGAGGCTAGATTTAAATCAAACAAACAAATTTAAAAAATCCGCTGTTGTTTCTCAATTCTTAACCAAACTTCTTCCTTCTCCTTCCTATACTATGTGCTATATGTTGTTCTTCTGGGGATGATGATACCACTGGGAACAGCAGCAGCAGCTGCAGGCTCAACATCTCTCCCATGGCCATGGACCTCCAGTGCCTCTAACACCACATCCATCAGGACTTCAGCCTCCAGGAATCCCTCCACTTGGAAGCAGTGCTGGCCTTCTTGCCCTTTCTAGTGCTTTGGGTGGGCAGTCTCACTTGGCAATAAAAGATGACAAGAAGCATCACGATGCAGAACACCACAGAGGTGAGAGGCATGGCAGGCTTGACTAGGACTTTGTCAGATTTGCACATTGCTGCAAATTATGTGCATGTCTAAAGAATTGAAGTTATATAGAATGAGAAAAAATTGTTGGGCAACTTAAAAAATGCCTGCGTATATATCACTGAAGCAAAATTTAGCTTGGAAATTTTCAGTATATTAAAAGGGGATTGCTAGGTGTCACCTGCTCTATAGTTTTCAGGGCATTTTGACATCCTGGTACGTGCTTAGCTGTAACTCCAGTGGCCTGCACTGTGTTTTGAAAAACTGTTACACTGCAAAATAGGTAATTTTTTCAAAGAAAGTAATGCCGCTGGATAGGTGGATGAGTGGGAAATTAGGAGGAAGGAGAAATTAAGTTTTTAAGTGAATGTACTAAAAAGATTTAGATAATTGCACCTGTTACTTTAGTTTCATAGGCTTCCATTCTAGTATGCAGTTAAATATTGGGCAAAATTGCACTTAACTAATTTTTGAAGAAAAAGTAATTTATTCTGTCATGAAATAAAACTAGGCTTTGTGTATGGTTAAACTGTAAATCATGTTTACAAAACACTGTAATTTTCAGGAAATCACTGTATTAGGAATGTGCAATGACTTACATAAATAAAAGCCATTTTAAAACTGTTCATGGCTTGTGTTCTAATTTCCCCCCCCCCTTTTTTATTTCTGTTCTTGCCTCTTTGTCTGAACGGGCATGTCTGTGCATTTCTTGGTTACTGCGGGAGCAGACAGAGAGCCAGGCACAGTAAGTACCAATATTTCTGATAATATTTCCACTTCTAAGTAATGTAATGATCAGATGCTGTACTGTTTTGTTTTCCTTTTAGTAAGTTCCATATACTAGACCTATGTGTTTTCTGTTAGAATAACTCTTGTTTTATGCAGAACACCATTTGGAGGACTGTATGAATCAGGTTTGTTTCTAAGAAGAATAATTTGGGAGAGGCTTGAACTACAGTTTGCTCTTTGGCAGGGGGAGAGCTTCAAATCAAACATTATTGACTGCAACTTAATAAGTATATCATTATTAGGTAGAGTTAAGATTTTTGCTGTAGGATTTTCAGGAATTACAGTTGCAGAACAGATGAGAAATCTAGAATTCATGTGTCATGACAGTGTTTGGCCCTAGGAGTTTCTTTGACTGAATCTGTTTAAGCCCTACTAATGTCTTTACTGCTTAAAGGTATAACTTCAATAGCAATGCTTTTTTTCCCTTTAAACATAAAGTGACATAGAATTGGTGTAAGATAATCTTACCTGAAAACCAGCTAAGAACTACTTTGTTAAAGCTTTTTATATGTTTTGAGTGATAATGCTATATTAATCTTGGAGATGGGCATGTGCAACTTTCATGTCATTTCAACTAAAAAAGCTAATTCTGCTTGTTGATGCTATAGGTGAATTTGAGGTATATTTTGGTTATTTTCTCAATTAGAAAAGAGAAGAGCTAGGAAAAGTTATTTGACAGGTGTCTTTATGGTACTAAACTTTGCTTTGTTTTTTTGATGCTAGGACTTGACAATTATTTACTGTAAATTGTATGCATATTTTGTTTGTTTGTTTCTAGATTACTGAGCAAGATGCATTCCTTTCATCTTGCTTAATGTTACCAATGATAGTTACTAGAAATAATTTTAAGATGAGTTTTCCTGAAGCCTCAGACTTATTAAGGATATATTTCTTTAAGTGGAGCATATTTCTTTAAGTGACATTACTCAAGTACCGGATTCTTGAGTACTTTGCTTAAGAGCTAAGGAAGGAGGTTTTCAGTGCATGTCTGTGTCTGTGCAAACACACACATGCTCGTGTGGGATTGATGGCTTTGCGTTTTGCTCGGATATGTTTCCTGTCCTTCTTCCCATCCTCCCTTGCCCTGTCCATCATGTGCTTCACTAAAAGGTTTTTGAGTTTAAAATCAGGTGCTTCAGTGCTGTGAAATTCAGACTCTAAATTCATCTTGTAGCTGAGAATATTCTTGCCTGTGGAACGACAAATCTCAGAAATTAAACCAGAGTTTTGTGTTGTGAGATGCTTGCAATATCACTTGCTTAGTTTACTATATGTCAATTTTATTTAATAAAAGTACATAAAATTGGCACTGCAGTTACTTCTGTCTCCATATGTGTAACTCATGATTGCTTGGTTATTTTCTGTGGTAGGATTTTTTTAAGCTGAATTTCCTTCTAAGTAATATTTAAACAAACGGAGGTTTTATTTAATAAAAAAACTTTGCCATATGAATATTTTGAGTACAGATTACTACACTATGGTGGCCATAGTTTCTTTTTGGTCACAGTGGAGAATAATATTTGGTCCCAGTGGAGGATAACATAAAATCGGTCACAGGTTATACATGGCATACCAGCAGGTCTGTTGAATTATTACACATGGTTTCAACTGAGCTGTAGGCTCTTATTTTGCAGATTGCTCTGGGTCACCAAAATAATATCAATTTGATATTCAGAGTAACATTTGAAGTGCAGTGATGCTGTCAGAAATCGTGGTAAAGGCTTGCATTCATCATCTAAGACATAAAAGCACATGCTGTCCCATAAATTAATCATGATATTTGGTATTACCGTATAGTTCTACAGTATCATTTCCATCAGATGTCTAGTGTGACCTTCCAGTATCATCAGAAGAATCTGAAAGATTAGAATTTGGAACTTGCCTGTTTGGTTTTAATTTGATTTTTTTTTGACATAGATTTGAGTTAAAGCATATTGTGGCATACTATCTGAGAATATTAATTTTTAAGTGAGGACTGGTTTTATTTTTTTAAAGTCTCCTTAGGCAAATAAGCAGTCACGGGTTTTTATGTATTGTGTCTTTAGAAATTACTTAATAATGCAGCAAGATTCATGTATTTACAAAGCAATATAAAGCTATAGTGACTTTGTTGTTCTTGATTGTGATCAGTGTCCATTTTACTTACTTTTGCCATATCTAAATAACAAGGGCTGCATTTTTCTTTTTTATGTTATGTAAGGTTTCAGGAAGTGAAATGCAAGGAAGTTCTTTGTATTATAAGTGTATTTTTGTGCAATATATAACATTTAAGGTAGTAATAATAATATATTTCATACATAAACTGCTAAAACTATTTTGTAAACATTAAATTATAGGACTACTTTTATAGCGCTAAGTGGCTTTTGCCTGATGTAGCTGTAACCACCCAAAACTGGGTAATGAATGGTATTGTGTGAATGCAGACAACCCTACTATTGTGGCACCATCTGGCTGCAAGTAATGAAGCCAGGCAAAGTAATGAAGTTTTGCAACTGAAGCTTAATAAAGTTTGGGGAGACGTCATAACAAATAACTTCGATGTCCATAATTTTTTCTTTAGGGAACATACTGGCAACATTTTCCAAAGTCATCTTAGGTCTTGTTTTCCCACTGTCCTATAATCCTGTCTGGACAGCATTAAATGCAAATGTTCTGAAGTGCCCCACTGTATCAGTAACAATTTGTAGACAGTGAAATGTGACTTCATTGTGTGCTTGGGATTTACTTAAGGTTAGTGTTTATCTTTTGTTCTCATGAAAAACATTAAGCTTATTTTCTAAGACTTAGGAAGTACTCCTAAATTTTCCAAGAATTGGTTTTCACAGCAGAAAAAGATTCTGTGTCCTTAGCTCTCTGTCCCATTTTTCCACTCTCAGTGTTGGAGGAAGATGTCATATATAATTGAAAGCTCGTTTTTGGTTGATATTACTTGCAAGCTGCTTTTACTTTGTGCTTTGATTCTTTTAATATGGAGAGGTGGGTGGATCATAAAAGCAGTTTTGCAAAGGGCGCTCTTTGGTGTAGAACATATATACTTCTTGACCTTTCCAAAGGAAATAGTATTTTCTGTTACATAGCTTGTAATCAAAACCCTTAAATTTCTTAAATCAGTTATTTTTTTTTTTTATTTTTACTGGCTCTATCAACTTAAAAATAAGTCAGAACTTACAGTCTTTATGAATGCAAACTACAAATTAGCTTCAGCAGGAGTTGCTCACTCAGAAGAGCTGTGTGATGCTGCCTTGCAGTTGAGTTTGTAGCTGATAGAAAGCAGCTTGAGGCTGATGATGAAGGACAAGAAATCTGAGGTGGTCTGGTATAAAATTTTATGGATGCTCTGATTCTCATCGACATTAGCTAAAATATACTGAAATCAACAGAAACCTTATTCTCTGTTAATGTCCCCTGATTATTGAATCAATGTTGTAATTCAAAGACTTTAAGTCTTTTATATTTCCTAGTTCCAAATATGAATTATCAGAATAAATACAACTTAAAACGGTGAGCAAAGAGAGGACAAAGTCAGTAGCTTTCCATCACCAGTATTTGTTTTTAAAAAAACCTACTGACTTTGTAAGTCAACTCTTGGGTTGTTGACGTGTGTTTGCAAGAAACATGTTCAACAAACGGAAGTTAATTATTCTTGAGTTGAATAACTTTAAATGCAGTCTGCTTGTGCCTTACTGGTGAGGATGGTTAAGTACTAGTCCTTCTTCCAATGCCTACTGTATCCTTATATGTAAGTCCTGATGAGCAAGAACTGCTGAGAAGTGGATGTTTTGGTTGTAGGTGTTAGAGTTGAGCCTGTTTTGTTGAATATGTTCCTGCCTACATATGGGTATCCGTAGATAGCACTTTTGTGTTGTGCAGAGGTCCACTGTAGTAGTTAAATAAACACAGTGGCCCTGCTTGGTGATACAGGCAAGTGCAAGTTGTTAGCTGTACAGTCTGCAATGGCAGGTGGGTGCAGTTGGTTTGGATGTGCAGCGAGCAAGTGAATAGTTAAGCACAGAGCAAGTGTGTATATATTTGTCTAGGGGAAAGGGAAGTGGGAGAGAAAAGGAGCCCAATTCTAGAGAAGATCTTAATTGGGACCAGGTGTATGTGAACCATGAACCCTGTTGTGATGTAGATACTGTTATTTAATGATCAGCCTAAAGTTGTCAGTTCTATCGAGTTGTCTGTGCTGTATTATAACTGGGGCTAAATGAAATACTGTGGGCTCTCAGAGATACATCTCTGGCGCACATGGTTTGGATGTAGTTCCTATGAGGAACAGCATGGCAGTCAAAGAACTGCATTTGAGTAATGTGTATTATATTGCTAATAGAGAACCTGCCTTGTTTCCATGCACCATGACTAGGTCTTTGTTTCACATTTGCTGCTGTTTAAGTGTTTAACTTCTGTTGGCAGCCAAGTTGCTTTAGAATCCTGAGTTGCCTGTTACACAGCCCTTATGTGATCTGGTAAGTGACAGGAAGTGGTGCTACATGAGACTTTTTTTGTTCTTTGGGGACTTACTTGAAGAAAAGGGATTCATGTGAATGAGTTTTGAATTATTGGTAGAAAAATGAAATCTACAGAGAGAATTTATTTTGACCATTTCTGTTCTGAGATTCATATCCAATATAGATGTTGCATTGTTAAATTGAACTCCTAGTATGAAAACAAGGATTATTCTCAATTATGTGTCTATTCTATTGAAATTATGACTAAATGAAAACTGCTGTAAAGCAGTTCATCTTTACGATATCCACTATGCACATATATATATCTTTTTTGCCCTTTTTATACAAACTAATGATTATTTACGGTCAGTCCTAACTTGAAGTTTCTGTAGCATTGTTAAAAAAATTACGCAAATATTATAGCTAGAATAAAAAAATGTGTCTGCTTTTGAAAATAAGTCAGATTTTAGTAGGCTTGATAGAAGAACTAAACAGATTATTTTTTTGTAAAGAGATGGTAAGGAGATTGTGAAGCTATTGCTGTTGTCTCCTAGCTGGCCCTATCCCTGACAGTGAGTATATAGCAAATATAAACTACTAGAGCTGAAAGAGTCTGGAGGAGGGCTACAAAGTTGATCAGAAGGCTGGAGCAACTCCCATATGAGGAGAGGCTGAGAAAGAAGGTTCCGGTGAGACCTTATAGCAGCCTTCCTGTAGTTAAAGGGGCATCAGAGAGTGTGAAGGCGGTGTGGCACTGGAGCAGGTTGCTCAGGGAAGTCATGAAAGCCCTATCTCTGGAGATGTTCAAGGCCAGGCTGGATGAGGTTTTGACCCACCTTATCTAGTGGAAAGTGTCCCTGCCCATGGCAGAGTTGTTGGAGCTAGATGATCTTAAAGATCCCTCCCAACTCAAACCATTCCATGATTCTCTGACTATATGAAATATGGAAATGTGGCTTCTAGTAGGCCATCCTTGTTGTTCTCTGAATCTTAATGTTACATCTTGTGAAGACTGTAGATTACTGTTATGTGTTTATGTGATAAGTAAGCCATCAATCTTTTGAGGCTAAATCAAATTTAATAATCTTTGTTTGGCATTTACGAGGCAGTGGGAGCTAGGTATAAGTAGGAGTCTCTAGATGTGTTTCACCATACTGAAATTCTGCGAGACAAACCATAGAGAATTTGGTGGCATTGTTTAGGTAGACTTTAAACCAGAAAAATATAAGCCATTGTAGTTACACATATTTAATGACAAAATTTGCAAGCTGTTCCTTACACTTTTGTGCAGTAGCTTCAAATAACAGGGTTGCTAAATATTCCCCAGCTGCTGCCCCTTTGCCACCTGTCATCCATGCTTAATATTGACAATTTAAGGTGAGAAACTGAGTTTATTGATTTTACTGTGTTTGCATTGTTTTATTCCAAGCTTTTCAGTAGTAATACAAATGTTTTTAAAAATTATTTTTGTTAAGAGAACTCTCTCTTGTCTAAAAGGCTTTCCTCCTTTGGAAAAGACATTTGCAGTATTCAAATCTGTGGTCAAGTTTGAATTGACAGCTTGCTTGTTAAGATTTTTCTACTGCTACACACATGATGGATTTGGAATTAAAATGTTAGAAAAGAGTTTTAAGTTTTTTTAAGTAGTGAATCTCTTAAGTTTGTGTGCATCTGGTAGGAGATGAGCGGTTAAATTTAGACAGTATTTGTCAAGGCAATTAGTTCAGTGATCCAACAAGCCCACCTTTTAGCTGCAAAACATTGTGGCATTATTTTGAGCTTCTTTATACTGAATTTCATTAGATCCTCATATGCTTTGTGTAAGCTCCTTGGCATTTCTTTAGCTTGACTAGTCATGAATAAAAGAACTTTAAAATGCAGCTTCTGGTGTAGGAAAAAGAAGATTCAGATTGCCTTGTATCCTGTTTTGTTTTCTTTCTCCTTGGGACTAAACATTGATGTCAGACCAAAAGTACTGTGGTGTCCTGAGATTGTAAAGGGGAAGCCACTAAATGCACAGTTCACTGGCTATTGGTATATGTTTATGATTTATTAGGGTAAATATCTCTGGCTTTTGGGCAGATCTAAGTATTTGTTTTGAGGGCTTATGCTGTTAGAATACATGTTGGCATTGGGCTTTTCTCTTGTGAGAGATATGTGTATGCATGTAAATAGTTATTTACTTATATATTTCCGTGAGCATGTATTTTATTTATTTAAGCATGTACTTGGCTCTTAGGAACTAGGCTTGCCTGGTCTTTGTGAAAGGAGACTTTTTTCCAAGCCATTCAGTCTTGTTCACGGCATTAACGCATCAATGAATAAATTGGCCTCTTGCATATGCTAATCCTGCACTTAAAAAAACTCATTGTAACACATTTTAATGTGTTACATTTTGGCTTTGGCTGGAACTAAGGTGGAGATGGGGATTGAAGGCATGTCAAGTTGTCATGTGACTGAAAAACATGTGACTGAAAAATGTCTAAAATGTCTGCCCCTTTGGGTCATGAGTTTGTACTTGGCATAACTTAGCATGAATGAAAGCAGTCCTCATAGTTTGAGGGAAAGATTAGTCTTTGCTTTTGTCTTTTATGTGTGTGTGCTTCAGTTTTTCAGATCCAGTCTGATTAAGCAACACTTAACCCTTAATTTCACACAGTGAATATTAAGCCAAAAGTAAAAATATTTAATTGTTGTTTGCAATCCATTTGTTGAAGGCATCCAGTTGGAATTTACTGCAGCTAACAAATGATTAGTGTGTAAACTTATTTTGTAAATATTGGTTACTTTAAGAGTTAAAGGCAATTTGCCATATATTTATCCATGCCTGCAGATGCAGACATACAAAAGCCCTATTTGTGATGATGCAGAAGTAAGCAATCAATCAGATTATATTTAATAAGTCTCTTTTATTATGTGGGATCTGCATATAAGAAAAAAATCATTGTTACCTGCTCATGAATAAACAGCAAGCCTGTTTCTCCTAAACAATAAATTCAATTGAAATAATTAATTAAATAGATGATGACTCACAAGTGAGCAGATCTTTTGGTAAGTTGAACAATAAAAAGCCAGGCTTCTTAGAATGCATGAAGGTGTATGTGTTTGACTGGAGAATTTTAAGTTGAATTAAACTGAATGAAAGAATATATAGGTATCACTTTTCTAAAGCATCTATTACGTATAATTTGAGGTTTTAAGCATATATGAAGGGATCTTGAAAAAAAATTTTAATTGACCTTGTTATTTTGCCTTTGCAGAGTAATTCTCTGTTGGTCCCGGACAGTCTGCGAAGCACAGATAAACGCAGGAATGGCCCTGAATATACCAATGATATCAAAAAGAGAAAGGTGGATGATAAGGATTCCAGCCACTATGTAAGCAAATCGGTGTCAAAGAAGTGATCAATTTATTCGCATATGCTGTGCTTCTATGAGGAGTGAAAGAGCTGTGAAGTACAAAGCAGTGTATTTTCTATGGCTGATTAGTATATGTATTTATGTAGCAGAGAGACCTTTATTAATGATGCAAGAGTAGTGACTCAATAGTTGGGGCTCTTCAACAGGGAATAAGGATCCAGGAGTAGCTGTTTGGAATTCACAAGTGTTTTGGGAAATTTCTCGAAGTTGGAACAAGAAATCTGAACTGCTCTGAAACTTTTAAGTGTTTTCTAGAAATAAAAGATTTTGTTGATTTGGGGAGTGTTATTACATTTTTCTAATATTACCTATTCCCATGTTGAATAATAATTGCATGTGTTATGAAGCTGTACCTACTTAGAAAAGCTGTACCTACTTACTGTACCTACTTACTTCTTTTGGTTGACATAGTAGTTTCAGAAGAAAGCAAATTGAAATATGAAAAGTTCATAGTTTGCGTTCTGCATTTTTTACTGGCTTGCTTGTTCCTTAGCTTTGAAGAGACACTTCAGTACAACAATATGGTATATGCGACCTTCAGAAGGTTCGCATAGGCTTTCAACTTCAAGTCTAAATGCTCAGATAAATCACAGGATGATACTTGCAGGCATTAAAGACTAGGACTTTTGTGAAATAATACTGAAAGGCAGAATGTAGATTTAACAGAACATATTATTTTTTGATGTGCAATAATCTGCTAAATTGTCCGTTATTAATTCAATCACTAATTACTTTGTGGTTACCGAAACCCAAGAGAAAATCAGGTATCACTTTATTTCTTCAGAATTTGGTGGGGTAATTTCTCTTCTCATGAACCCAGAATATCTCTGAGCGCCTCTTGGATTTCCCTAGAGTTACTGACAGTACATGGCATTACTTCTTTCTGTGCATTGTAGTAGTTTTGCCAGTGTTTTTTCCACCACTTTCTAATAATCTTGTTTTGATTACAGAAGGGTTTGGCAAACTTCCGCATCTTACTCCTTCAACTTTCAGGGTTTAATATGCTATGAGTATTTTGCATTTTAAATATTTGAAGATTAAACATACTTAAGCTACAATTCATATTCTAAAAAAAAAGGAAGAATTAAGCTTAACTTACTTGTTTTTCTTGTATTTCACTGGTAAGAAACAGGAAGGATATTATTGCACTGTAGAAGTAGTTCATTTTAATCCACCTTTTAAATGCAAGATTCTGTTTGCTGTTTCTTTGAAATTGATTTTACAGATAAAGGCAGCGTCAAATAAAGCATTGAGCAAAACAAGGATATTTGAAAGGGTCTGCTTTATTCTAAGCTGGAAGGAGATTTTTTTTTAAAGATTGCCTGGTTCAGCCAACACAGCTGCTGATTTCAAGGTCATTTTAGATGCAGCGCTTGTAGGCCTGCTTTAGGCAGAAGGAAGATAAACGAGTTATAGGAATTGTTGCTTTTGGAAATAAGATGCAAAATGCAATTTATTTTTTTTTTTTAGACTTCTGACTGATTTTATCAGTGGGACCTTTATAGTTCAACCCATGGGTATGTCAGTGAGGAGAATCTTTTGATATTAATAGTACCTATATGGATGCCTTTGCCTGTCCAAGTAAATGCCTGTTTCTGAAGATTATAAAGTCAGTGGAGTGCACTTGATCATTGCTTGGCAGCTGTTGCCTTTCTCAGAGGCAGTATTTCTGGTGAAGAACTGTCCTACGTACTGTGCTATCACATACTCAAATGTGTTCTAACTTATTCTTGCCTTCTGGGTGGTCCATTCTTTTCAAGAGGTGGCAGATAACTGGGGCTGAAGCTTTCCTGTTCCTTCTCCTTTTTCACTCTTTGGTTGGACAGCTTCCTGAGTGGCAAACATAGCCACCATTCTGTCTTCAGTGGCACACTTGGGTCCCTAATATGTTTGAGCTATTTCTTGGAGCAACATTCAGCTGCTAAAGCAGAAGGGAAGGATTGAAACTTCCTGTTGGGGTTTTTTTATTTTTTTTGTGGGGGTTTCGTTTGTTTGGTTGGTTGGTTTTCATTTGGGTTTTTGGTTTGTTTCTTTTGGGGGGGGGTTCTGTGGGTTTTTTTGTTGGTTTTTTTTTTTTAAATATTAATGGCATGAAGAGTGAGAAAGGAACTGGTGTTGTACTTTCTGTCTGCCAGTGTTAAAAGTGATAGCCCAGACAGTTTGAAAGCAAGAGATCGTGGACAGTTTGAGCAGTGTTTTATGTCTGATTTGTTTGTGTAGAAACTTAACTTAAAGTATTGTCATTGGAAAAGTTACATTTGCCCACACAAACATCTTGAGTTTTGTCTTTCACTTGATTTTTTTGTTTGCTTGTTTTGAGTCAATACCCACCTCCTTGTTGAACCACCGTGGTGCAGTGTGGAAACCAGTAGACCACTGTGTATTATAGAATGCGTTCTGCTGGGGCATCCCATCCCATTTTGGAGATAGGGACCAGGAGGCACTGAAGTAGCAGCTGTTGTGAGGCACTAGAGCAGCTCAGGTAAACGCAGATTTATGTGAAACAGTGAAAACGCAGCTTGACAAGCACAATAAAACATTTCCATTTAGGAATTTCAAAGTTTTTTGGGTTTGTTAGGTGGAAATGTTGAAATGCCTTGGTATGTCTGAAGCTTTTTCCTACCAAGAACTTTCATTTTCAAAACTTTCCCATCTGGAATAGGAGAAAAATTGTCCTATTGCTTTGAGGAAGCTGATTCATAAAAAAAATGTCAGAAGAGCTCCAGCTTTCTGAGATCTGTTGTTTTTTAGGTATGCACTAGCAGTGATTTTAGTAAAATTAACACATAAGATTAGCATAAGAATAGCATCAGTTTCTCTTTTCAGGACTAGTGATAATGCCTTTCAAGATGGTAATAATGAGAGCATTTTGACCATCTTGCACTGAGAGACCATCACCTTTAAACTGTTTCTGCCTTATTTGGGTTTTACTATTGAAACGAAATAAGGTCTTATGCTTGTTTTCATTGTTTTCCCTATTGCTAATATGCTAACAAAAGGCTGTTTACTTTTTGCTTAGGAAAAACAAAAATTGCCTGAGTTGATGCCTAGTCTTTCTGGGGTCTTAATGTACTAATTTAAATGAACACTATATTTATTTATTTTTAATAGGACAGTGATGGGGACAAGAGTGACGATAACTTGGTTGTAGATGTATCCAATGAGGTAACTTTTTTCTTTTTTGCAGTCTTGACATTTGCCCAAAGATTAAAGGAAAAGTACGTTTAGATTTTAAAAGAAAAAGAATCCTCGGTGTGGATATGTTAAAATATTCACAACTCTTTCCTTTTGTTAGTGCTGTCGTTATTGTGTATTGAGCTTTATCTCATTGCCTGCCAGGCTTTTCCTTCTGCTGCTATGTCCAGATCTGATCCCTCTGCAGTTATGTTCTGACAATTCGTAGCTACTCTGTAGTGGAGGGAGTTCTGGTGAGATGCAGGTGGAGGGCTGAGGTTTTCAAACTACTGTCTTCAAATGGAAAAGGAATTTGAATGTCCTACTTCAAAGACAGCATTTTCTGGAGAGATTTGTTGGGGTTTTTTTCTAGAATGAAATCAGCTGAAGTCAGAATGAAGTCAGTCAGTACATAAAATTTTCCAGAGGTTGTAGGCACTTCTTTTTTACTCCAAGGCAGAGATTTGGTGGTGATATCAAGGTGAAGGGATGGACCTTCCCTTTTTTTCGTCTGTTATTTCATACAACAGAGATTTAGGAAGCCTGAGTATGGTAGCAAGGTTGTTCTACTCTGTGAAAGCACAGGGAGAGAAACTGACAGAGAAGTGGCTTCATCAGTTCCAGGTGCCCAAATGATGCCAGCCAATTAGAAATATGGGTATCTAACTCAGGATTTTAGTAATTCTTTCAGAAGCTCTACTTAAAATGAAAACAGCTCAAAAATCATGCAGTAGACTTAGTGTCCTCTTGTGACGATTGCTTCGTCCCTGCTGCTGTTCTCCTGAGCCACAGGTGCATGGAGAACCTGCAGAGCTCTGGTAGTATTGCAGCTTGCTGGGCTGGCTATTTCAGGTTAAAGAAAGTAAGTGCAGAAAGTGCCTCTGGAATAGAGAAAGATAATCACTTGAGAGGTGATTTCAATTTTTCCTGTAGATTTAAGTAGTGAGGTAATTGCAGATAGTATTTAGAAATAAGTTGCAGATACTATAGCATATAAAGCATGCATCTTAATCTCCTCTTCTGAAGACAGAGATGAGCAAGGTTTGTATGGCCTAAAAGAGATTGTAAAATGTTTGTTATCAGTAGCAGTGGGTGGAGAACATACATGGAAAAAACAGTGTAAACTTACTGCAGTTACTGTTGCTCTTCTCATGTGTTGTGTATGCTTGCCTTAGTTTGTACTTAGAAATTCTTAGATTACAAGCTCTATGCTTGTAAACAATTTATGATTACACGTAGTGCAAGTAAAACCCGAATGCTTACTATATGAACTTACTTGTGTCTCTAAATTACTTTTTCTCCTAGTTTTTTTTTTTCCCCATAGACTCCTTAGTGGTGTTTGTGTACCAACCCATGACGCAATTCTGTGCTGTTCTTCCTTTTCCACTGTTTTAGGATCCTTCTTCCCCAAGGGGAAGTCCCACAAATTCACCACGTGAAAATGGCATAGATAAAACCCGCCTGCTGAAGAAAGATGCCTCTAGCAGTCCAGCATCTACAGCCTCTTCAGGAAGTTCCACTTCCCTCAAATCCAAAGAAATTAGTCTGGTAGGTAGCAGTCTGTTGTCCAAATAAATGTTCTTTCTTGTGGGGTCTAACTCTCCATTCTCCTGCAACTGCTTGTGGAAGAAGGGACACAGCTTTAAACATTGGAAGCAGAAATAGACCACTGTTTTTCCAGACCTTTTGTACTACTGTTCAGCTTTCTACTTCAGCAATATTTTTTTCTGCTTCATTTTGATTTCTTATATTTCCTACATTTCTGTCAAATGAGTTACAAATTTATTACGAAGTACAAAAGTCAATTAAGCGTTGTTTATTTTTTCTTCAGCAACAGTTTATGGTTTCACTTAGCCTGTATGTAGTCACTAAGAATTTCTCTAGGCTTTGTTAAACTGTTCTGAATAAGCTGTTACTCTTTGAAAATTTTTCCGTCAGTATACCTATAATTTGATCAGATTCTCTACGGCTTTGTTGTCATAGTTGTTTGATATTTGGATTTGTGCATATATTTGCTGTGTCCAGTAATAATTGAGATAATGGTTTCAAGCAAAAATAAGCTAGTGATGCATACTGTGTGTCCTGAAAAAAATAAGTTCATGCAGATTTTTAATACAAATGAAGAGGGAAAAATAATGTTGTGTGTTTCTTTTCTTATTTTAATTTTGGCAACAATCAAAAAGGTCAGGGTTTCTCTCCCACAAGTTAATTTTGTCAGCACTGCATGGATTTATGAAAATTGGCTGAGGGACTAGGTAGTAGATGCCCAGCATACCAGGTGCTGTTGTGATAAATTTTATAATTTGGCCTGGATTAAAAGTAATACTCATTTAATTTGCTTAATGATACCAGCATGAAAAAGCCAGCACGCCTGTTCTGAAATCCAATACACCAACTCCTCGTAGTGATGTGCCAGCCCCAGGCACTAGTGCAGCTCCAGGACTTCGTCCAGGCCTTGGCAAGCCTCCAACCATGGACCCGCTGGTTAACCAAGCTGGTAATGCATTACTTCATGTAGTTTCTTGGTTCCAAATCTAATGTTTTTTTCTTATCCCTATGTAGTGTGAATGTTAACTAAATGTATTGCTTTGTTATTGATATCAAGAGAGGGCTTGATGAGAAGCAGATGTTTGGATTATCAAGAGTTTCGATATCTTTCTATCTCTTATTCTTCTTTGTTTGCTTTTGTCTTTATCTTTTTTTGAAAAAAAATCCAGAGACTAAATGCAATGTTAAAAAGACTTCTCAGAAGTTTCTGGTACTTGTTCTGAATGCAGTCTCTCCTCCAGCTCTTTGTCTGAGTCTACTAATACTTGCTGCAATGTACATCTTCAGAAATGCAGGGGGAAGTTTATTTTTGCTATTCAGACTGGTACAGCACAGTTGTTTCAGGCATGAGCTTTGTAAATCATATCTGTCAGCTTTACCACTTAATTTGGCCAAGGAGAGACTAATGTAAGCAGGGAGATATTACAGAAATGGAAATAGGTAGTGCTAGAAGAGATTGTTTGAAGTAATTAGCAAGTTCAGACTTCAGTAGATCTTATTTATGTTGAGTGAAAAGAAGTGGTGCTACCAATAGATTATGGCAATGCTTCTTGGCAATGTGTGTATGTGAAAGGTGAAGATGAGGTATTGTAAGGGGGGAAAAAAAAGGGCTATTTTCTTCCCTCTATGCAGGAATATATAAATAAATCTACTTGATTTCATTGCTCCGTAGCTGCAGGTTTGCGAACACCATTGGCAGTACCAGGACCATACCCTGCTCCATTTGGAATGGTACCTCATGCTGGCATGAATGGAGAGTTAACCAGTCCAGGGGCAGCCTATGCCAGTCTGCACAATATGTCACCCCAGATGAGTGCTGCTGCTGCTGCAGCTGCTGTGGTTGCCTATGGAAGATCTCCTATGGTAGGCCATACAATGCATGCAGTCTCAGTTGTGTGATTATGGTTCAGTAAGAACAGCCACATGCTTCATCTAATGCTCTCGAATTCCCAAGCTGTAACAGCGCCAGAGGACTGGCAGCTTCACTGTGTGTTTCACTTCGCCGCGTGGCTGGAGAAGCAAATTTGCACCTTGAAAACAACGAATCTTGGTGTATTTATGTATGTTTCTTTTTTTCTTCACCTTTGTCAGTGCTTTGACTGATTAATAAATGCCAAAAAAAATATTTTATGCTTTAAATGAAAAGGTAGCTTTGGTAATTACTAAGTATTTAATTGCTGCTGTGGACATCTGTTTTCCTGTTGCAGAACCAGGTTTGTGTTCTGTACAGACATAACAAATTAATATTGAGGCATGTAGTCGTATTTTTATCTATGTCTCTGTCCTGGTATTTTGTTGTTGGTTTGTTGGTTTGGTTTTTTTTGTGGAAATCAACATGAGAAATTGGTTGGTGTGTATCTTGGAGCTCTGTGATAAGGTGCGTCAAGAACAGTTGGTGTTGTGGGTGTGGTAAGTAAATGCAGCATAGTAGTGATAGCTGCAGTTGAGCAGAATAACATAGGGTCCTGGTTCTGCAAACATGAGATTGATGGCAGCTTAGACCAGCTTGCCTACTTGCAGTTTTGCGAGTTTGGACTAAGCTTGTCATCTTCTTGTTATTATAGATATGTCTTTTTTTTTTTCAACTGGTAGACAAGGTTTTTATGTGGAAATGTGGAAATTCTAAATATTATGTGTATTCCTTAGAGCAATAAAAAAATGAAATTGGGTGTAGTGTTTAGAAGGAAACTGAGTCTGTTTGATCCAGAATTTGTGTGGATTATTTTATGTACATATTTATTGAAGATATTAAAGTTTAGTGCAATTTCAGTGTGTCAACTAGTGTATTTAACTTGTAGACAAATTTATGTGCACCCTGCAGTGTGGCTTTGTGAGAATGATGTTGCCACACACAGTGCAGTGTAGCCATGAAGGTCCTGGGGCTGCTTTCCAGCACTGTGCTGTGTCTGTATGGGTATGCTCTAGCTGTGGCAGGGCTAAAGAATGCTGCTGTGGCTACATGCTGACACACTACAGCCTAATTCCAGGGCTAGCTCTGTGCTAACTCAGGGGAACTTACATTATGCCCATTGGTGTGAATGCATGGCATATATAATTGGCTTTCTATTCGCACGTGATTACTTCTAACAGAAGCATGCCTAGGGAATTTTTTTTTCCAACCCCCGTGAAGGGGCACACACTTATCTAATACTGTGAGTAAAAGCCACTTTTTGGTTAAATGCATAATATCTTGGGGGTTAAGAAAAGGGGCTTGGCAAATGAGAAATTGCAAGTGTGAGATTAATTCATTTTTCATTGTCAGGTTGGGTTTGATCCTCCTCCTCACATGAGAGTACCTGGAATCCCTCCAAATCTAACAGGGATTCCTGGGGGAAAACCGTAAGTAACTTTTAACATTTTGGTAACATCTGCAAAATTAGTTATCTTGTGTCATTGAACAAGAATTTCAGAGGAATTAGTGTCTGATTGTTCCCAAGATGTTGTCTAGGACTTCTCCTGGTAACAGATGCAGTATATAAATTTTTAAACAGTGGATGTCATAGCCCAAAACAGGTGTGCATATACCTATTTCTAAGGAAAAGCTGTTGAATTTATACTGGAAAGTTTTTTATTTTCTCCTTTATCTGTTATCTTTCCATCAGCAACTTTAGAACAGTCTCTTGTTTTAGTCTTGATTGGCTACAGCAAGCTAGATGCTGTCTGCTGCCTGCAGTGTTTTTGAGTGTCTTATTTACATTAGGCAAATCTCCTGTATTTTCTGTATAAAATGCATGGGTTGTATAATGAGGCAAACTACTGGAGTACTCCTGGTTTATTTTCAAAATCTGCTTTTTTTCTAGAGTGCAGTTAAGGTGCCACATTAAATTAGTTTTACGAGATTTGGAGTTTTAATCCTAGTCTTGTTGCAAGAACTGTTGAATCCCTAGCCATATATGTGTGCTCATGGATGCACATTTTAATCAATGGCTATGCTGGGACTATTTTTTTCACGCAGCCCTGCTTCCAAGAGAAAATTAAGTTCCTTTCTTTCCAAAGGAATGGTATTTCTGATAGCACCCAGTTCTCTTTAACACCTGTGTCTCCTGAGGTCAGGTAATTACTAGTTTGTTAGAAAAATTAGCCTCTGATGAACCCAATCCTACTTGTTTATTTGCTTTTATCAAGGGACTGTTGTCTGGAAAGCTTGTCTTTTTCACTTGCCTTGTTTGGTAACTTGGTTAAATATGTCTTTACTACTGTCTTTTTGTATTCCTGAATGTTAATCCTTCATTTTTGCTCTTTGCAGAATCTAATCTTGTTAGCAGTGGTTCAGATGTACTTGGAAAATTGCATAGCAGTCTAGAAAGTTGAAGTGTCTTCAGCAATTTCTTAATTATACAGACAAGCTAGTCTTTGTCTTTGGTAGCAGGCTGGATTTTTAAAAAAATTATTTCCTATGCGGCTTTTCAGGTTTTTCTTATTACTTTGATATACACACGAGTAATCTCATACTAGTTGTTTACTCTCTTCAGCAATTAGTAGTTCAGTAATTTTGTGGACAAGGACTTGATATCTGTATGTATGTATAAATGTGCATAAAATAAATTTTCATATTCTTGATTTCAGAGGGTGAGTGAGTGTTTATCCGTTTATCCCTTCCAGAGCCATTACTTAATGGAGAATTAATTTTGTCTTAGGCTGGGAGAAGGAAATGAATACTAATTTTGGACATGGACAGATGGTGACAGTGTCTTGCACATTGAAGTGTGCCCTGGATGAAGTTCTCAGTGTGTTGCTGTAGTCACATTTTTTGTTTTGCATAGCCTTTCTGGTGAGGTACTTATTTAGATTTTAGCTGCTGTAGCTGCTAAATTAAGGTTCTTGTGGATTTCTCCTTGATGTGAACCTCACCTTGTAAGAGTTGTTTTGTGTACTGCCCACAGATTTTCAAGTTTGGTAGTAAGAATTATGTCCGCAGGATTGCTTCCCTGATGTCTGAAATTGTGAATTAATAACGGCATTGACGACAAGTTTATTTCTTGGTATTTTTCAAATGTGGTTTTAATTGAAGCACAAGTTGTTATACACAGACACCAGGAAGAGCTGAAAATATATATTTCTTATTTTAGTAGGAAAGGGGAATGTCAGCTAATAAATGTTCACTCTTTCAGCTTCTAGTTGTAAGCTGGTTTCCCTTTGAGTTTTTGGAAAGGAATTGTATGCTGTTCTAGAATTGCTCAAGGTAAAAATTAAAAACGTTTCAATTCTCCTTATGTTCATGCTTGTTTATTGAATGCATGAGGAATATTTTAAAGGAAGTATAATTTTGCTATATTGTAGAATAACAGGTTGCTTTTCCTCCCCCTTGTGCCTCTGGGTAGAATTATTTCATGACTTATATGAAGAAAAAAGAGTTTCTTATTTCTATACAAATAGCTTCATCCTTATTCCTTGGCATTTCATCACATGTAGTGAAACACCATACTCAGATATTCACAGTTGTGATAACTACAGCTAAAAATAAGCTGGAGTACAAAGAAGAGTTGAAAGTAAAATGCTATCATCAGTAGAATAAACTGTCTGCTTTTGTGTTTTGCAGTTGGCAAACTGTTATGCTAGTTAAGAAATTCTGTTTGAATTGGAGAAATTAAATGGAAGCCTTTTTTTTTAAGGCAGGAATTGCATGTGTTGTATCAATTCAAGTACTTACAGCAGCTGGGAGTTAGATAGGTTAGTTGATTTGCCCTGTTCTTGAGCAGTGAATTTATGTGGGAGCCTGTTTGGTTAAATATTTCCTTGAGGAGGAAGCACTGGAAGTAGCATCCAACCCAGAAGTATCAGGCTATATCACCTCTTATCATGGTGACCTGGGGGAGAAGTAGCCAAAGACAACAGTGCCTGAGCTGCAAATAAGCATTTGCATTCATGTCTCCAGTACTGTGATCTTCTGGAGACAGGAGCTTTCCTTGTCTACAGAGTGGTATTCTTGCAAATGATGCAAATGATTTTCAAAGTATGTGTAATGAAAAGTTATACCATAATACCTAGTAGATGCAAGTAACTAGTCCATGTAAGTGTAATGACAGTGGTGATGTCAGCACGACATGCCACACGTATTGAAGCAAACAGGAACTTCTACTTTTTTGTGTGCTTATCTTGGCAGGGGCAGAGGGATTTGGCAATGTGTTTAAACAGTAGTTTGCTAATAAGTTGCACTGCAGAAAAACCTGTTTTGTCTTGTAAAAAACTATGCTGGCCTGATTGTTAGGCCCTCAGACTCAGTCATGCCAAGCCCTTACCAACTGATGTTGGAAGCAAATGCCTGCTCATGAAGATAAAAGGAGAGACTACTCTCTGAAACCATGCTTTAAACACAGGTGTACTGGTTAAATTCTACTTGATTAAAAGTACACCGGGTAACACTCTGGCACTTCAGAGCAGAAGAGTTCATTGTAATTCTTCAGTATGCATGAACATGAAAAATGTTCCCGTTATTTTCCTCCTGCTGTATCTCAGCAAAGACTATAGAAGCATTTCAAAACAACACTTATTTAGGTATTTTGAATCAAACAGAACATTTATGCTGTGACATTCCATTGCAAAAATAGTCATGTACAAGTGGATTATTCATCTTAAACATGCTGGAAAAAATTGCTTAATACTTGCTTAATTGTCTTTCTTCAGTCTGCAATAAAAGCAAGGGCAGGCTGAGACTGCAAAGTTCTCCAGTCAGTATATTCTTACTGCTAAGAAATATTCTGCAACTGACTTTAATCTGGAGCGCAGGATGGGGCCAAGCTTTTCAGCCTTTTAAGTGCTGTGACTCTTTAGCTGATTTCTGTACCTGAACTTGAGCAGTTGTTCAGCCTTAAGCAGTCTCCTCTTCTTCTTCCTCTCCCATCCTGTGTATTATCTGTTCGGTAAGTATCTAGTTTGGGACACTCTTGTCTCTTGTTATCTTCGCAGAAATTATATAGATTTCTAGTTAAGCTTTTATCATTGCTGTAGTTTTTCATACAAAAGAAAAAGATAAAGGATTCTGTGGGGAGAAATACATGTGATTTGCTGTGCATATTGTATACATGTAAGGGAGTCAGCTTTACACTTCCTTTCTTATCTGGCATTTCCCATTCCTGACATTTCCATGGCAAGAAAGATTTGCCATTGCCCTCGCTTATCCTGCATTTATGTGTGTTCTCTGAGTAGGCTTTCAACTCACGTGTCCAACAATTAAATATGATGATACAGGAATTGTGTGTGTATGCACTATTAATTTCTTCTTTGTTAATAGCAGTTTCTGTTAACAGTTTCTGTTTTTACTGTCCCTTCTGAGAGAACTGTGGTATTGTATAGGGTGGCTGTTTCCACTGATACTTTCTCTATGACAGAACTTTAGAGTTCCTTTACCTCTCCACTTATCTGTCTTTTTTAAAGGAATACCTGCTGTTCTGCTCCTGGGTCTATTCAGTTACTTTGTGATGTCTCTTACAAATCCAGGCATCTTGCTTGTTCCTTCCTTGTAAACTGTGCAGTACTTGGAAACATGCATTAAAATGCTTTGAAAATACTAGTCCAGAGCTCATAACAGAATATTAATTCAATTATCTATCATTGGGTCTTTAGAAGAGGGATGCAATACTAATACTGGAGCTACAGTAACTGAAAATTTCTGAGGAAGAAGATATATTTGGAAAAGAAAGGACAATTCTGGACACAAGAATCTATTAGAAAAATGAATCACTAGGGAGAAGGTCTCTCATTAGCAAAAAAAGGTGCTTATATTTTTTTATCTGCATTGGCCTCTTGAAGAGGGCTGTTAATGTAACTGTAGCATCAAAAACAGAGCTATGGATGTGCTTAAAACAGGAAAATCAAAAATAGGCTCACCAAAAAAAAGAAAAGTAGCTCTTTGCAGTAGTGTTTCATTATGATTTAAAACAATCAATCAAAGAAAACCTCTGTCACCTGAAACCTTTATTAGCTACTATTTGTGACCTGATCCTTGAGTAGAGCTGTCTTTAAACATTACAGTGAACATGAAAAAAATTATTTTGTGTACTTTCCTCAAGGAGGAGGATTTTTATTCTCAGCTAGGATGCATTTCCTCAAACCTCAGTTTGCATATACCTGAAATCATGCACTGAATAAAAATAAAAGATATTAGAGAAGTGCCAAAAATAAGTGAGCCTTTCAGCTTTTCCAAAGTGCTTACTCAGGAAAACGTAATTATGAGAAGATGGTATCAGCTTTCTGATGAAAGGTATGTGCAACCACTCTGCATGTTTCTATTTTCTGTTTAAAGGATTAGTTACTAATTGGAAAGGTAGGCACCACAGCTGGTGCTGATGTTAAAGATGAGGTGCAGAAACAGAGCAAGAGTTGAACTTGTGCTACTGCAAGGCAACCGGTTCAAGTCTCATGGAATAAGTCTGGAAGAGTAGTGCCTGACTAGTCCTGCTGGAGGATTTGTGGTGCTGAGACTTGGAAATGCTGGCTACAAAGTAGAAGCTGAAAGATCTGGTTATCCAGGTGGCTGAGAGATAGCAGCCAGAACCTTAGTCCATGGAATTAAGGGTAGGATTTAATGTGTTTCCCCACTGCACAAATGCTTTAGGTGAGGCAAACTGAAAATGTCTGTTATGCATCCTTGTCTCCCTCTGAAGCTTCCTCTGCCTTTATTACTTGGCACTGTAGTGTTGGTTTTCATGAGATAAAAGATTGGCAAAGAAATCAAATTTAAAAAATACTGTGTTTTTGTTGCATTATAGCACAATAACAAGTTGATTCTTTTCCCTCTTCTCTTCTTACCTTTCCCCTCAGAGCCTACTCCTTTCATGTTACTGCAGATGGTCAGATGCAGCCAGTTCCTTTTCCTCCTGATGCCCTCATTGGTCCAGGAATTCCTCGTCATGCCCGTCAGATCAACACTCTGAACCATGGGGAAGTTGTGTGTGCGGTTACCATCAGCAACCCTACAAGACATGTTTACACGGGTGGCAAGGGGTGTGTAAAAGTCTGGGACATCAGCCAGCCTGGTAACAAAAGCCCTGTCTCTCAGCTGGACTGTTTGGTAAGAGAACAGGAACATGTGCACCAGGATATCTTCTCCTTGGAGACTCAATAAGTTATCTTTGTCCGCATTTTCTTCATATTGCAAGAAAATAGCAGGCTGTTCTATTTCCTGCTTTATGTATGTAGCTGTCTTTTCTTCAAACACTTGACAGGTGGAGTTACAGAGAAGAGTACTGGTTTGTTTAGGGATAAATATAATCACTAACGGTCAAATTACAGATAAGATTCCTGAGGAGAGAGTGTACCTGAATTTTTTTTTCCTGCTGCTGATTTTCATGCATGAGTTTAAAAGGCATGTAGCCTGGCTTGTGCAGAGCTGCACAGTGAACACCTCTGTAGGTGTTTCACTCACACAAGGATTGACAAACCCTTTCTTTGTAAGAATGTAGTTACCCCATAATGAAGTAATGTGACAAGGTACCAGGGTCACTTTAAGTCTTGCTATGTTTTTGTTACTGATCCGTAACTGAACACATTTTGAACTTATTCATGTCTGCAGATATGGAAGAGACTGAGTGCCTATATAGATATATATAGCTGAAAAGCTAACTTGAAAGCATTAACAGCTCAATGAAACACCTCAATATCAGAAGGAACATAGATGTTTGTGAAATGTTAACTGAGAAGGGTTAATCTCAAAAAGCACAGTAATATATAGTCTGAATGAAAATAATTCTAGCTTCAGTCTTGATCCAATTATATAGTGGGTTTTTTTATTTGTTTTGGCTTTTTTTTAAGCATTTATTCTTTATTTACTGCTTCCCTTATGTTAGTTGTGTACTAGGAAAAGTCTGTTTGAATGTGTATTCTGTTCTGTCACAAGTATGTGTCTGGATGCACTGTCCTAGCTACCTTCGTGTTAGTTACAGAGCAGTAATGGCTAACGCTAACTAAGCCAATATTTCCACTGCAGTACTTACTGCTCCTTTGTTTTAAATAAAAAAAAAGTAGTAGTAGGAATGCTGTTGACTGCTTCTTGCAGTGGTTTGTTTTATGTTTGGAGTTACAGATCTTAAACCTCCATTTCCTAAAGAACTGTTACCGTGCTAGTTTTGCAGCTCTTACAGAGCAATGGACATCCGGTACACTTAAGGAGTCAAAGTTAAGCTTGTAACAAATGAAGACTGAAATGTTTTCCTTGTAGTACAGTCAGCAGTAGTATCACAAATGTGAAACTAATAAGTATGGTAAGAATCATGTGGAGCAACAAAGAACTACCATAAATCCAAGACCAGAATGGGAATATATTTTAACTTTGAAATGTTGAATGTAAAATAGTATTTGGTAGAGAACTTCAAAACCTGAAAGGCATGAGACTTGAAACTGCATTTTCATATCGGATTGTCTAAATGCCACATAAAAGGTCATTTACTTTAATATTGCTGTTGTTGATGAACTTAGCTAAGAGTACACTTCCAGAAATACAATCTCTGGAAAACATCCTCCTAGAAGACATGCTAAAGCAAATGGAGGACATGAAAGTAATCAATAGCAGCCAGTGTGGCTTCATCAGGGGCAAATTCTGTATGACCAACTTAGTGGCTTTCTATCGGGGGTAACCACAGCAATGGACACGGGTAAACTGGCAGATGTGATTTATGTAGACTTCTGTAAAGCTATTGACACAGTCCCCCACAACATCCTTCTCCCTAAATTGGAGAGATATGGATTTGATGGGTGGATGGTTCAGTGGATACACTGGTTGGATGGTTGTATTTAGAGAGTAGTGGTCAATGGCTTGAAATCCAGGTGGAAATCTGTGACGAGTGGTGTCCGTTGGCTCTGTTTTTGTGTATTGAGATAGAAGACTTGCTGTTTGTCAGGTTTAAACCAGAGTAGACTGTGGCAGTAGGATTCTGCAGTTTAATATCTGCAGCTGTAGTCTCTGCTTAGTCATGAGAAGAACAGGATCCTTGTTCCTCTTCAGTGCTTTGGTAACGGAAAAATTAGCCTACTGTTTAAAACTTGGATGTAGTCGGTATCATATTAGTGGTCATTTTTGGCATGCATATATGAACATAACTGAAGTGATTTGTGTTTTACAGAACAGAGATAACTACATCCGCTCTTGTAAATTGCTGCCTGATGGATGCACCCTAATAGTTGGTGGGGAAGCCAGCACATTATCCATATGGGACCTGGCAGCACCAACTCCTCGTATAAAAGCAGAGCTGACGTCCTCAGCCCCTGCCTGCTACGCTCTGGCTATCAGCCCTGATTCCAAGGTGTGCTTTTCCTGCTGCAGTGATGGGAACATTGCAGTGTGGGATCTACACAATCAGACATTGGTCAGGTGAGTCCATTACTTGTTTGTAGAACACTTTAATAGAAGTTACTTGTTGGACAGCTACGTATATGTTTTTTATCTCATTGAATAGTGGTTCATGATAGTGAAATTTTCTTTAGTATATCTTAGCCAAAGAATGCAGTTTGCATCGGAGTTGGGAAGAAACAAGTTTTGGTAGCTTTTAAAGATGCATTTTCAGTGCCTGAAAGGTTATTCCATAACCTACTGATGTAATTGTAGAAGTTCCTGTTGGTTTTGGTTAGTTTCTATTTGTCTGCAGGTTTCTACAACCAGCATTTCTGCTGGTTTGTGATTGGTGTAGACTGAACATGCCTTTTAGGGAGCTCTTTGAGGTTTGTTTTCTTTCTTTGTCTGTAGTGTTGTTAAGTAATGAAGAGAATTTTCAGTTCTTTCATGTTGATGATAAGTAATGAAATTAATCTTACAAAAGTGGTTGAAAGAGTGAATCCCCTCTAGTCTTCAGGAAAACATAAGGGGATGATGTTTGGTCAACCTTTAGAGAAAGGTATTTGAGTTTATGGGGATAATTTGATCTCTAAAACTTCTAGAAGGGATTAGAAATACTATGATAAATGGATTGCCACGTAAATTACATTTGAAATCTTTTGTTAGACCTTTGATTAATGAATGTATTAGTAGAAGATTGAAGTGTTTGGTAGGTCAAAATTCAGCATTGTAGTGCTAGACAGAGAAAGAAAGATAGAGTCATGTGTGAGATGGCTCTTAACAGCTAGCTGTGTGATTTACTAGAAGATAAATTTTGGTTTATTCTTACCAAAGTAGTGGTGGCTGAGAATGTTCTGGGAATAGAGAGCCTAACATAGGGAAGGCTGTGATATTTTAAAAGTTCCGAGTGCTAAAATTGTAGAATCTGATTAGTCTGCTCTATTGCAATTAAATTCCCTGTATATCAATAATTAGTCCAATCTTACATACAGAGAATTATATTAATGTGCATGCCAATTTTACTTCGTTTGACCTTTAAATGAACAAAACATATTTTAGTTCTATAAAATCTTCAGCTTACTCTGTGCATGCTTAGTCTCTGTGAAGGTGCGCTCTCTTCGTCTTTGACTATGTTGCTTTTTGAATGTTTGCTATACTTCTTCCCACAGCTTGCTGACTGATCTTTCAATTGATAACACGTGGAATTTTCAGACCAAACCTACAAAACAGAATGTGCCATGTGCCTTTTCTGTGACAGCTCTTAGTGATTCATACCCTTCATTCTCAAGCTACTTTTCTCCCCCCCTCTCCCTTCACTTTTCACATCGAGGCGCGGGACTTTCCTACAGCTAGTTGTTGATGAAAAATGCAGGAGCCTCAGAAAGCTTTTGCCAAAGGATTAAAGGAAAACTTGAGGTGACCTTTTGGTTGCTGAAAGCTGAGAATTACTAATGAGAAAACTTCAAAACAAACTGCATCATTTAGAATTTTGTGATCTCCTGCAACGGATAATGCAACTTTGCTGACTCAGCAATGCCTGTGTTAAACTATCTGGCTCTCTGTCTGGATCCCTTCTTATTAATATCTCTGCTTATTATTATCATCTTGACATGCAGTTACAGAAAAATACAGAAGCTATTTTCTGAAACTTAGGAAGTTCTGTTCGCTCAGCACTTGTTTTAATATGAGTTGTCATTAGTGCTTTTAACTGTAGTTTACTGTACTTTCATGTTCTCACAAGCTTTTGAAATATTTGAGTTTGTTCAGCTAGGCATTATGCATTTTGTTTCTGTAGCACCTGAAATATGTTTTTGTAATACTGTTGTATTTCATGTTCAGTAAGAGGAAGGGGCTGATTTTTGCTCATCAGCAGACCCAAAATAGGTGACACACATGCAGAGTCCAAAGCTAACAATGCAACAGTGTTTTCCTTGAGCTCTGGCAGGAAATCATTATTCGGTCTTGTTTGTTTTATCAGGCAATTCCAGGGCCACACAGATGGAGCCAGCTGTATTGACATTTCTAATGATGGTACCAAGCTCTGGACAGGAGGTTTGGATAACACTGTCAGATCCTGGGACTTGAGAGAGGGGAGACAGCTACAACAGCATGACTTCACATCACAGGTAACTGGATTTTCCTACAACTCAGGCGAGGTGGGAGTGAAACCAGGGGTTACTTAGTCACTTGAATTTTGAACAGCAGTCCAACTATTGCACTGTGTGAAATTTGTTTGGCCCTTCTCTCTTCCCAGTTAATTTAATGTCTGTAGAAAAAAATTAAAATAGTAGGAAAAAATTAAAAGAGTGAATGTGGTTTAATTTTCAGATTTTTTCCCTTGGTTATTGTCCTACTGGTGAATGGTTGGCTGTTGGAATGGAGAGTAGTAATGTAGAAGTGCTACATGTAAATAAGCCAGACAAATATCAACTGCACCTTCATGAGAGTTGTGTATTGTCACTCAAGTTTGCTTACTGTGGTAAGTTGCCCTGAACACAGAACTGGAGGTCAGGGCTCTAATTCATGCTTTACTGATTAGTTATTACATAGTCACAGTTCATTTGATAAAACTTAATTCGTATCTTAGTTTCTTAAATTATGAATAAACATATCTGCTTTATAAATACAAAGGTACTTACCTACCACCAACCATATGTTTATCTAAAGGCTGCTGCGAGAGTTAATTTGTATGTGAAAAGCTATTTCTGCTTCCAGAGCCTAGGGATTTCATAGTATGTAACAGACATGCAAAAACATGAGAGTCCACCTTGATTTTAAGCGAAAGTACTATGTTGATTAGTGATGAGAGCTTTTATAATGGTAATTAATTAACAAATTCCATAGAGAACCGCAGATCTGTCAGATGTCTTTTTCATATGCTTTCATAGTCCTCTCTTTCATATTCTAGGTAAATGGTTTGTGAGTACTGGGAAAGATAACCTTCTTAATGCATGGAGGACTCCTTATGGAGCCAGTATCTTCCAGGTGAGGATGATGATGCTTTTAAATAAAAAAAGAGTCCTAAGAGTGGACCCAGATAGCTTAACCTATGTGATCCCCCCCAAAATGGGATGCTGAGATGAGAGTAACAGCCTTTTTTTTTTTTTAATGATGTAATATGTTTCTATTTTTCTTCTAGTCCAAAGAATCTTCGTCAGTGCTTAGCTGTGACATCTCTGTGGATGATAAGTACATAGTCACTGGCTCTGGAGACAAAAAGGCTACAGTCTATGAAGTTATCTACTGAAAAATATCATGGGCATATAACTTTTAAAAGTTGAACTGGGCCAAATTTGTTCTTAAATGTAGAAGTAGAAAGGTTTTGCCTTTTAAAAAGCAAGTATTGAGGTTCCAGACCTTGCCATGAAACTACTCCGATTTTTCAAAATGGAAGGCAACATCCAGCAACTAAATATTGGCTTCGTGGACCAAATGAAATACAGAGGCAAGATGGACAGATGTAGCCTAGGTTTTTGACAGCTTTTAAAAGTCAAGTCTACTGAAGAATATTGGAGCCTTTTATTGTTTTCTTTCTTTGTGACCTCATGCAAATTGTTCTCATTGCCTGACTATGGGGGATAAATACCTTTCTGTTCCTTGCAATTCAAGTTGCATTCTGACCTATGTAGAGCAGTAGTGTCTCAGATGAACTTGTTTCCTGGTTTTGCATCGTGATATGTTTTTGTATTTTTGTTGAAGGTCAAACATTTGTATAAATTGTGAATATATTTAGTTTGTTACAGTAAAGGCTTTAGTAGCAAAAACTAGTCTTCCCCCCTCTAGCCTTACCCTGCCTGCCCTGCTTATTTAAAATTAAAAACTTTTTGGGGATATAAGTACCTTTTTAGAAGAAAAAGCAAAAACACTGTACAGTTTGGAAATAGTATCTTATTCTTTATAACTCCTTCTAGATTCTTTTATCATACTTCAAAGTAGTTGTTTTGACATATTTGGGTATCAAGTCCAATAGATACTGTCTTGTGCTACAGGAAACTTCAAAAGGCAATTTTGTACTAATTATACTGTAAATATAAAAATTGAACATTTCATAAAGTTGTGCATTTTATTTTGGGCTTATTCTGATGTCCCATGTATATGTTCTTCGGCAGATAGGGTAATATCTGCCTCTTCATAACTCATATTGTCCTTTCTCTAGAGGAAGAGGTGACTTCCCTCTCCTTTTTCCCCTAGCTGAACAAAAATCTTGGAAGACTACATTTCAACTAAGTTCATCAGAGCCTTTATCCATTAGCGGAGGAAGTCAGTGATTAAACAAAGCTAGATAAGTTGCGTCCTTTGTATTTGACAGAGAAATGGTAGTTAATGACCATTTCATTTTTAATGTCTTTACTCAGGTAAATTTAATTAAATTACCCAAAGTGTGAGTTTTACAGGGGATCACTTAAAGAGTGTTAAATACTTGCAGCACTGCAAGTGAATTGAATTAACCTAAACTAAGTTAAACTTGCTTCTTAGTTTCTTGTGAGAATATTAACGAAGGAATTTTTAACTAATCCACTGTACAAATTAATTAGCATTAATTTTCCTGAGTATACCATGTTATGCAGGTGTATAGGCTCTATGAATTCATACTGCACAATCTTTTGAGTCCTTTCCATTGTGGCATCAGTGTGTGACATCTGTGAAGAGCCATGCTAGGCAGCTAGTTACCAAAGCTATGCATTTTCAGATCAAGTTTTCTTGGTGTACTCAGGAGAAATGGATGAGGAGAAATGTGTACATTTTATTCTAACTATTTTTCAGATTAACTAGTTCTACCACTGTGCTAGACAAACCTAGCTATTGTACCAGTAAGAGCCATACATTTCTTTCACTCCATAATTTAATTAGAATTTCCATTGCTATTGTCAGTATAGGTGAACAAAACCATACTTTTGAATGAATAATTCAGATTATGCAAACTGGCAGTTAGGTTAAGACTTACTTGTGAAGAGCTGCTTTCTCATTTGGTTGGCATTTGACAATGACCTATGTCCCTACTCTTTCAAAAACACGTAACTAGGAAGAAACAAGTTTGACTGACAGATCTTTTGACTGAATAGGGAATTTCTCATCTAAGGGCAAATTTTCTCTCTATTTCCAGTCTGAAGAGACATCAGTTTTCTTTTCTATTACATGACCATTCTACTGAAACCATTTTATACCATCTAGAATTGCAATAACCTTAAAGTATTAACTTTGCGTTTGGAATGTAAAATGTTAACCATTCAGGTAAATCTGATTTCCTAGACATTTAAAATTAGTGTTTTATACATATGTATCTATATCTTTGTCTGTTGCTATGCTGTGAATAATTATCTGTTTGAAAATGGTAGACCAGCTTAGATGGGAGTCATGTTCTTTTCATACATAGTAATGCAAAACCCAGAATCATCAACCTTTTCAAAGAAATAATTATATTTGCTGCATTGAAATACAGTGAAGTGGCTATGCCATTTCAAAAAGGGAAAGTTTAAACAGTGGGTACTAGGTTACTTGTTTTTTGTGCTGGCCCTATTTTCATATTGAAGTTTTTCCAAACAACTGACTCTACTGTTAATCACTGACTTCGTTTAGCAGCACTGGTAAATTTGCTGTAGTTATGAACATTTGGATTTCTTCCAAACTACTATCATCTTGGCTTTTATTTTATAGATGTTCTTTTGTCTCTCTTAAAAGCTGATACAGGAGGAACCAACAATGCAGTTATTCTAACACATTCATGTAACTTAAAAAGAAATATATATACATGTTTATAGTGGATCTGCTGTAAGTTGCAACCTAATGTTTGATAGTAAGACCACTTTCTTGGCAATCAGGCATTCAAAAGCACAGTATCAGGAAAATCATGAAATAGCTTGACTTTTCTTGTTAGCTTCTAGAATGCACAGTGAGTCAGAGGAGTCATGGAACTGGACATTATTTATGTGTTTTAATGAATTTAATCATATTTGTACCATACATTTCTTTGTTCTAATTAAGTAATTACTTCTTTTTCCTCAATCAGATCTACTTTAAACCTTGGGTCTGAAATCTTGGAGATGCATCATACGACAGTCTTATCAATTTTTGTTTCAGTTTTCACTTGCAGTTTATGAAACTTTTTTTTCATTTGTCAAGCACTAAAGCTTCTTCCACCAGCAGATGTAATTTTTAATGAAAAGATACATTTGGTGAAATCTTGTCATGTCTGTCTACACTGCTACTTACAAGATTTAAAACTTAGAGATCAAAATTTCTTTAAATTGTTAAAGCCCTGTGTAAAATAGTGGGTGGAAATCATGGCATAATGAATGAAGAAGCATACCAACCCAGATGAGCAGTAACAGAAAAGGCACTGGGGGACGGACATGGAAAAAAGAAGTACAACATTATCTATGGTGTAATAATTAAGGTTTTTTTGTCAGTTTCATTACAGTTCTAAAAGATTCCTTTCGTTATCCCCTTTTCTGGCACAGTCTTTGTTTGCTGGGTGGCTCTCAGTATTCAGAGATGTCTAAATGCCACTTTGGCAAACCCTAGTGCCAGACAGAAGCAGGGGGTCCTTAGAAGTGATATGTTGCATGTCAGTAGAAACAATAAGTGCTGAAGAGATTTGTAGTAATATTAATTCAACTGAACAAAATTCTTTGCCAGCTCTAATATGTATATTTTGTATATGTGCACTAGGCATTGCCTTCTATAAATCAGTTGTGCAGAATTGTCAATGTGTCAGAATACCTATTTTTGATTGTATTTTCAAGCAAAGGTATTTCCCCACATCAACCCACAAGCTGCTGGTCCTTGAAAGAGAATTTTCATCTACATGAATCCTTTTAAACTCATTTGGCCTTTCAGAAGCTTTTGTTCCGTGTAAGGAAAAAGGAAGCAATAAATGGATATGAAGTACATAGACTGTGAAATAATAGTGGTTTTTTTTAATATAAACATCAAAGTAGAATCGTTGTTCAGTCACATGCATACTTTTATGTATGAATGATTGACTTTAATTTTTCTTTCATATATCTACAGTGATGATGCAGGTCAAATTTTCAAAATGTTCAGAAGTAAATTAAACCCAGATCGTCAAGTTGATAATATCTGGTGATTTGTTTTCGTGGAAAGACTGCCCCGCTTATAAGCCTGTGGGATCATGTAATCTAGTTAGATTAGTCTTTCATATTTTTTATTATATTGATGCAATTTTGAGTCAGTGGGGGAATTCCATCATTTGAGTCATTAAGAAAGGTGGATTTTAACGTTTTCTGGCTAGGGAAGAATAATGAATTCAGATTTCACACTGTTAATACAGTGTTTACTCCTTAAGCCACTTCACTGGAGAAGCTGGACATGCTCCAACTGTGGTGTCTCTTTGAAGAATTTTATTTTTTTTCCTACTGCAAGTGCATAAAAAGAATGTGAGAGTGTAGGTCTATACAAGACTTGAGTCATTGTGTACTGCCAAAGAGAGGTCTTTTATTACAGAATTGGAAAGAAGAATCAGCTCAGAGTAGGACCTGATGAACACCAGAGTCCTCAATTTTTTCCATTCCCTAGTATTTTTGTCACTCAAGGTTATTTTTCTAGCAATTGATAATCCCATTTTCCACAATGTGCTCTCAAGCGTCCCATTGCAGCTTAAGTGCTTAGTGCAACATTGTAGTTTTTGCTGGGAAAACCAGACATACAGAAACTGGTGCCCTGTGAGTCCAGCTTACTGATGTTTCTGAGAAATTTACTCAGAATTTCTGTTCAACTGTATCGGAGAGCTCAAATACTCCCTTAATCATTTTCTAAAAAAGCAAACTACTTTACATGGTTGTGGGTTTTTTCTTTTTTTTGTGTTGATTTATTTTTTTTCTCTTTCATAATTTAGGAAAAACCTAAATTGAATGCCAAAAGAAAACATGAAGGGAAATAAGAAGAATGAATGAAGAGTTGTTTTTAGAGGGCAGAATGTTCTTAAAGATATATATCTCAAAACAAAAGAACCTATTGCTTCTACGATAAATACTTTAAAGAGAGCTTGATTTGTGTTTTCTGGGAGAAACTTTCAGAAATCTGAATATGAAAAAACCTGATGGTGTGAAGACCTGTATTAGTTATGACTTTTGAATCTGAGCAGAGTTTAGTTTAGGTTTCCCTTACTGCTGTGTGCTAGTTTGCTCCTAGAAGCTGAACAACAGGTTGCACTTTTCTGGCTCATGTGTTAGTGAGGATTTTGTGGCTAATAAGTCTGTTGATGATATGTTGAATACAGCAAAAATCTGAATCTTAGTGGGTAGCTGCAAAGATAATGTCAGCCAGTGTAACAATTTCCCTTCTTAAAGAAAGCACCCGGAGATAAGGTAGCACTGTTAGTCTATGCATTTACTTTGTGGTGTTTGTGGAATTGCTGGACAGTGCAGTTGACTTCTCAGAGAAAAATTCCATGACAGCTTCTGAGGCAAAACTTAAATTTTGAGATTTTCCCTATCCTAAAATTTCATGTGCTTTTGTCCACAGAGAGGTTGTATGAATCAATTAGATTCATAGAAGAGATGCTGCAAGGAGCATTAAATGGTTGCTGTTGCTATTGCATAGAGCTTGGCAAGGGTTGCCTTTGCTGTGGTTATGGTACAGAGGTATAGAATCTTTTGAACCATGCTTCTATGTGTTTTCTGCCAAGAGTGAAGTAGAGGTGAAGATAATAGGTAGTTTGGAGTTTAAGTAAACAAACATACTGTTACCATTATCTCTTTTGTATACTGTGTCATTAGCACAGAAATTTGAGATAATAGTTTTAACATCAAATACTAAATGCTGGTTTTCCTTCAAGGATTAATTTTAATGGCAGTTTAAAAATGTTATCAAGCAGAATTAAGGGTTCATATATGGAAGTTAAGAATTAGGAAACTTGCAAACCACTTGTTGCTTTCCCGCCAGTGAGCCTAATTTGTTTAAAATTTAATCCAGCTGTTTCTTTCAGTCTTCAACCCACTTCCTTACATCAATCAGTGGATTTACTTTATAATCTGGCTGCAATTATGATAATCTAGTAACTCTTATTTTGTGGTTCCCTGTGACAAGATATTTTTGAAGTTTCTCTTTATTCTTAAAGAATAATCAGCTACTGTTATTTTTTGCAGTTGGACCTGACTATTTTCTTAATTAAGTTTCAACTAAATATACAATCTGATGGCTTTGCAAATTCAAAGTATTTTTGATTGTTGATGATTAACTGTTAACACTGCTGAGTACATAAATGACCTTAATGTCAGATTGGTATTTGCTTAGTATGCCATACATGCAACAAAACTTTGCAGTTCATCAGTTCAACTTTTGGGCCATGTGAAGTTTCCGTTTCATACACGGACCATTTTGTTACCATGCTCCCCTGTGTTTCCTCATGAATATCTATTAGTTCTCTAAGGAGATGTTATAATGGGTTATACACATAAAATGCATTTACCTGTCTCTGTCTTAATGATTGTTAATTATGTGGGATGTATATTTCTGACAGCAATTGGGTAAATATTCACTAATCTATTATATCATTGAGTTTTTGATTGTGTACTTCAAGAAGTTTATAAACCTGTATAGAGAAATTATTAGTTTTCATCTGTTAAATTCAAGATTCTGAAGTCTTGATACTCTTTCCTGTTTTTATCAGGGCTCTATTTAAGGGAGTACTTTTTTTTTAATAGTTTTCATAGCTTTTTTTATTTGTTTATGTAGATGCTCTTCTTTGTTGAGTGCAAGTTATTGACCTGGTATTCCATTTACAATTCTGCCTGGTTCTTCCGTATTTTATCTAGCTGTAACTTATTAAAAACCACCAACATGAAATGGGGATATTAATGACAAGCGGTTTAAATGTGAAGTTTCAAAATGCATGTTAGAATATTTCAACGCTTTGTTCACTGTAATTTTACAATTTTCATTCCTTGAGTAATTAAAAAAAATCCCTAGGGTTGGATTATAGTAAAATTTTATACATCTCAGTATTATTTTTGTCTCCTCGTGGACAGCAATAATTTAGATGGGATTGTCTTCACCTAATTTATTCTTATTGGGGGGGAAGGGAAAATATTAAGTTTGCAAAATTTGCTGATTATAATTTCATTAATATCGTTGGTTATTTTAATAACCTCCATGCTTCAGAAACTTGTTCTTCTATATTTTGAAGAAAAGCCTACAGATATACAGGGTTCTATAATAAAATGTTTACAGTATTTATCCCCTGGATTTACTCTAGTAGTAAGGGGAAGTACAGTGACAGATGTAACTTGCAATAGTTGCTGGTGTTACGTGCCCTTGAAACATTTTCTTTCTTTTTTTTTTTTTTTTTTTTAATCTTAGGTGAGGGTTAGCAGCTTTAAATCAGTTTCTTTTCTGTTAAAGTGGATGTGGTGATGCGTTCTTAGAACGTTACTAGTTTAATGCACTTTAAATAATTTAAAATCTGTAAGGTAAATGGTCATATGAACATTTTTTTAAATGATCATGGACTATTGAGTTTAACCTTTTGGGTTTCAAGCACTGTTCGGGTTTTTTTATGCTTTCATTTTGTGCTTTTTATGATCAGTGGGACTTTGTTACCACAACAGATGTACTCACTGTAGTAGCTTTTTTAAATGTTCCCATAGTTTTCACTGTGTAATTAATTTGAATTGAGCTTACAAATTAATCCTTTTCTGTAGGCATCTGCTTTGTACCTGGACAAATATGAAGATAATAAAAAATGTCACTGTGTTTGATAGTGAGACTGTATATTTTGCTGTTTCTGAGTGTGAATAATGTTTAGCAAAGCTTTTCTAGTTAAAAGGCAGCTAAACTAGTAATCATTCATGATCTGTGTCTGTGTCATTTGTAGAAAAAGTGCTACAAAGTGATCAATGGTGATAACAAATTCAAAAGGAAAAGAATATGAAATTCAGATAGCAGCTTGAACGATTTGCTGTTAGCATGGGGCCCAGTAAGACTGCAAAGCTATATATTCTGTCTTTCCAGATTGCCCAGTTAGGTGACAGAGATGCAATTTGTCTTTTCTGAAGCCTCTTGCTGCTTGCTAGCTCCATCTCCTGTCACAGCCTATTAGCTCCCCAAGAAAGTTGGTGGGAAATTGCCTACAGATTGTAGGAAATTGCATCTCCAGGCTCTGGAAAAAATGTAGGATAGCACAACACTGATCCTTCCAGAGCAGCAAAAGCTGACCTTTGGTATGGTCTGAAACTACTTTGCTATTTGCTGAATGAAGACTGTATTATGTATGGTTGAAGGGGAGTACAAATTGTTATCCTCCCTATGCTTGTAGCCAGCCTGCTCCCGGAAGCTTAAGATTTAAGGATGGCTTTTACTGCCCCCTTCTTCCTACTGGAAGATCGGAGATGCGGTGTTAAGAGTTTTATCCAGAAATTTCATTGTACAGGTGGACAAAAGCTACCATGTATTTAAATGGTATATTTAAATGAAATTCAAAGGTTTAGTGACAAAACTAAAAAATAATTTATGAAGATAATCTCAAAAAACCCCTAAAAAAGATAATTTCCTCTGCTTGGTGTCTAGCCTTGGTCAGAATAGGAACAACTTTTTGGCTATTTTGTTCTATGTATATATCCATAATAAACAATTGATTTTAGAGCAGTTACAGTGAAATGGAACTGATTTATGCTATAGCTGCTGAGTGTAAAAATCATGAGACATGTTATTCCTGATAGATTTTAGCATTAAATTTCTTGCCACTAGGAAACTTATCCACATCTTGCCTAAACAAATTCCCATGTATTCTTTATGGTGTGATAGGGGTTGAAACTCATTGCATGTCATTTCTGCTAAAGCTACCTATCTAATCCTGTACTTTCCTTCAGTTTTATAGGGTCTTTCAATAGCAGCCAACTTTTCCATCAATCCTGAGAGAGGGGATATATATAATTTGTTAGTTACATAAAAAATAAATGGCATCTTTTTCTTTGATTGCACAGTTATACTTAGTTGGTTCAAAGCCTCGTGAGGAGGATATGTGTGTGAATCAGAATGATGTATTGATCAAAAGTGAGCATGTGGAGGGCACAGGCGGGGAAAAAGTCATTTTACAATCAGGAGCATTGCTGTTTTCAAACTCAGCTGAGATCTCTTGATATCTGACAGCTGCCTAGGGATCTAAGTGAAGTCAGTACGTTTGTTTCCTATTGTATTAGTGTCCACTGATGTAAACGATCTGACAAAGCTTACTAACACTCACACAACTGATTAGGAAAAATTAGAGGCCTGCCTTCTCGAGCTGAGGCAGAGGGACCCAAGCATAGGGCAGCATAACAGAACAGGTGTTGCTTGGAGTTAAAAGCACACCTGAAGGGGATCAAGAGTACTTCCCGTTACAGGGCTCTCCAGGGCCCTGTTTTGAATGCTTATGATCATGCATGTGCACTTATGTCGATCCGAATTGCTAATTTGTTGAGGCATTGTCTTTCTAAATCAGTTATAGCACCTTTTATGGAAGTTACGCAGTTTAGTGCTGTGTGTCTTTTCTTGTAAAACATAAATACAGCAACAGAAGAGCTGTGGTGCTTGAGCCTTCATTCTGTGTATATATATAATATTTGTTCATCTTCCAAGGTGTTACATAGTAATTTCATTATTAAAATAAACATTGCCATTCAGTAACAAGTGTGGGGGCTTTGTATAGTGCAGTAACTATATTAGAATGAGCAAAAAACATTTAGAAGACACACAAAATCTGCCTTCTTTAAAGGGCACAGAGAAACTGGCTCTGCTGATCACTGGATTTGACTTCTCTTTTAGCAAACAAACTAAACTGAGTGATATAGTATCCAGAAATTAATTTCACATGCCTGATAGGATTATGAACATTGCTACCTCTTTATCTACTCTGGCTTTAATAAGGTCAAGCCCATTGTTCTACAGAGATCAGGGAGGTAACAAATAATTTTTGGACACAAATTGTCACAAATTCAGAGTTGCAAGTTGCTATGGATAGTTGTATAGTATAAGAAAGGGTTGGTTGGGGAAAAAATCAGACAAACCAGTTCTCAGCCAACACTTAGTGACTGGAAAAGACATGTAATCTATAAGTAGCACCTTTTGTCCTCTAACAGCATATGAGCTCCAGCAAAAGGTGGAATACTAAGCTGTACTTGCTTTCTTTTTCTGTAATTAGTTCAAAGAGCTATTGTGAGTCTAAGCTTGTATCAGTCCGAGTTTGGTCAGACCATGTTTTTTATATTGGATAAATACAGCAAGTAACAAAACAAAAAAAACCCAAAATTTGAGTTCTTTAATCAGCCTGACCTGATTTTTTAATTTTAAAATAATAATGCCTTCATTTGCACACTAGGAAAATACAGCTTTTTCTGCCAGTCTTTGTTCAAATTTCCAATATTCCAGATGTCATAATATAATTCTAATTTACTGCAGCATCCTGTTGAATATCAAATGTTCTGCTTTTTTCTAGCACCAGCAGAAATTTTTTAATTATAAATAATTTATTGTACACGTAATCATATTCATGGTTGTTCATCAAAACAATCCACAAGTTTTTTTTTCAAGTTCTTCATGAGTGGCTTTTGCTGGTGTTTGGGCTCTACCAAAATACCATTTCTATTGCAACATGCCTTACCAATACTCCAGATGCGCTTATTTTTCTATGGAATATTCCAAAGCTTTTCTTTATACTTTTAATAACGATTCAGCTTTCTTCTTATGAAAAGGCTCTAAGCAGGCATATAGCGTGACCACAGCCCTTCGTAAAGCTTTCAGTGCTGGGATGGGAGGAATGTTGAAATAGGGAGGAGAAGGTGAAGAATGGAAAGCCTCTCTTTTGACCAGATTTTTCTCATTAGCCCTGAACCATGAGGTGGGAGAGGCTGATGAAGCATGTGGCCTGAAGGACAGGGCTGTCAAGTGTTTGAAGGGGCCCAAGGTGCCATTTTCTGGTGGACATCAAGTAACATTGGTGAAGGGGGGAAGTGAGCAATAGTGTGCATACAAGATGATGGAGAATAGTGATGTCTCAAGCTTGCCTCTGTTGCTGGGGAGAGGGCTGGAGCTGGGGTGCTGGGTAAGGATCTGAGGAAGGGGATTCTGGCATCTGGGGCCTGCTGGCAGAAGGATTACCAGGAGAAATTTAGAGGACGAGAGTGTGGGTGGTGGGAAAGCAGGGTAAAAAGATGTATTATATGTAAATCTGTTGTAGGTGAAGATGAGCTAATGAATTTATGAATGAATAATTTACAGCTCCATCACTAAGTGTTGCTTGTGAACTGGGCTTGTTAAAGGTGGTCAAAAAAAATCTGGAAGACAGAGGTTGTGGGGTGGTATCAGGTGTTTTGCTTGTTGTGACTGCTTCCATTTGTGAGGTGTCCACTAAATTAACAATGAACTTGTCATCTCCCTCACCTCCCTGCAGCAAGCTGCTCTGCAGCAGATTTGAAGAATTGCACACTGGCTCTACCACCTCTCCCCAGCCAGGACGAAGAACTGTTTTATCTGGGGCTTGTTTACTGGAAAGAAAGTTCACTCTGGATTGGAAAGGAACATTATTTTTCTGCCAGCAGGGAAGACTTCTCCAATTACAGAGGAAATGGAGATACTTTAGAAATAGCACACTTCAGCAGCAATGAAGATGTAACACCAGAAAGGTAAGCCAATACTTTATACTTGATTGAAGAGATCTGGTCGGAATATTACACTTGTGTTATTGAACGAAATATAACTAAGTTAGGTCATGCGGTTGGTTGGTCTGATTTTTTTCTTGGTACCACCCCCAAGAAAGAAGGCCATGGAAGAGCAAATGCCCAAGCAAATGTTTATCTGTCTGTCATTTCCTAAGAAATGGTCCTAGCCAACCAGGCAATGGCTAGCTGCTGTGGTTAAAATGTAATGTACTTTTGGCAGAGACCTCAATGTTCTGGTTTGAGCCAGCTTGCTTAGAATTGTTCTAGTGAAAATAGACTGTATATAGGTACAATCAGTGTTCCTTCTTTCTGTTCCCCAAAAATTTCAGAAAATTTCAACTTTCTGTTCAGGAACACAATATCCAGAAAAGACTGAAAATTCCCAGCAAGTATGTTGATGATTAACTCTTGATCAGTCATCCTGGAGACTTTGGAATCTGGAAACAGGGCAGAAAATGGATGATTTATTTGCCTAGATGAAGTCTCTGTCTTTTGCATTATGAACAATCATAATGTGACATTAATAGTTCTTGTTTCAGAACTAATACAGGCCAGTATCACAAAGTACTGAATATTGTATGGCATGCGCCTCCAAAGCAAAATAAAAAAAACCCAAACTTTGTCAATCCTACCAAAAATTCTTTGCTCTCTAAACTTTGCAAAGTGGCAAATAATACAGAAAATTGCAGGTATCATTCATAAATCACTGTTACTTTTCTAGGGCTCATAGTATAGAAATCCTGCGGAAGAGGTTTTATATTTGGGGGGGAGGGAGCTTCCTCATCTCATATGTAGTGACAGAAGCTTCTTGCAGGAACCTGAACAGTGTTCTGCGATGTTGCTTTGAAATGTTCCACAACATCTGCTGTAGCAAAGTGTCTTCCCCACTACACTACTGCCTTAAAGTCTGAGGCTTATCATAGCAATTTCCCATTTCATTAAAAGCCTGAAAATATGCCTCAGGCAAGACATTCAATCAAAAGTAAAACATTGCCAGTTATTTGACCGTCTCTCCAGCTCCTTGGGAGGTAGCTTGCTGCTATGCCAATGTGAAGAAACTTATGCTATAAAAGCAAAATGAAAGAAAACAGAAATTAAACAATAGGAACAGCTTCAGCTTCGAGCAATTGTCTAAGTATCCTATAGCAATCAAGTTTCCCTCCTAGGAGAAGACTTTTAATTTGATTTTATTTTCACTGATTATTTTCTGTTGTAGTTTTCTGCTTTTTAAAGGAAAAAAAATCCTATTTGAAAGTCTCTAATTGGAGATGGGGAGGATTTGAAAGGCCTGCATAACATCTGTAACCCTTCTACTCTTTTTTTCCGCTTGGTTTTTGTTTGTCTTGGTATTGCACACAAGCAAAATATCTATTTCTCTCTTATCCAGGCCTGAGGAACCAGTGTGATGAATGAGTTGGGCTGCTGGACTGTTCTGTACTAATGGGTAATTCAGTAGTGACATCTTTAGATTAAACTAGATAGAAATGATATTAAAACCCAGTCTGCTGGGTTTTGGAGTCTACAGTGTTTAGTATCATGTTGTACTAGAAGAAGGAGCTGTTTTGTCATTCCTGTTAGCTTTGCAATCAGTGTAATGTTGTGCAATCAATATGTGCTTGATTTCCCACTGCAGATGGAAGGAGGTCATCTCATAATTCAGTCATCCAGCAGGAAATCTGTTGGGGAAAAAAAATGAGAAACCAAAATCCAAACCCAAAAAACAACTGGAAAAAAAGCATTTCTCCTGGGTGGTAGACCTGCTTGCTCTACCAAGGGGAGTATGACACCTGCACATCCACCATAGGTCTCCTAAATGATACATCTATGCCAGCTTTGCTATAATCTTTCAGCCACTTTGCTAGAATGTTTCAGCCACTTCTTTAGTATTTGCCCCATAAAACTACCCTATTTATTTAGTGTAAGCCTCTAGCTTCATATCTTCCTGTTCTTTCTTCCTAGTGTCTATTCATGACCACTTCAGTAAAACCAAGGAAGAAACATAATCCTTATGTTGGTGTTTATTGTAAAGGCTTATGACCTCCTGCTAGCTCCTCTTCCCACAACACCAGTTCTTACTAAAGTTACTGATGTAACTTGGAAATTCTCAGGCATGCAGGCTGTCATTGGGTCATTGAATAAGATTTAGGTCAGAAGGGATATCTGTATGTCTTGAGCAACAGCTGCGCAGACAGGGCCAAGTTCAAAGTTAAGCTATGTTGCTTAGGACCTGTTTGGTTGTCCAGTTGAGCTCTGCGTAACTCCAACGACTGATATACCAGAAGTTTACTGTACAACACATTTCAGTGCCTGACAGTGAGCTGGTCTTTCTCCGTTGGAGAGAAGAGAGACTGTCTTCCTCCTCTTTATTGTTCCAGTTGTACACAATTTTTATTATATATTGCTCATCTACTGGAGTGGAACAAGTCGTAACTTACATCCACTAATAATGGCAAATGAGATGAAGTAGAAGGAGAGGAGAAAGATGGACATCAGGAAACAGCAATGAAGATGGTAACCAGGCAGGGGGAAGAGGAGCTGGAAAAGACAACCTTATGTGGGGAAAAAGAAACGGTAGTTTTAACTCCTCCGTGGATATGACTCAGTCTTGAGTGGGCTGTATAATCCTGTCAGGTTTTTTTTCCTTTTGTTATATGAAAAAGGAGTTTGCACCTTGAAAATACCTTTGTGGATCCCATCCTTAAGGACTGTTAAAGCTCTTCTGTATATAAATTGCTCCCTCCCATGCAGTAGCTGAGATGACTTCTCAACTGCAAGCACAGCACTTGCGTGCAGCACTGACTTTGTAGAGAAGTACTTATTCTTGGGTGAGCTGCAAAAGCACTAGGAAGCTGCTGTGTGTTCTTACCGTGTCCAAGTTGCCCTAAAAACTCTTTGTATGATAGCACTCTATGTATTGGAATGAGCTTGGCTGGTGATAATAATACAAAGTGTGGATTCAAAAGGATAGCAATCTTTGCATCACAATTTTCTTCTGGGCGTGCTTAACTGGGAGTACTCAGCTCTGCTGTTGGTTCTGTCTGATAATGCATATGTCCAGATTCAGTGTGGACAGAGGAGATCCTAAGAGAGCTACTCTTCTCCTACTCTAAGCTCTCCTCCTCCTACTCTGCTGCTTGGAGCTTCAGCTTTTGTGAAAGCTCCTCTGTGTCCAATGTCCAATTAGACACTGTATACATGCCACTGTACATGGTATTGAGATACTCCTATTGTGTTTGCTAGTTATGAATTGTAAGGCAAATTCCTGTGAAGAAGAAACACTGTTTTTCAACTGTAATGACCATCGGTTAGAACCTATGCGTGGATATTGACAGTAAGATAAATTGTGGCCTACAAGATGAAATGTGGTGCGTAATGTGGCTTGTAGACACAGCTGAACAAATTGCTCCAGAAGTTTCAGGGGTCACTGCAGTGTGAACAGAAAGCAAGGGTGACCTGTGCTGTATTCTGAAGATATAATAAATACATTTTTCATGCTGCTGCTTACCTGCTGCTGAATCAGGTATTTTAAAACACTGTGGGATTCCTTCTCCGGGCAGAACTTTGAGTCTCATTTTCCTGTATTTCAAACAGGGGTTTTTTTTGTTATCCTTGAAAAGCTGCATTCAAGTGTATTCGAAGCATCAAAATCTTTGTGTAGTGTACAGTGTAAGGTACTGCTTGTGAAATTCCTTTTTTTTTGGCAGCTGGCAAATCCATCTGCCAGTTTCAGGAAGGAAAATGAAAGGGTTTTGAGAGAGATGAGCCTCATCTGCATGTAAGAGGAAGAACTGAGATACTTCAATAGCTGTTGAACCTTTTTTCCCCCCACTTAGCACTTCTTATGAGCTGTCTTGGTACTTTTGTTTCTTGATTTCTGTGTTGTTATTTTTTTCATTCCAATATTAGAAATATAAATTGTCTGTTCCTGCTTTCAAATCAGTAGGGATGAAAAATGGAGCATGCATCTGTCTTGAGAAGAGTGAAGAAAGTGTGATGAATTCTGAGTTCTTCTGAACTATACATATTTTACACTCCTAGAAGCTCATGAATGACGGGGTTAAGGGTAGATACTAATTTTGTCTTTGTTTTTGCATGGTGTATAACACTTATTCTAGACACTTACTGATCTGATATACTGACTTATGTATCTGTAGATATTACTTGCTGAGTATATATATAATATATGTATACTGAATCCAGTGTATATATATTATGGCATCAAGAAAAGAAAAAAACAATAGTAGTGGCTATCTTAAGCAAAAGAAAATATAGAACGAGGCTTTTCTTTACTGTCATTTATCATCATGATTACCATTCAACTGCCCGAGTTTGGAGCAGGTACCAGCAGGCTTTCAAAAGAGCCGTGGAGCCTGTCACAGGTTGCTGCTGTGCCAAATACGATGTTGCTAGACATATACATGTGACTGAAGGAAGAAAAATACTCAGCAATCTGCTGTAACTTAATCCAGATGGTCAAGTTTATATTTTCTTTAAAATGCAAACTGTCTCCAGTGATTTCACTAGAACCATATTGTAGCTTTATTTTCTTGTATAATTTTAGCAGTTAGGTTAAAAAGCCTGGGACTGCCAAACTAGTTTCAAATGCCCAATTATTTTCTTTGTGAAGGATTTAAATTGCTCAACAATTCTCTTCCCCTCTGTCTTTCTCCCTCTCTCTCCCTCCCAGTATTCTGTCTGGGTGACAAAACAAGTGGTGAAGCACTAGAACAGGTTGCCCAAAGAAGTCATGGGTGCCCTGTCTCTGGAGCTGTGCAAAGTTGCTTGTGTAAGTTGCTTGCAATAAATAGTATGATTATTCCCTGGATGTACAGGAAAAATACTGACATGAGTAAGTCAACTGATGTTGTCTAATGCAGCATGACAAAGAACTGAAAGGAATGAATTGTATTTTTTTTTCTTCCTGGTCATTCTTTACTTATAAGGAATTAATTCTGGATGAGGGTATGACATTTAAATTGATCATGTCCTCTGAACTACCCAACTTGAAATAATTAATTCATTGACAAAACATCAAATAAATATATATAAATTGGAAGTCATAGAATAAAGTTTCTCTTTGCTTACTGAAGCAGATCATATTCTAACAAAAGCTATTTGGTGCTAGAAACAGTTGCTTGCCCCCTCTCAGAACAAGTGCAACAACTGAATAACATGTCCTTTGTGAAACTGTCTGTCTTCCACTGCAGACTCTGGTTATTGGCCATTAGTCTGGTGTGTTTTCATGCTGAATGGTGTTGAATATGTCAGGTGGAAAGTTGCAGTGCCCCATATGCTTCCTAAGAGTCATGCAGCAATGCATCATCTCAAGACTGTTCACAGTCCATTAACCAGCCAATTGCATTGTGTTGTGTTATCAACACAGCTGGAAAATAAAGCAGAAGAGTACATCGGACTGCATAAATTGTCTGCCACATACATGGTACCACAACAACAAGTCAAAGATCAAAGGAAGAACAGATTATGAGTAAAGTAGGAATACTGCAGTAGTATCACATGGGAAAAGAGGTTGTACTTGGTTTTATTGTCATATGTATTATGCGATTATTAAGCAATCATCTCTGTTTTCTAAAAGTTTTCAAGTTCTACAGTGAATTCGAACTTAAGTATGCATACTTAATGTTTGCATATGAGACAGTGAAATTCAATCAACCATAGTAATGTTTGAACAGTGTTTGCTCTACACGGTGGAATGGGTTTGCTTAGTTTTCCAAGATGCTGCTTTCAGTATTACTGTAGTGTCCAGCAGGGATCAGCAATCAAGTAACCTCCACTTGTTGAAACAAGCAGAAAAGCATACTATGCTAAAGACCACAGAATCTGCTTTAGAAATAGTAAATTAGACAAAATACAAGAAAGGTAAGGATGTGGCCTAGGGTAAGCACATTTTAGCACTGTAAGTACATCTTTTGGAAAAAAAAAATACTTGAAAGAGTATCTTCCCAATAACAAAAGGGAAATAGAAACTGTTGCATGCAAGATGTTTGTTCTTATTTGTGAGGTAGCAAAACACACAGTGGAACATGCCAGTGTTGCAGGACAACAAGTTGTGTAATGATATTTATATCCAGCTTGCTTCTGACAAATCTGTCTTGACTGAGAAATGGAGCAAGAGGTTAGAATCAAGATGCTCAGAAAACTGTCACTTGTCACAAAATCTTCATAAGTGCATTTCAGATGTCATGCGATGGAAGGCTCTGAATAACTTATTTCTGCCAGATCTAAGAGCACAAGATAGACATTTGGGGTGGGTTGTGGGAATCAATACACTAAGAAACATTCACAGAACCATGTGGGATTCAACATTTGGACACCTGATGGAAAAATGTTTTTTGTAAGCTTCTGAAAATATACAGACATTGAAACTGTTGGAATTGTTGCCATTTATGTCAGTGAACCTGGAATTTTATTCCGTTTTCTATGCAGTGTTTCTAAAAGCCAGGTCTGCGTAACAAAACAGGTGTTTCTACTGTCCCTTCAAAGTCTCTTCAGGGCTCTGTTGAAGACTTGCCTGAAATATTCAGGATTACATCTCAGAAATTTGTAAAAAGAAATGGGAAACTTTCTTCTTTTGTTGGAGTTTTTTTGTTTGTCAGAAGAGGAAATGCTTCATTATGATGAATTACTTGAGATCATTTAAACATGTTGGAGCTCTTGTCAACTTGCCCATTTTAATTTCAGTAGCCCTTTTTGCTGGGGACACCACAGTTCTTATGGGAAACATGAGTCTTGCAAGCACTTTCCACTAGGTACTGCTTTTAATCTCAGCAAATCATCTTGTAAACAAAATCTTCTTAGACCCAGCTTTGAAAAACCTGTATGTTTTTTTGGTGAAGGGTTTTTCTGGCAAACCCCATGGAGTCTTCCTCTAGGAAAGACGCTGCTTTCAGAGGGACTGTCACTAAGAAGAAGCTGAATAAAGTCTAGGTTTGCTTTATGCCAGGAGATGGCCCTAGGCAGCATGAATAGTTTTCCCCCTTTAATGGTCTTCAGTTTTCTCCCTGGCTCAATAGCCTGCAACTCTTTTGTGAAACAATGGTATAACAAAGCCTACAACAGCCCAGCTAGTACTCTAAATTTACAGCTGTACTCCATACAACTTCATCCTTCTCTCTTTTTTCTTTTCTGCCAAGAAAAAAACCTGAATAGCCAGAATTAGTGCTGCTTGAGTACCACTTTGCTTGCCAAGCAATTTTATTCAGAAAACAGATGGTTCAGTATGTGAAAGAGGGCTGGTAAGGACCTCTGTGTGAGGTCCATGACAGGCTAATCTCATTCCAAATATCTAGGTGGCTAGAATTCCCTCCCCTTTAATACAAATCCTTAAGTGTTAAGTCAAGCGGAAAATGAGTCTAGTCTACATTTGTCTTGCTGAATGGCAGTCAACTCCCGCCTAATCTTTCAACATGTATTTGTTCAATGGATCAACAGATTGTGTAAGCAGCATGACAGACAGGTTTAGAAATGTGTCTGCTTCTGTTTGGTTGGTACTGAACCATTGACCATTTTATTTGTGGATCCATCATAAATTAATTCTCCAGGTTACACAGTACAAGTGAGAAGGGAAATACTTGTTCTCACTGTGTTGAAGGGAATGTTTCACAGCTGTCAGCCTCCAGAATGGAAGCTGAATCACATCAGTACTACTATAGCTTTATTTTTCAGAAGCTGCATAGATATAGCTCTGCTTTCACAAGTCTTTTGCTAATTGCAAACTTCTCATCAAAGATAACATAAGGCAAAAGACAAGAACTGTTACTGTCAAATACTTATGTAATAATTTGGGAACAAATATATAACAGTGATTGTGTGTGTTATTTTAACTGTGTTTGACAAAAGCGAGGCTAAGTAACACCACAAATATATGCAACATTGTTAATGATGGAAATACATTTTAAGATTTCATCATTGCAACCAATGCAAAAACAACCTGATGGGTGTAATGAAATCTGAAAGTAGTCTAGGAAGGTGGCAGTCCCAACATCAACAGGAATGTGGAGAGTGTAAATGCTTCAATTAAGTCTTTCTAATCTGAAAATTGTTTCTGACGGTTTCTATGTGACTAGTGCTGTCTCATGTGGGATGAAGGAAGAGGAGGAATGCTAGGGCCTAGAAACTACCCTTCTGCAAATGAAAAGAGCGCACCTGGAAATCCATGAGTAGCAGGGCACATGGAGGTGGCTAGGGTCCTGCCAAACAGTCCTCAGCGGCCAAAAAGGCCAGAATGCGAAAATTCAGTGTCTGCCACTTTTGGTGACTGTGTTGGCTTTGAGCCACTGCCTACCCAGGGAGCACAGACATATAGCATAAAACTTCTTTTCCCATATGCATCTCTTCACCTTTGTTGGGGAAGGGCTTAACAAAAGGAAAAAGATTAATAAAGAGTCACTTTTATCATTGCCACGCATCCTGATTTCCAGATAAAGCTTTGAAAATAGTTCTAAACAAGAAAGAGGCTTATATTGTCCTAGCTAGGTTTTTGAAGGCAGAAAAGTGTGCCTCCCTGCAGCCCACCTCATGCTTTCTTTAAACAGATTTGATCTGGAACTAAATGGCTCTGGAAAAGAAAGGCAGTGAGGAGAGACTTGGAGAAGAAGAAAGGATACTTAGCTAAGGGCTTAGGTTCCTTATGCAGTCAGAAAGAAACTGGAGGAGAGTGATTGCTATGGGCTACTTTGCTGTTTTAGATGGTTACATTCTCATAGAGGCAAGCTTTCGTATTCATGTTCTGTGGGATTTCTGTCAGCCTTTTATTTTACTCTCTTAGGCATTGAGGCTTTTTGAGATTAGTAGGCACTGACTGAATTTTTTGTTGTTTGAAAGCTTAAGCTTTGGTGAGGAGTATGAGCTGGACTTATCTTTTTTTAAAAAATAAAGAAAAAAACAGGAAAAATCTATTGTTGGAAAAAAATGCACATAATTGTGTTAATTTCCTCTATTTTTCAGGTTTTTTTGGTTGAGAGTAGATTTGTCATTTTTCTAGGAAAAACTGCTTCCAACTTTTAGTTCAGTTGAGAAAATAATTTCTTCCTGATTGGACAGGTACAGTTGGACTCGATGATCTCAAAGGTCTTTTCCAACCCAGCGATTCTATGATTACTGACCATCTCTTATAGAATCTGAAGAAACTAGTACAGCAAAAAGGTGACAAGAAGGAAAGTGACGTTGAGAGTATGAAGAAGAAAGTAGAAAACAAAAGTTGAGCATTTTTATAAAACTGAATTTGGCACGTAGAAAGGAAATACGAGCTAATAACACAGAGAGTAGCATGAATGTTATCCTGTGAGCTTGGAACCACTATTTCTTGGCTCTCATCCTCTAAGAAAAAAACTCCAACATCTATGTGAGTATCTATTCAGTATATTAATCCCTGGAGTATCATTTTACTAATTTTACTTACTGTATTTCTTTTATGTGTCATGATGCTGGCTGAAATTTCCCTTATCTCCTCCTCTTCTGTCTTAAGAAGATGTAGGGGACTTCAGGAATTGCTTCACGAATACAGCATTTTCAAAACAGTAGCTTGGGGAATAAGATGGCTATTAACTCCCATGTTTGCTGCAATAAATAGTCCTACACTGTCCTTGTGAATGCATTTGTAATTTTTTTCCATTCTTTTTTTTTTTTTTCTTATAAACAGTGGGAAGGTTTGGGTACTGTCTTACATGCCATTAAAGCTTTTGAATATCACATTCTTTCTTTTATGTTTTATTTTCAGCTCTTGCTTTAGACAACATGAAGAGTTCTTTACTTTGCCAAAAATGATACCAGTTTCTCAATATTTTGAAAAAAAAATGACATGATATAAATCAACACAAAACCCCTCCACCGAGCAGCAAATGCATAAACGTACCAATGCACATATAGAAATGTCAGTAGATATCCTCACTACTTCTTTGGCAGCTACTGCTTAACGTGAAATACTGAACACTGGCTGCGAAGTTTAAGCATGATTTGCTGAATGATTCTACTTCCTTGCACTTCTGTATATATACAGTAAATATCAAAAGAGCAACAGAATTACTTAGACACCATAATTTATAATTTTTTCTCTGTATACATAATTTGCCAGGCTGAGAAATTGAAAATTGTAGCAGAAGAAATATTTTAACATGCTCATTTACAAAGTAATTCCTCTAGAATCGTATATTACTTCCATATCAGTATCTAGCTAGATAATTTGTTATTTGTTGTTATGATTAATTGCAGAAATTTGGTTAGAATAGCTGCTGATGCTCTACTGATAAAAAGGAATTTTCTAGTTGTAAAGAAGGCTAACTGAAAATCTGAGATTTTGGCTCAAAGCATGTTTTCCTCTCCACTGCAAATCTATTTTTGTTATTGAAAAGGTAATTCTTTTTATTCGTAGATGCTTCAGTCTTCTGGGTCCTCAGAGTCCTCTTCTTCCTCATGGTCAAAAGTCCTGACTGGGTTTCACTGGGGAGAGCAGGGAGGGGAATACAACCACTGTGAGCTACAGGCAATGTGTTTCAGGGGAACTTGGGCTGAGTAGACTCATCTGCATAGGAGAATGTAAACATGAAATCTTCAAACTAGAAGCCTCATATAGTATTATTATGAAACATTTTAAAACTTTTTCTGTCTTTTGAAAGTTTACCTCCTTCTTGCTCCTTTCTTCCTAATATATTGAGGAATTTTGTGGAGGAAACACGAGTTCTGTTTTGAATTCTGCCATGGAAGTCCAACAATTCCTTAGTGTTTTTCACTCTGTTTTGAATGCTGTACCCTGGGTATGCGAATTTGGACTTTAATTCTCACTCCAGCTACTTGTAAACCATGGTATATAACCAAAGTAGAATGAATCAGCCCTTCAACTACTTGCAAAAAATTCTTTGATAGAATAGGCAACAGAAGGCCTTGTGCCACCTTACGTCTGAAATGTCATAAACTACTTTTGTTGCGTTCTATCAAAAGGATGTTTAAATATGGGGTTTATTTTGTCTGCTGCTTAACTTGTCTTCTGTCACTGCTGGAGACTGCATGATAAGTAAAATTTCAGCTTCAATATGCTCTAGTGAAGGAAGATATGGTACAGCACAGCAGACTAGAGTGACTTGCTAAAAGCAGGGGTTAGCAGAATGGCCACCTTAGACTCCCAGAGGGCAGACTTTGGGCTGTTCAGAAGGCTAGTTGATAAAGTTCCATGGGAGGTAGCCCTTAAGGGCAAAGGAGCCAAAGAGGGCTGGATGCTCTTCAAGAAGGAAATACTGGCGATGCAAGAGCAAGCTGCCCCATGTGCTGGAAAATGAGCTGGTGGGGAAGAAAAAAAAAACAGCTTGGTTGAGCAGAGAGATCTGGGTGGATATCAAAAAAAAGAGGAAACTCTGTGAGCTTTGGAAGAAGAGGCAGATATCTCAGGAGGACTACAGGGATGAAGTGGGATCATTCAGAGAGAAAATCAGAAGGGCTAAAGACCAACTAGGACTCAGACTGGCCAATTCTGAAAAGATAATAAAAAAATCTTTCTACAAATACATCAGTGGTAAAAGGAAGACCAGGGAGAATCTCTAGTCTTAATTGGATGCGAAGAGAACAATTGTGACAAAGGATGAGTACAAGGCTAAGGTACTTGATGCCTTCTTTGCCTCAGTCTTTAATAGTAAGGTAAGATGTTCCTTGGGTATTCAGCCTCACAAGCCAGAGGACAGGGAAGGAGAGCAGAACAAAGTTCCCATGATCTGTGAGGAGGGGACCTGCTTGGCCAATTAGACATTCACAACTCTATGGAGCTGGATGGGGTCCATCCAAGGGTATTGGGGGAGCTGGTGGACATGCTTGCCAAACCCCTTTCCATCATCTACCAACAGTCCTGGATGACTGGGGAAGTTCCACTTGACTGGAGGCTGGCTGATGTTACACGCATTTACAAGAAGGGATGGAGGATCCAGGGAACTACAGGCCTGTCAGTCTGACCTCAGTGCCGGGGAAGGTCATGGTACAAGTTGTCTTGTGTGCTATCACACAGCACATGCGAGACAACCAGGTGGTCAGGCCCAGTCAACACAGGTTTATGAAAGGAAGATCCTGCCAAACTAACCTGATCGCCTTCTACGACAAGGTGACCCGCTTGTTGCATGAGGGAAAGGCTGTGGACATAGCCTACTTGGGGAAGAGCAGCTGGAAAGCTGCCTGGTGGAGAAGGACCTGGGTGTATAGGTTAACAGCGGGCTGAACACGAGCCAGCAGTGTGCCGAGGTGGCCAAGAAGGCTGATGGCATCTTGGCTTGTATCAGAAACAGCGTGGCCAGCAGGTCCAGGGAGGTTATTCTGCCCCTGTACTCGGCACCGGTGAGACCGCACCTCAAATCCTGCGTTTGGTTCTGGGCCTCTCACCACAAGAAAGATGTTGAGGCTCTGGGGCGTGTCCAGAGAAGAGCAATGAAGCTGGTGAGGGGTCTGGAGAACAAGTCTTACAAGGAGCGGCTGAGAGAGCTGGGGGTGTTTAGGCTGGAGAAGAAGAGGCTGAGGGGAGAACTTATTGCTCTCTACAACTACCTGAAAGGAAGTTGTAGACAGGAGGGTGCCGGCTTCTTCTCCCAAGTGACAGGGCACAGGGACAAGAGGGAATGGCCTTAAGCTGCAGCAGGGGAGGTTCAGATTGGACATTAGAAAAAAGTATTTCACCAGAAGGGTCGTCAGGCACTGGAACAGGCTGCCCAGGGAGATGGTTGAGTCACCCTCCCTAGAGGTGTTTAAAAGATGGGTAGATGAGGTACTTGAGGATGTGGTTTAGTGACAGATAGGTATGATTGGACTCAATGGTCTCAGAGGTCTTTTCCAACCTGATGATTTTATGATTCTATGATTGTAAAAAAGTATATTGCAGTTTAAAATGATTACTGGCAGTTTCATATAGGAGCATGTTATGGTTGGAGTCAAACCATTGGTTTGCAGGAAAGTTTCTAGTGGTTTCAGCAGTAGGATTAAGTTCAAATGGAGTCTCAATGGCACTGGAGTGTTCTACAACTGAAAAGTGCTCCTGGTGAAAAATCGACTGAAAAAAAAACATTTTAGGAGAAGGCGAATCTGTGGAAATATATTCCTGTAGGGAGCATTGTTCTTCCTGTTTTCTCTTTTGCATCAACAAAAGCTTAACATCTGTAACATGGCATAGAAATTGTGCTCTTCAGACACCTGGCTGAAAGGTGTTTCTGAAAGTTTACCAGCAGCAGACAGGGAGCACCCTTTTTCAGGATATTACTGGCCCCAGTTTCAATGGCCGGGCAATGCTTTCCTGAGCAGTTTCTGTAAGGCTGTTTCACCACACTGTCTCCTAGTCCTTTCTGTTTTCTAATGGCATATTTCTCACCATCTTCTGTGGCATGCTTTGAGATTCACAGCTAAAATGCCATGTAAAAGCCAGGTCGTGCTAATCTATGCTGGCAGCCTGTTCAGGTGTCGTGGTTTCGGTGATGCATTTGTAAGCACTCTTAATGTAAGATAAATCTGACAAGTGCTAATTCCAAACACCTACATTATTGAAACTGAGAACAGCTTAGTTAAAGCGCTTTGATTTTCCTGAGGACATATGTGGTCTCTAGATACAGCATCTCAGTCTGCTTTTACCTGAAAAATGAAAATGTTACGTTAAAGATCCCAATTCTAATCTAAAAAACCCAAACTAAAACAAAACAAACAAAAAAACCCAAAATAGCCAATCAACCAAGGAAAACCCCATAACACGAAGATATAGAAAGAAAAACTCATCTTTTTCAACTGACTTTTACATATGGGTTTTCTGTGTAGGAGATGGGAGAATACTGAAATTACTGATGTCAAGATGATAATCAAGGATTGAAGAATAATAAAAAAGTACTTTGCTATGCTGGTGACTCCAACAAGGTGAAAGTCACCTGTGGGTCAGATAGCAGAATGTGTTTGAGGTGAGGGTAATGTTGTGCAGCTGCAGAACAAGCATGAGACAGTGAGAATCTAAGTGAAAAATAAGAGGTGATTGAGCAGTCTGCAAACCACAAGGGAGGCTCTCAGCTATGCTATGAAGGATTTGCAGATTACAGTGTGATTCAGGCATAACTGCTGGAAAAGAGTGCAGAGAAAGCTGTTTCACACAGGAAAAGACTTGAACATCATACTGCAGATGTGTATCATCTGGATCACGTATTTCTGTAAGTACTGCAGAACCTCCTTCTGAACAGTGGAACTGTTCAGAAAGTGGGATTCTTTTCACATCATAAATCTCATACCTTGATATTATTCATCCCTGAACAAAAATAACAATAATAAAGCCTCATTTAAAAGAACAGTCATTATGATGTCTTTTCCATTGTTCCTTCTTGGCTTTTCTGTTGTGAATTGGTTTTCCATAAATAATTCTCTCTGTGGATATGTAGACAAAGAAAGGTTTCTGGGTTCTAGATCAAAAACTTTTCAAAGTCATCTGCTTAGAGAAAAACTACAAAGGAGCAGGGAGAAAGATAATGAACCTTTATCTTATTTGCCAAAACTTTCACTCTAGCCTTGAAATATAGTTTATGCAATATTTATCTATCTAATCCTTTTCGTTTTTGCCTGTTTTCCTCTTGCTCTTAACTCATGAAAATATCCTAAAAAGAGTGTTTCTTTCATTAGAGAACAGTATTATTCCTTTGCTATTTTCTTGTTACTCTGAATAATGTAATGCAATTATTCTGTATCCTTTTAGCAATTTTTCCTGACATTCCAGCTAAATCTTCCTTTGTTTTTTGTTCCTTCATGTGATGTAATTTCCTTTTTGAAGTTATAATGAGCTTATCTCCGTGAATCACTAGAGAACAGCCAGGCTGAACTGTCAGCTTTTAAGTCTGCCCCACAGTGACACTATTCACTGTACACACTGTTTAGCTGAACATATCGCCCTATACAACACAACTGCAATAATTACTTTAAAATGACAGATCTATCAAAAACCACCCTTATTCAGAAAGAATCTATAAATGGTTGGAAAATTATATTTTTATGTAGCTATTTTACAATTAAAAATGCTGTAAACTTTTAGTATGTTTCTGAAGTACTAGTTATGTCAAAACAAAACGTTAGCCCTGTAGAAATACAAATTATTTAGATAAAAAAAAATCTAAGAAATCTATCTGGATACAGCATAGGGAAAGAAAGAAGGATTTAAACTCTTCTTCCATTCCAATTCTGTGGTTCATGTGTAGCTCCTTCTCATCTCATATGCTTTCTAATTGTAAAATGAACAGCAGGAAGAGAAGTTTTTTTTCCTTGGATATGGTAGAACAGCAGGAGTCTTCAAGTTAGACCCTGTGTATCTGGAAAATGATCCTTGTCACCAACTTGTAAGGCATTTCTCTACAGAAAGTAGCTTCTTCAGGGTTAAGATTCTGTTTGGCAGCTAGGTGTTTTCTGAGTGCTTAAACTTGCTCTTTTGAGATGAAAGATTTACAGTGAGTTGGCATCTTATTCCTCTGAACTGGGCAACGTCTAACAGGACTGTCAGGGCCAGGATTAGGAGGTGGGGAATTTGAAGCAACAGGATTACATTTAGTGGCCTCTTTTCTTAAATTCCTGCTCAGGACTATTTTTAAAGGCTAGACGAAAATGGATATTCCACTAAGAGGATATGTCTGGGGTGATCAAAATCTCTTAGGAAAATTTCCAATGAACACCTATAAATTAATGTACAGTTCTTTGGTCATAGTTGTACTTTTGAAGTTTTTTTTTTCCTTTGTACATAAACTATTTCCTTTCTACTTCAATGTATACAAGGTGGTACTTGTTTATATAATCCCCTGAAGTTTTATTGTGTAATTAGCCTGCAGATTTTTCTTAAAGATAAACTTGTTTTACAGTATTTCCCTTCTCTTATTCTAGTCTTTGCAAATACAGGAAATGGTCCTTGAGGTCAGAGAGAAGCAGTGGAACATGACCATCCCTGGAAACTCTCCCACGTAGCATAAGAGTTATCAAGGAGACAAACGATGCATGACGCTGTTTTTTTAACTTATTGGATTTTAGGTTTTATGACTTTGGCTGTGGACTCTGCTGCTGACTCTGAGCAAACAGCTTAATCACTCTGTGCCTCTGTAAAAGGGTTAGAATAATTCCATGTTGCATCAACATAGTGATGAAAATGAAGCAGTGTTTCTAAGTCTCTGGTTAGTGTGGCCATGAGGTTAGGCAGCGAAAGCTAATCCAATTGCATCCTTATTAGTGAACAAAAAGTTGTTTAATGGTACTGTAATGGTAGTCCTGGAATTATTATGCGCAATATATCCACTGATGTAGCTGTAAAGCCATGCCTTGATGTGGTTTGTAAGCGAACAGGGGAGAGGCTGGAGGGGGTGGAGGAAAGCTCTGGGTCAGCTCTTCAAGTTGCATGGAGAGGGAGAGTACTGATGAGTCATGTCTAGGCGAGAATGAAATGTGTGCATCTCCCTCCCCAAACTTGTGCTTATTTTATTGATTTGGACTTCAGAATAATCTTGATCTCTCTGCTTTTGGGACTGCTTGTACCTCTGGGTAATGATCATCGCAAACATATGGTCATAAACACCAAAATTATCTCATGACTAAATCTAGCTAGCCCTGGATTTTCTCATCTTCTCAGATGGCCAGTGCTGGCTGCAAGTCAGCTTAGTGCCAGCTGGCAACTCTCTCATCTCTTCTGGGGTGGGCAGTGGACAGCAGCAGTGGAGTAGCATAAAAACCTTTTGCAGAAAATTAAGTGCAGAGTGGGAGAAGAGTATATAATTGAATGTCTCTGCACCCCACAGTGAGATGACCCCAACCTTGAAGTCATTGCTGTCTAAAATGCCCATTCTCAAGCTGAGCACACTGGTTACATCACCTTGGTGTGAGCAGCGCTGAGATGCCTCATGGACGACTGTCACCTTTCACCCAAGGGAACCAGGGGAAATCAGTAAAACAGCTGGCCAAGCTAAACATTGCTTTGTAGTGAGAGCTGCATGACTGGTCTGTGGGTCCCTCTTGGTAGAAGTAGGAGATGCTTTCAGCTGCTACACGTTGTGCAGAGCCACCATACAGTTTGGGTCGTTTGGGTTAGTAGCTGTGAGAATTCAGGGGAATTTGAAGACTGGGAGATCCGTGCTTCAGCCCTCCTTCATGGCAGAACTCCTCTAGGAGTGAATTACTGAGGTCAACAGTCACTAGCAGGCTTTGGATGTATATTGAGAAGGATTCAGAGGTGGACATCAATTGTAACAAAGTGTCAGGAAAACTTCTATGTCTTGCTGGTTTATGGAACAGAGAAGTAATCAGGAAATTTCTGAACTAGCTCTACATATAGTGTTTGTTTTGTTCAGAAATGATCCAAAACAGTGCAGATTATCCTGATGAAGAAAAATGTGCATGAATGCGGTGAGTGACAGAGTGACCAACAGATATATGACATATTAATTTTTTCCATTATAGATTAGGCCTGTTCCTGATATGCAAATTCTGAGCAGAATTGATGTGCGAAAGCAGACAAGGGGGGCTAGGAGCATTCGTTAGAGCTTGGCGTTGTTTCCAGATCTAATTATAATACGAAGCGGGGATAGGGTATGAAAATGTAGTAGGCGCTTATACCTATGCATGTCTTTATACTATAACTAGCTGCTTGTAGTGTGCAAGCTAGGAGGAGAACCCCCTTGCACCCCAGTGCTGGAAATAAACATACCTGCTTTATAACTCATTTTGGGTTATGGAGTTTGATTCTGCAAAACAAGATTAGGATTAGAATTAATTACTTATCACTTATTTTAAATGGTGATAATTACTTATTTTAAATGGTGATAATGCATCCTTTGGGATCGTTAATGTCAGAGAATTAAACCTCATTGCTTATCTCAGTTTTGTTTGCCATTTTTGTTTATGCTTCTTCGGTTGAAGTAATAGAAAATAATTCAGGTAGTGAGGTGAAGTCTTTGTGTTTTGTACTAGTGCAGGGAGTTGAGCTTCTCTATGGTGTTCTGTGCATGAACTGCAGCTCCCTAATGGAGGTTTGTGAGTGACTTGAGGAGGGTTGGGGCTTGAAGTATTCCTGAATCATCTCAAGCACCAATAACAAATCATACATTTAAAATTATGTTTACGTATTGATGAGGGCATTCTGAAAAAATAAAATATTTATAAATAGTTGATCGTCCCATGATGAAAGCTATAGAAAGAAAAAGTAATAAAGGTTACTCACAGTCCACATTTCTACTACTTCAGAATTGCATCTTTCCTTTGTGGATATAGCTGACTAACCCCTCTGTTGTCCCAGAGCCTATTGTTACATTCAGCCAGGACGTGGGAGCTAAACCAACCAATAAGAAGTACTGTTTTCCTGCATGCTGTAATTATAGTATTACATGTTTCCAGTATGATATGTTTACATGATGATGTAGGCATGGGTTATTATGTCTGTGCTCACTTCATTTCAGTGAAATTGAAACAGTGCAGGTTTTACTGCCTTCTGAATCTAGATTTGTCTTCTGATGTGTGAAATAACATTTTACAGGTGAAAAAGTCATTGTTCTGGGATTTGATGGCTAGTGGACATAAGAAAACAAATCAGAGTAAAAACCTACAGCACAGAGCTTATAACAGGCCTTTACTGCTTATTCTGCATTGAATGATGTTATTTCAGTGAAATGAAGCCCACTTTTCTGCTCTTTGTTAAATGGTATATTTTGAGTCCAGAAGTGAATTGAGTAAGTGTGTAAATTGGATGAGAGTATAATGAAATGAGGTTTTTTTTCTAGCATGGTAGATATTTAGATTTCAAATTTTTCTGTACAGGGTCAACTGTGAGCAAAGCTGTTCTAATATGTAAGGTCATTTAGGGAAATGTGTTTGAACTGACTTTGCACTTTATGGATATTAGAACCAAGCTAAGTGTCCCTACCTTACTCACCATACTCAAGTATGTATAACACTTTATATTGTAATGAATTGTGTCTGCGTTGTATGATTCTTCAATTCTGTCATATAATGCATTTATTATATATGGTCATTGGATTTATAATCCGGTGGATTTTTAGGTGGTGGGATATAGACAGCTTTCTTTAGTTAGGGCTACCAGAATTTAGGCGTTTACTTCATTTTATAATGTATATTGTACTTAGTGTACGTAATCTGAAGAAACAATCAAGTAGGCTGAGGTACAATATACATTATAGATTAAAAAAACCACACAAAACCAAAAGTGAGTCTGAGTGATAGTGATGTAAACGTGAAAGTTCTCTTAATACAAGGTTGAACACATAAAATCCAGTTTTGACCAGGCCTTGTGACATAATGTTGTTCTCTCCAGTGTCCCTGAATCTTATCCTATGACTGCCCTCAGCTACGCAAACTGGTGTAGTCTATTGAAGCCAGAGTAGTTTCTGCTGTTTTCAATCTGCTTCTCCTTTCCTTTGCCTCTCTGGTATACCTGAATACCTATCTGGTATTCCCTCATTTGTATTCCTGTCTTAATACCTGTCTGGTATTCCGTCGCTTTCTTTGTGCCCCATACTAGTTCTACCCTCACAATGTTTCTCCTTGCATCTAGTTCATCTGTCTGCTTTTGCAGCTCAATTTTATGCAGGAAAGGAGTGCATGTGCATAAAAGCTTAGGATATGTTTAAATAGCAGTGAAAAAATAAATATTATATAGGAATTAAATTTGAACTATTTCAATGACTAGTTTTCTATTTTTTTGAGGATAAGTAGAAACTGTCCTTTCTGTAGGGTGAAAGTAAGTTTAATATTGAAAATGGAGCTGTAAAAGTTTTTTGGAAAGAACAGAGTTCCCAGACTTACTCTCCTAACGAAGTGTGTTATCTCTCCTGCAACAGACTGGAAGATAGCTGTAACCCATTAGATGTGAAGGCATGATAATTTAAGCTGCTTCTTATTCTTCACATCCTTGAGCAGAATATAATCCACTCTGAGCGTATGTGGGCACAAAGTCTTTCTGCACTGAGGACTTTTAATAAAGTGGCAGCATTACCTACAGCTGATTCTGTAATTTCTTTTCACTTCTTCCCACTAACAGTTATAGGAACCAGTGCAGGTTTTACTGCCTTCTGAATCTAGATTTGTCTTCTGATGTGTGATACAACATTTTACAGGTGAAAAAGTCATTGTTCTGGGATTTGACGGCTAGTGGACATAGGAAAACAAATCAGAGTAAAAACCTACAGCACAGAGCTTATAACAGGGCTTTACTGCTTATTCTGCATTGAATAATCTTATTTTTCTACCGACTTGGATTTTTATCACCCAATATAGTAGGGTTTGCTGGAGCATTGTATATGCTGTCTAATGCTTTGTGGCATGATGATGGTTGCAGAGTAGGAGAAAATGAGGTCTTTAAGCTTAAAGGTAAGATACTGCATGTTATTTCTCTTCTGATGGATGAGGGAAAAGCTGTGGATGTAGTCTACCTGGACTGTAGTAAAGCCTTTGACACTGATTCTCGCAGTATCCTAATTGAGAAACTGGCTCCCACTGGCCTGGACAGGCATACCCTCTGCTGGGATAAAAACTAGCTGGCTGGCTGGGCCCAAATGCTGGTGGTAAATGGAGTTAAATGCAGCTGGAGGCCTGTCACAAGTGGTGTACCCCAGGGCTCCATGCTGGGTTCAGTCCTGTTCCATATCTTTACAACAACCTGGATAAGGGGATCGAGTGCTCCCTTAGCAAGTGTGTGGACGACACTAAACTGAGAGAAAGTGTTGATCTGTTGGAGAATAGGGAGGTGTTGGTTGACAGACGACTGAACCTGAGCCAGCTGTGTGCTCAGGTAGCAAAGAAGGCCAATGGCATCTTGGCTTGTATCAGGAACAGCATGGCCAGCAGGACCTGGAAAGTAATTCTTCCCCTGTACTCTGCACTGGTGGGGCTACACCTTGAATACTGTGTTCAGTTTTGAGCCTCTCACTATGGGAAAGACATTGAGGTGCTGAAGTGTGTTCTGAGAAGAGCAACAAAACTGGTGGAGGGGCTGGAGCACAAGTCTTACGAGGAGTGGCTGAAGGAACTGGGGAGAAGAGGAGGCTGAGGGGAGACCTTGTTGCTCTCTACAACTACCTAAAAGGAGGTTGTAGGGAGGTGGGGTTTGGTCTTGTCTTCCAAGTGAGGGAATGGCATCAAACTGTGTCAGGGGAAGTTTAGATTGGACGTTAGGAAAAATTTCTTCACAGAGTTATCTAGCACTGGAACAGGCTGCCCAGGGAGGTGGTTGAGTCATCATCTCTGGAAATGTCTAAAAGGTGGGTAAATGAGATTCTTGGGGACATGATTTAGTAGTAGACAGGTATTGTTGGACTCAATGATCTCCAAGGTCTTTTCCAAACTAATGATTCTATGATTCTTTGTAAGCATGGCTATTTAGCAGATGCTTGCCATATAGGGGAGTAAACATGCATCAGACCTCCCTTAGCCTGAGGAACATGAAGATGGTCACAAGAAAAGTGTGCTTGTATCTATGTTATTCTGCACAGAAGACTGTCTTAAACGTAAGAAAGCCTCAAACCTTGAGCATGTTGTCCAACTGAACAGTGAACTGATTGTGGGAGCATACTTAATATCCCTCTGATTTAAGGCAGATGGAAGAATCATCACTTTTACATCTCCAGGATGGCCTGTAAATTTCTTCTGGCAATGACTCAAATGGACATGTCTGAAAGAATGGGCATTTTTCTCACTTAAGAGGCTTTAAGGAAATCTACTGACATGGTGGTATCAGCAGGCATGTATTGTCATTCAGATCTGTGCCGTGCAAACCAGGCTTTCTTGGGAAACTCTGTTCTCAAAAAGCACACCAGAAACCTGTTGATAAACAGAGCACTGAATTTTCTTATAGTACAAAAGATTGCTGGTTAATTAATTTCAGTTATACTCTGCCATATTAAGTAGCAGAGAGTTTGGTCTGAGTGACATACTTTGTTTTATTCAGGGTGACTTTTTTGCTGACTCATTGCAGGAGCTTTTATTGCAGTGTGAAGAGGACTCTTCTTTCTCACTTTTACTGTGATGAACATTGTACATATTATATCACCAGATTTATGTAGAACAGAGGTGAAATGTTTTATCACTTTTTTTTTTGTTGTTGTTATTGCCAGAAAGTAATATGACTCACAAAATATAATTATTTTTTGTTAGAAGAATCAGCTGAATATATGAAACTCCTTCTTCTAATCACTTTCCAGATATCCTTTATGTTTGATGGATGGCCAGTAATACTCAGGAAGGACTCTTTAGTAGTTGGCGTAGAGTGAAAAGCTGTAGCTTATCTGTTAATGTTAGGACTTCTAAAGCTTGATAATATCTAGAGTGGCTGACTACATACAATATGTGCTGTATGAGGCACTTACAGGCACAGTTTATTTCATACCAAAATCTCAAATGTACAATTTCATACATTTTTAAAGAAAGAAAGGGACTGTTATAATACACACCCAATGGGACCCTGGTGTCTTCAACTTTTTCTATGCTGTTCATTTTGTACTTAGATGTTTAGAAGAGCAAAAGGCTAAACCATCATACTAGCTGAAGTTTTTTAAAAAAGCAGAACAGCAGTCCTTCGCTTGAAGGGATATTACTAATGTTTAAGCCTGTTCTTAGCCCTAAATGGATATGAATGTAAGTTGGTGGTAAATAAATTTTTGTGGAATGATGACCTACAGATGGAGTTTGACTGTAAAATATTGTATGCATAAATTTTCTGATAGGGCAGTTAAAACAAGTGCAACATCAAATCATCCTTAAAAGTTCTCTAAATATAATACCTTAATATTTAAATGAATAAAAATGTCTTGTTGGTTTTATTTCTTTACAGTGGGAACACTTTTATGTTGATTAGAGTTGTTCTAATTGCTGTGCAAATGTAGGAAGGTAAATTTCAAATGAAGCTGTGTGTGCACTAGTGTATAGAGATGACAGCAGGATTTGTTGCTTTTCTGTAAGCAATCAATACATTAACCTGTTTGATGTGAAGATTCTTGCTGCAGAAAATATCTTCTGTGCTGCAATAACTTAGCAAAAATTCTGGTTTTGCTAACTCACAATGTATCTAGTTTTAGTGCCACTATTAAGTGTTAATTAGAAGTTATGGTAAATAACAGTTCTCAATCCTCTATACTCTCTCCTGTTTTAAAATCATAACTACTGAAGTAGGATCTGACAGTACTTTATGCAAACGTATGTTGCATTTGTGTTTCTCCTTCTGTATTTAATAGCAAACAACCCTCACTTTAATTTTGGCAGTTGGTTTGAGTCTGATCTTACATTAGTGTGTCTGATAACTTCACTAGTGTCAAGATAGTTAGCTAGTAGTGGTTGGATGAGAATCATAGAATCCATCTGTGTCTGTTGTTGTATTGCTCTGGAGAAGATAAGGTGCCTGATAAAAACTTCACATCACTCTCAGAAGTGTTACAGTGCTCTAAATGGACAACTTATGCAATGCAGAGCATGCTGTGAAATTTATGAATGGCACTGTAACATGATAGAAGACACCCTGGTTGTCTTCTGCTGTGGTGGTGGCTAGGTAAAATACAGGCCTTTTCCTCCACACTATAAACTGCAAACACAGCTGCGTTATATATGCAATCAAATGCAAAAGACTTGATAAAGTTTTGCTTTTCAGAAATATAAATAATTTAATCAGATTAATGGTGTTGTTCTACCTGAGTTCTATAATTAGTAGATTATTGAAGCAGCACACAAGTTACCTAGCATTAGCACCTGTCTTAAACAGTGCAATCAAATTATATGAATATTCCTGTCATGCAATCTGTAAAGATAATAAGCCTCTAGCATTTTGTAAGCCATATAAATCCATGGATTTCACGTTAAATATTTAAAGCATAGGAGGTGTTATTTTTTAGAATACTGATAAAGAGAGTTCAGCCGTTACAGAGGCCTTTTCCGTCTGGTAAATCCCTTTTTATTTGAGTTGCTTTCAAACCTTTTAAATTTGTTTTTAGTTTTAGTTTTGTGTTTTGTCAATTCCTCTGGTGGTGATTTTTGGACTTTCTATGGTAAACACTCAAAATATTTTTACAGAATTTTTATCCTTTTGATATAGAGAGGATATTCACACAGGGTTACAAACAGATGTGAAGCAGACAGATCTTTTTTGGGCACCAAAGAAATCTTGCTTGAAATATTTGGAAAAGAGTGCTTTTCTTCTGAATACATTTACAAAGCAGAAGCTTCTTGCACTGATGTCTGCTCCACTCTAAGAATTTATTTGGGATAATTCTGAGGATTAGCAAAGCTAAAAGTGAGGATATTGTATAATTCTTGAGAAGTACAGGCCATGGGGAAAATGACTGATGTCTTTATTGAACGCAGAGTTGAACAGAAGCTTTTAAAGATCATAAAATTATGACTATCTGTCTGACAGTGACTGCTTAAATGTTTCAGTCATCTGGCAATTTAGAGTGAAAAACTTTGTTGGTAAAAGTATCTCTGTTTTTTAATGGTTTACCATGTCAAGCTGGATCTACAGACGTAATGACTGATAGCCTTTGAAATCCTTAGAATGAATTATGGTTTGTGTACAAGAGATGATAATGCAGTTAAAAAAGATTTATGTAGTAGTTCTTCAGAGAGCTTGAGGCATTAACACAGAGTAATAAATGAGTAAGATTTACAAATAAGAAATTACTTTACTGGCAGAGTCCTTTTCATCCCACATGGTTTTGCCTCTAGGCACTTACTGATGTTTAAGTGAAGACATACCTGATGAACCCCCCCAAGGAGCTGTGAATTACAGGGGCACCTGTGTTGTTAACAACCCATCCAGCTTTAATAGCAGCCAGGTACTTCACCTGTGGAGAAGTGAGCTTGTACATGTAGGACATATGTTAAAACTTCGTCAAAAGTATTTTTATGCCTCAGGCTAAATAACAGTTCAAAAGCTATTTTAACTTTTCTCAGCTTTAGGGGTGATTTAAGTAAATGGTTTCTAGCTGTTCTAAAGTATATTAACAACTCCAGATGATTTGTCCCTATCTATGCATAGATAGTCTGCAAAAAAGTCTTATCCTGGGCTTTAACAATTTTGTTTGGGAGATGCTTGACATCTATATAACAAATGTATTATCAATTATTTTATTACCACTACTGATAGGAGATATTTTTATGTATTTGACTAGAAGGATTTAGGCCTTCCAGAGAAGAAAGGAAAGGGATTTCAGTAATGGTATCTGAGCAGAGGTAAGAAATATTATATCCATCTCCTCCGCACATTTCCTACAGAAATTAGAGAAGGGTTTACTCTTTCTTCGGCTCCTACACCCCTCCATCCAGTTTTTTTTTTAGCTGGAAAACTCTCTGCTAAAATTTCACAGCCTCTTTCGCTGGGGAAAGCTTGTCTTAGAGCATGTACTGATTCCTTGGTGAGGATGATAGCTACTTGAAAGCCTACAGCTTCTGAAGCCTGAGTATTAGCTTGCTTAACAGACTAGAGAAACAGTCATTATTTGAAAGGTTTGGGTTGATCAATCCTATTACTTGCATTTGTTCATATATTTTAAAACATTTAGAAACCATGTATCATACTTTTTTCCCCCTTATCCAGCCTCTTTAAAAATAATACTGTAGTATTGAATTTGTTTACTGTTTTGTAGTAAACAAATTCAATAAAATGGGGCAATCTCAGTTCATGGAAACCTATTATTTCCTGATCTCATCATATCAGCCATGACATTTTCCTAGATTGAACTACACATCTGCATTATTTTGGTTTCCCTTTCAGTCAGTCTGCAACTGCAATATGCAGTTCATTGAGATCACTGATTCATGTTCCACTCTCCCTGTCCAAGAGAAATTGAGTTGGGCTGAAATATCAATGTGCAGATTTTGTAATCCCTCAGGAATTTTGATATTTTCCCAAAATAGCTTTTTATTTAAAATACAGTATTCAGTCTTTGGAATTTAACTAGGAGTACATGCACCTACAGAGATTCTAGCAAAGGGAAATATTTATCATATTTGTCTCACAAACTGTTATTTTGTCTAGAAAGGAAGCACGTTTATGTTTTGGAAGTGTAGTTCTTAACAAGCAAAGCTGAATGAAGTGTTTTTGCTCTTCATTTTTGCCCTCCTCTTTTTCCTTTCATGCACTAAAACTACTCACACACTCTCTTTATAGACTGTCTGTACATGAGTTTGAATTTGATGACATCATATGACAACATAGGAACATCAAGTGTGTTGTCTAGGACAAAGAAGGGCCATGTCATTTAACCTAGATGCATATAGGTTTGTTGGAGCCACCTTTTCTTACGTATCGCAGTGCACAGCCCTACCACTCACTTTCTTCTTACCTAGGAAGCCCTTTCCTGTCCTCCACCCCTTACAGCTTTTCACGTGTGTATACATTCAATGAGTGCAAAGACAGAAAATACTGTAAATTCTAAAGCAAACTTAATTCAGCTTTTCATGCATTTACAAACTCTTTGTAAAGACGGTAGAGGGAAAACATCACCTTTTTTGCTTCATAAGCAGGCATTTACCTGACCTGGTCAGCGTGGTGTAAAATGCAAGTGTGGAAGAGAATGAAGACTATGACTCTCGATGATTTTGGATGCTGTTAATGTAAAACTTGTTTCTGGCTAGGCAGCCTTTAATTTGGCATCTGCAGAAATAGAAGTTGAAGACACTTTTGATGGAAAAATAGATGCCTCTCTCCAAGGCTTGTTTCAAACATGATACAGATAGGATTAAGTTTTAGGAAATACCAGGTATTCAGTCAGGGCAAATTAGACAACTCTAATTTATCACTGATTCTAATTCTAATGAATGAGCTTTGGATGTGTCACTGCAGTGGGCTCTGATCATCTGTCTTCATTCATTCTTCCACCACTTGTACTTATTAGCTTGCTGGTAAGATAAGCCTTCTTGTTCCATCTACAGCTTGGATGCAATTAATGTTTTTCCTTCCCCTCGGCTAGGCAAAGATTGTGATAAAATATTTCATGCTGTTCTGCTCTGATTTCTGAAGCTTCTACTTCTCTGTTCAGACTTTATAGGAGAGAGTGAATTAATTATGATGCTTGGTTATTTGTCTGTGGCTGTGCAAATGGATGTATTTACGCATTGGCTGTTCTCCTAAATTTTGTTTTGGCAAGTATGACAGCTTTATTGATAAAGGGGCTAGCTTTCCAATTGGCTTTACAGTAATATCTGTTTTCACAGCCACAAGTCTGCTGATGAAACTAATGTCAAAAGCAGTTTTGTACTTGTAAATTTTCAGTGTTTCTGTCTCCACAATGGTCATCTAGTCGTCCTATTTCCTGATGCACAGTAGCGGTAACGTATATTCTAGCTCACTCTGCCAAAGGCACAAGCATGTATTATGTGTAATGAATCATATTATCAGGTTGATTCAGGCCTATGGGAGCAAGAAAAGTATGGTGCTACTTCCAGAATTTACCTCATGCACCTGTATTGATACTTAGCAATATTTTGCTGCTTATTTGGACTGCAGGATTTGGCCTGAATTCAGTGCTAGCCTGAAGCCTCCTGGATGAGGGAGGCGTGGTGCTTTTTAGTATCACAGTCATATGTGTAGCCATCCCCTGTAGTTAAAGTGGTGCCTGCATTTGCTCTTCAGCTGTTGAATGACTGAAGCCTGTTGTTGATGCAAGTCACTGGCATTTTTGACCTTTGACTTGCACCTTGGCTCTGGCTTCCTACTCTTGGATCATACCCCGGTTCTTTTTCCTGCCTCTTGGCAGCTTGTTCGGTTCTTGTCTTTGGCTTCGGCCTCAGGTTGTTTCCTGGCCTGAGCTCCAGACCCTTGGCTGTTAGGTGGGTTCCAGAATTTCGGTGTTTATCCCTGTTCCAGGCTTCAGCTGTGCTCTGATCTCCTGCAGTCTGCAAACATTTGATAACACTGGGATTGTGTGTGAGGGAGGAAAATGTAATTGCTGAGGAAACTTTTCTCTGGAAGGCCACGCTCAATCATCTGTCCCCACAATTCACCAGAGTGAGGCCTTACAGAAACAGAGGAGCTCTTCTTATTAAAGTTGAAAACTGCCAAATATTTTTTCCTTGGTTTTGGTGTATGTCAGCATGCACAGTCTAAATGCTGTTTTACTATATGTTTATTGGAAAGTGAAAAGCAAGAGCCATTTTGGTCTTCTGGAGCTTGTATTTGGACTGTATTTTCCAGAAAGCAGTGAAATAAGATATATTAAAAAAAAAAAAAAAAAAAAAAAAAAGGCAAACCAGTGAGGAAAAAAGCAGTGCTTTCTTGTTAGATGTACTGTCAGATCTCTTAGCTTTTTGATCCAGGAGAAGGAGCAAGAGAAAGAGAAGGGGAGGAAGATATTGAAGGAGGGGAAGACTTCTTACGTATATAAACAATTTTATTTTTTTCCTTTGAATTAATGTGATGCGATGCTTAACCTTAAACCATGTGGATCAGGGTGTTAGTATGACCTGAGTCCCATGGAAAGATGAGCTGTGACAAAATGTTAATTCCTTCAGGGAATACACAAGCATTTTAGTGGATTGGCAGCCAGGATCCAAGTGCAGGAAAAGCAGAAAACAAATGCTTAGGGAAAAGTAACAATATTGACAAAAATCCACCTACTGGAGACTTCACAAAGCCTGTCTGCAAAGCAAGGCCTGATTTTTGATTTCCATTTAAACATCAGATGACTTCAATCCCATTGAAAATCAGATCAGGAGTAGCCTCATCTGTCAAACTGTCTGATTGCAGACCATTCTAGGTCTCATTTCATGTGTACCGTATGTTGCACAACTGATTAACATGGGCTTTTTTTTTACCCCAAAAAAACCAAACAAATGCCCCACAACATAAAACATCTAAAGAAAATATGTAGTCTTTTGACGAGATTGTGGATGGAACAGTACGAAGAAGGAGATGAAAGGAAAAGTCTGATGAGTAGAGGATGAAAGACACTGTATCTTCAAGACTGCAAATCTAGGGTGGAGGGCAGCAGATAAAGGGCATGGGACATGGCAGACAGCACAAGAACAAGTTGGAGGGCTCAGAAAAACAGGAGAAACTAGGCTTGTAACTGTTTGAGAAAGAAGACAGTTTTCCTAGAAGGAAGAATGATTGCATGGAATTAACTACAGTCTAGGAAGGCACTGACAGTTTGGGTTGTGTTGGAAAGCAAGATTTGTAGCATGGATGTTTCTTCCTCCCATGCCAAAAATCAATTCCATTAAACTCAGACCCTGTTAATATGGAGACCTTATTTGTTCTTTCTTGCCTCCAGCTCGGGTCAGCTAGAGCCCTTTTTTAATGGGAATTTACTATTAAACACTTAAAACCAGAATGATTGTGTTTGTTTTCTTTGTCATTCATATTTATTGACCTTGCAAGCAACTTTTAAGTCTGATTCTCTGAACAACACTCCCTGTCTCCTGATTGAAATATTTTCCATCCACACTTTTCCTGTACATGTTCTTTTTAGTACCTTCCAAGGTCTTTTATCTGTAGTTCTGCCGTAGTTTTCTAACCTCATAGGAACGGGATTTGTTTTCTCGTGCTGGATGACTTGTTGGTTTAAGTCTTGTTTACTGGATTTTAAAGAGTGGTGGTAGCTTTGTATCAATGTACTAAACAGATTCTGGTAGATGCCTGCATATATGTTACGGCAAAAATGGACAAGTGTAAGTGTGGCACTGTATGCCTTTCTGGACAGAGGTAATTAAGCACCTTTATGTGGAGATCTCAGACTTCCTCTTAGGTCAAGAAGACTGCTGATACTAGTTGAATTGTCTTGGAATTTAGGTCTGTAAATTGTCTCTGGAAGTCTCATGTTTTCAGATAAAGACCCATCTCAAAGAAGTGGTACAGTAGATAAATATTTTTCCTGTCCTTGTATGCCTCTTCACAGGTGCTATGTATGCCAAATCTGGGAGCTGGGACTGAAATAACGGCTGTATGCAGTACTTACTTGTATAATAAAGTGGATTGCTACTTAATTCAAAGTCACATTCCAGACTGTGCAAAAGTTGTGCCCTCATGTAACCTCTTTCACATATCCAATGCAACAAGTCATCTTGCACTCATTGATAAGGTAGTAGTGTACTGGCTTCTTCATAGCTGCAGACTCAACCTGTCTGTCTAAGCTTGAGAACACTCTTTTAGTGGTAGCAGCCAGCTTTCTTTTAGATGAAGACACAGGGAAAGAATAGCAGTTACGGTGGGCCTTCTTCCACTCTTGTCCCTCTTCTTAGGAGTTATTTAATTGCGTAGGCATAAGGCCTGGAAATCTGGCTGCACCAGCCAGTTAGGACTACATACTGCAGCTGTCTGGCTGGTTTTCTGTTGCGCTAGTTTTCTTGTTACTGTGGTGTGATACTTATGTTGATGGTCTAGGATATAGCAACTGAAGAATTAAAGGACTTAGAATCATAGAATCATAGAATCACCAGGTTGGAAAGGACCCTCTGGATCATCAAGTCCAACCATTCCTAACACTCCCTTAACCATGTCCCCTAAGCACTTCACCCACACGTTCCTTAAACACGTCCAGGGAAGGCACTTGACCACCTCCCCTGGGCAGACTGGTTCCAGTGCCTGATGACTCTTTCTGTGAAGAATTTTTTTCTGATATCCAGCCTGAACCTCCCTGGCAGAGCTTCAGGCCATTCCCCCTTGTCCTGTCCTCTGTCACTTGGGAGAAGAGGCCAGCTCCCTCCTCTCCACAACCTCCTTTCAGGTAGTTGTAGAGAGCAATAAGGTCTCCCCTCAGCCTCTTCTTCTCCAGCCTAAACAACCCCAGCTCTCTCAGCCACTCCTTGTAAGACTTGTTCTCCAGACCCCTCACCGGCTTCATTGCTCTTCTCTGGACACGCTCCAGAGCCTCAACATCCTTCTTGTGGAAAGAGGCCCAGAACTGAACACAGTACTCAAGGTGCGGTCTCACCAGTGCCAAGTACAGAGGGAGAATAACCTCCCTGGACCTACTGGTCACATCGTTTCTGATACAAGCCAAGATGCGACTGGCGTTCTTGGCCACCTGGGCACACTGCTGGCTCATGTTCAGTCAGCTGTCAACCGTTACCCCCAGGTCCTTCTCCTCTGTGCAGCTCTCCAACCACTCTTCCCCCAGTCTGTAGCACTGCATAGGGTTGTTGTGCCCCAAGTGCAGGACCTGGCATTTGGCCTTGTTAAACCTCATGCCACTGGTCTGAGCCCAGCTGTCCAGCCTGTTAAGATGCCTTTGCAGAGCAAAGACTTAATACCTTCAAATCTTTACTTGGTTTTGGAGAAATCAATTCAGTGTTTTTATAAGTGAATCTGGTGTCTGACTTTTAGCCTCATTCAGGCTAGCAGATTCAAGCCAACTTTGTCATCTATTTTGAGCCCCAATAACATTTCTTGGGACACTGACAAATTTCAGTCAAATCACTCCTATACCCTTGTTTCAGTTTTCCCCTCGCTGTCCCATGAATGCAGTGTATTTTGTCTAACCTATATCAAGTCAATCGGTTGCTGTGTCTTACTTATTGTTGCCTACTGCTCCCGCATTTCCACCTGGTTGTTTTCTCATCAAAATCAAAGAGTTACTCTGTAATTAAACAGCTATAGGACATTGTGTTCCTCTAAGTAGGTCAGTGCCTCAAGGGCCCACATCACAGGATAATTTAGTTTGGAAGTGATGTCTGGACGTCATCTGGTTCAACCTCCTGCTCAAAGCAGTGGAGTCCCCTCTGAGACTAATCCCACATATCAGTCAGTTTTCTGTGCCTGACAGGTAACTAGTGGCCAGTAGGTAGGCAAGCCTAACTTTATCCTTTTAGCTTAAACAGGTTCCTGCTTCTGAGATGAGGACTTTACTGTGTAGGGCTTATCCACTGGGATGGTTATACCAAATTATTCTGACTGCTTATATGTCCTACTTATATGAAAATAACCTTGGCAAAGTTGTTATGCTTAACAGTGTCTGTTAGCTTACCAGAATTTTTTTATGTTCCTGTTACGCCTCCGAACACTGTTGTTTGTTCTTTCCATTTCTCTTTTACTTGTTTTAAAAAGGAACCTCAAAAATCTAATTGTTTTAATAGATGAGCTGAACTTTTGAAACTAGCCTTTGGTATAATACCAAAATTTACAGTCCACACAGCAGTAAAGTTAGTGCTTGGGAATAGTCTGAAGTCATCCATTAGACTTTTAGCTTTTCATAAAATAGTTCTCTATGAGAGTTCAAAAACCTCTAAGCCTTTCAGTTTAGAGAATTTGCTTGAGAAGAAATGCAACCAGCAGATAATCTATTTATGTATAAATTAGTACCAGATGTCCTTGTAATATGAACTGCCTGGATTAATCAAGCAGCTACCTGATTAAAATCTGGAATACAAATGAGTGAATAAATAGTTATTTGTTTTCGATAAGTCAGAGTTTGAGGGCTTGTTTCAGCACTCCTGCTGTTCTTTTTGGCAGCTATATTAACTAGCCGCTTTCCTTTCGTCATTCAAATGAAAGAAAAGCAGCCTTTGAATTTTGTACTCAGAAACTCCACTCATGTGCCTAATGTTCTTTTTTAATTAGAAGGATACACATATGACTTAATTAATCAAGCCTGTCTTAAAAATTATGCTTTTATTAATGGTTTCTGCACTCCAACAGATTATTAAGGGATTTGTGCTAAGTACCTGACATAAAACAGACTAATTTTGCTTCCTTTGTTTAATGTATTGAGAAATGGCTTGTTGATCAAATTTCAAAACATACATGCTATGAAATAATGTCCTATTTATAATGCTTTAAAATGCAGCAGTTTGGCAGCTGAATACTCTAGCAGTTTGTATTTAAAATAAAGTCAGTACCAGGCAAGAAATGAGAAGAATGGAAATTCTTTGACCACAGTGAAAATGGAAGTAAGTAAAAGAGAAATATTGCTTACATTCAGGCATTCTTCTTCTTCTTTTTCTTTTTTTTTTTTTTTTTTTAACAGAATTGAAGTAGAATAAACGCTTGGGTTTTTTTTCCTTCTCATACACCTTCTAGTTTAAGAACCACTTCTTTAATGTTATCTTGCTTCACATGACTTTCCACATTATTTCCTAGGTGATGCTGGACAGACAAAAATACAAAAGCACTTGTGAATCTTCCAGGAGCTAGCCTGGAGCTCACTGCCACTTGTGCCCATTGGGCCCCCACCACCCTGCTAAGTTCACTTTGCCCTTGGGAGCATGGAGGGGTAAGGAGAAAGAGTTCTTTTAATTCTCTGCATATAGAGTGTATCCAGGGAGCATGATCACATTTCCAGAACTCCTGCATGTGTTTGCCTTCAGTATTGTTCCCGTGTCTCACACTGTGTATCAGCTGTCTTCATTTTTGTCTATATCTACAATTGCAGTGCCTTCTCTAAAGAGAAATAGCAGAAAGTCATCTTCAACAAAAGTTTTGCTGTTTTGAAGCTACTAAGGTATTCTATGTTTATATGAGTGATAGTTTCCATTCCACTCACATTAACATACTTGAAGGTGAACAGAAATCTTTTCTAGAAAGGAAGAAGGATCTGTGCTAGTGTGTTCAGGAGTGGAGATGTCACCTTAATGGCAAAATTTCCATCGTTGTAGACTGTCTCTCAGCAAGATAAACTGGCTTCAACAAGTCCGTGTCTGGATCTAACTGTGTTCAGTCCTTCTTGGACTCTCTCCTCTTTGGTGTCCTGTCTGAGACAAAGGCACTGTGTTATCTCATCATGATCCTGTTGATGCCAGATTGCAACTCTGGAAAGGATCAGCTTTAAGTAGTTTTCTAGACATTGCAAGCTGCAGCCCACCTGCCCAGGAAAATGTGAAGGATCTCTGTGAGAAGGGCAATTATTGCCCTAGATAGCTCCATTGAGACATGCAAAATAAAATACTTACTAAAGTTTTAGTCTTCTTACTATTTTTAAGGATGTTTAAGTCCCATTTACTTAAGATGTGGTATTTCCCCTCCCACCCTATCCCCTTTTCTATCTGCTTTGTGTTCCTGTATTGGAACACTAATTCTTAACTCTTCTTTCCAAACTAATTGGTGACTGCACTTTTTCTTTAACTTGAGACCCATTTGTCTGTTGTCAGGTGACTCTACTGAAAAGTTGACCTGGAACTCACAGGCAGTTACTGCTAACATTTGTCCACTGGCATTTTAGGTGAATAGAAGCTAATCCTGACTCATTCTTCTTTGTTAGTGCAGTTAAGTCTACAGAAAAGAGACATAGAGAGTTTGAAAGGAGTTTAAGTCTCACATGTGTACTTTAGGTCTTGTAAAATGTGTATGGGTAGTTTCTCCAGATTTGTATTGAAAGCTTGAAAAACGCATAGATAATTTTGAAGAAAGATAAAAGCCATTTGAGATGCAGAGAAATAGAGGAACAGGAAAGGGAAAGAAAGAGAAAATTGAATTATTTTTCTAAAGGTTAAACAAGGCGTTTTGAATTAATGTTGAAGTCTCCTCTGATGGTCTGCCCATCACTGAGGACAATAAAGTTATATAGGATCTGAATTCATGTAAATGTTAATGTGTTGACCTTATCCTGATTACTTCATTTTTCTGTTTCCCATGGTAGTAGGACTAACTTTCTCAGACTAACGCTTTCAAAATGGACTCCTCTTCCATGTTTTCCAAGTTTTTCAGGGAAAAACCAGAATGAAACAGTCAATAAATGTCATATAGAAGTTTAGTGAGGAGCTTGATACAGATTTCTTTTAGTAGCCCCATACTCAAGCGATGATGGCTTAAAACAAAATGCTGCTTGTTAAAGGAATTCAATCTTCTGACAATCCTTATATGATGCATCTAGTGATGCATTCTGAGTAATGATTGTTCACTAACAACAAAGGCAAAGAAGTATTGGGCATTGCTTTTTATGTTACTTGAAAATCCCAGTATTCGTCTGGAGACAATTTCAAGAGTTACGAGTTATAGACTACAATATGTTTTACAGGCAGTAGACATGAACTTTAAACTTTCATAGTTACAAGAATTATGGCAGGACATACCAAAAAATGGGACCATAAGTCCTCTAGTTTGGATCATTAGAAATTGTTTTGATGGTGTCTGCTTAGAAGACTAGGAAAGTTTTGAGACATGATACAAAAGTGGTGGTTTCTAAATGATGGTTGTTTTTCCAATTATGCAAATGTGTTATACTTCTAGCATAGTTGATACAATATGCTTCTAGAATATTTTAGTCATATTCTTGCATATTTTAGTCAAGGCAAAGGACATATGTTAGTGTGTTGACAGGATATTAAATCTCTAATTAAAATAAGAGAATGGTAGAGCAGTAGCATGGTCCTGTGATTCATCTCTATGAATACTGAAACTTTGCATTACTTGTCCTTATTTTTTTTTCTCCGAATCTCCTGGATGTTCTTGCAGAAATGATTTCTTGGTTGGCTGTCTCCAGACTGCTCCACTTGTAACTATGTTCCAATATCTTTATTGCTGCACAACCAAACCAGACACATCCTCAGAGTGTACCATAGCTTCCTCTCAGTCTTTGTTGCTGGATTTCCCCCTGAAGTGTTTCAATGCCATGTACTTGTGCTTCATCGTGTATTTTTTCTGTGGGACTACATCTGATTACGGTGCTAGAAGGTCCTCGCGGATCTTGCATGCAGTTTGAACACAACTTGTATCTTTGCAACTGTTCCTGCTACTTAAATTTTAGTTGATTTAGGAAGAGTGCTCTGCAGGAAAGATTTTACAAGGTAGTGGCAAAATGTGTTCATGGACTGTGTGGTAAGTAAGTCTTGTTACAGTTAAGTGGAAGTTTTACAGCAGAGGTGAGTAAACATAGACTGTTCACGTTCAGTAATCAGCTGCTTGTGCATCTTCATTAAATTGGGTAACTCCAGCCACTGCATTTGGATGTACTCTTAGAGTAGTAAAGAAAAATTTGAAGCAGAGTTTCTTTTTCCTGTATTAGAAATACCTGAGCACTCTTTTACCGGTCTCATGGGTCGTCTGTACCTGAAACTCTCGCTGGGCGTTTGTCCTACTGGGAGTGATGATGTCTAGTGTAACTTTTGACCAAGAGTGTTTCATTTTTCCCCAAGAAATAGTGACAAAACTGGGATTTGAATGAGAGCTTTGGACATCAGCATGAATATGCCCCTTCTTTTAATGGATGCATTAAACTCATCATTCCAGAAGTTGCTCTCGTTTCTGCCTAATGTAGAACTATAATAAAAGTCTATTTTTAATACTGCAATGTTAACGTTATGGCAGGAAACTTGAGCTGGTGATTGACGAGTGCTTGGCACACCTGTTCAAGATTCAAGTATTCTTTTCCTGAGGGAATTGGCTGATGTGATTGCCAAGCCACTCTCCATAATATTTGAAAAGTCATGGCAGTCAGGAGAAGTCCCTGGTGACTGGAAGAAGGGTAATGTTGTGCCCATTTTTAAAAAGGGTAGAAAAGATGGCCCTGGCAACTACCGACCTGTCAGCCTCACCTCTGTGCCTGGGAAGATCATGAAACAGATCCTCCTAGAAGCTATGCCAAAGCACATGGAGGACGGGGAGGTGATTAATGGCTGCCAGCATGGCTTCACCAAAGGCAAATCCTGTATGACCAACTTAGTAGCTTTCTCTGATGGGGCAGCTGCAGCAGTGGACACGGGTAAACAGACGGATTTCATCTATCTGGACTTCTGTAAAGCCTTTGACAAAGTTCTCCACAACATCCTTCTCTCTAATTTGGAGAGATTTGGATTCAATGGGTAGAGAGTATGGCGGATAAGAAACTGGTTGGATGGTCGTATTCAAAGAGTAGTTGTCAATGGCTCAAAGTCCTGATGGAGATCCATGACAAATGGTGTCCTTCAGGAGTCTGTACTGGGACCAGTGCTGTTCAATATCTTTACCAATGATATTGACAACGAAGTTGAGTGTACGCTCAGCAAATTTGCAGATGACATCAAGTTGAGTGGTGTAGTTGCCACACCAAAAGGACGGGATGTCATCCGGAGGGACCTGGACAGACTGGAGAAGTGGGCCTCTGAGAACCTCATGAGGTTCGACAAGGCCAAGTGTAAGGTCCTGCACCTGGGTCAGGGCAATGCCCATTTTCAGTACACGATGGGGGATGATCTGATTGAGAGCTGCCCTGTAGAGAAGGACTTGGGGGTGCTGGTTGATGAGAAGCTCAACATGAGACAGCAATGTGCACTAGCAGCCCAGAAGGCCAACCGTATTCTGGGCTGCATCAAGAGAAGCATGGCCAGCATGTTGAGGGAAGTGATTCTGTCCCTCTATTCCTCTCTTGTGAGACCTCATCTGGAATACTGTGTCCGGTTCTGGAATTCTCAATGTAAGAAGAATATTGAGCTGTTGGAATGAGTCCAGAGAAGAGCTACAAAGAGGAGGGCTGGAGCACCATCCTTATGAGGACAGGCTGAGAGTTTCGGGCTTGTTCAGCCTGGAGAAAAGAAGACTCTGAGGAGACTTCGTAGCAGCCTTTCAGCACTTGACCTGGGCTTACAAGAGAGCTGGCGAGGGACTTTTTACAGGGGCATGTAGTGATAGGACTATGGGGAATGGCTTTAATTCTGACAAAGGAAGATTTACACTAGACATTAGGAAGAAATTTTTCACCGTGAGGGTGGTGAGGCACTGGAACAGGTTGCCCAGGGAAGTTGTGGATGCCCCATCCCTGGAGATGTTCAAGGCCAGGTTGAATGGTGTGACAACTGCACCACTCAGCTTGATGTCATCCGCAAACTTACTGAGGGTGCACTCAATCTCACTGTCTATTACTAGTTTAATTACTGAAAATATTAAAAATCTCCAGTCCCAATACAGATCCTTAAGGGACACCGCTTGTCAGGGATCTTCATCTGGACGTCAAGCCATTGACCACTACTCTCTCAATGTGACCATCCAACCAGTTCCTTATCCACCAAACAGCCCACTCATGAAATCTATATCTCTCCAAATTAGAGAGAAGGATGTTGTGGAGCACTTTGTCAAAGGCTTTACAGAAGTCCAGATAGATTACATACATTGCTTTTCCCGTGTCCACTGCTGTGGTTACCCCATCATAGAAAGCCACTATTATGGTCAGGCAGGACTTGCCCTTGGTGAAGCCATGCTGGCTGCCACTAATCACCCCCATGTCCTCCAAATGCTTTAGCATAGCTTCTAGGAGGATGTGTTCCCTGATCTACCCAGGCACAGAGGTGAGGCTGACAGGTCGGTAGTTCTCAGGGTCATCTTTTCTATCATGTTTACAAAGTTGCACAATGTTGCCCTTCTTCCAGTCACCAGGGACTTCTCCTGACTGCCATGACTTTTCAAATATCATGGGGAGTGGCCTGGCCACCACATCAGACAATTCCCTCAGGGCACTGGGATGCAACTCATCAAGTCCCATAGACATATATATGTTCAGGTTACTCAGGTGGTCATGAACACAATCGTCCCTACAGTGGGAGGGGCTATATCCCCCTGGTCCCCTTCTTGTTGTGCAGTAATCCAGGAGGGGTGAGAAGAGTGGTTGTCAGTGAAGACTGAGACAAAAAAGTTGTTGAGTACCTCAGCCTTCTCCTCGTCTGTTGACATGAGGTCACCATTTTCGTTCATCAGTCAGGGTACACTTTCTTTAATCTTCCTTTTCTGCTTAACACACCTGTAAAAGCCCTTCTTGTTATTCTTTGCTTCCCTTGCCAAATTCCTCTACAGCTGCGCTTTGGCCTTCTTGACCCCATCCCTATGCAACTGGTCAGTGTCCCTAGACTCTTCGCATGTTCCCTGTTCCTCTTGCACTGCCTGTGCAGTTCCTTCTTGCTCTTCAGTTTGACCAGCAGGTCTCAACTCAGCCACGCTTTTCCTTTCCCTGCCGGATTTTCTACATCTGGAGACTGAGAGGTCCTGTGCTTTACGGAAAGCATCCTTAAAAATATTCCAGCTCGCTTCTGTTCTCTTGTCCCCAAGGATGGTATCCTAGGGAGTCCTAAAGGCTGACTCTTTGAAGAGATGGAAGTTTGGTCTCCTAGAATTTAGTATCCTGACTATACTCCTTACCTGTCCCATATTTCTCAGGACTTTGATGACTATTCTTAGAGATGATTTATTCATTAAGATGGGCAGCTTACTGAATATCAAACTGTTTTTTATTTTGTGTTCTGGACACTAATTGCCGGTGGCTTCATTTCAGTGAACTGTCCTCTAAATTTAATTTTGGTCCCTGCCTTGTGTGGAATTGCTCATTTCATGAGCATAAATGTACTTTCAAACATTTTCTGTTCATTTCTGTTGTTGGCAGTTATCTACAAATAATACAGAAAACACGTCAAACTCATTTTATTGAATGAAGAACAGATGATTGTTGTAGTTAGCCTTTTCTGTTTGTTAGTTCACAGAATGCATTCAGAGCAACTACTTTTGATTTTTTTTTTTTTTCCCCACGGAATCAAAAAATAAATAGCACTGAACACTCTTAAAATGGAACATAGTCATAGCAGCTGGGAAATGTCTTCTATTTGCTATCATTATCAATAATTTTATGTATTTCTATTCCACTACACCACACAAGGATTGATTGCAACTTTATTTTAAAGTACTGATGATTGAAAAAAATAACTGTGGGAATTATAGCCAGAAAATGTTTCTCATGTGCAATGTTCATGTAACTCAGAAACAGTGGGATTTCACAAGGGCTCAGAAGTGCCTTATCTCTGTTCTTCTTGAAGTACTGTTCAACTTTTTTTTTCGCACTGGAAGAAAATGGCCCAGTTATTAGGAAGTTCTGAAGAAATGTATATCAGATCCTACTAATCCAGAAGTGATGAATTATCTTTCTGGAGAAAAGTGAGGAAAATGATGGGCAAACAATTGCCAGGCATCTTTGGACACCTTTGGCTCACTTCACCACTTATCAAACTAAATTTTTCCTGATGATGCTATGATGAAATATTGGGGAACCTTGACTGCAGAGCCCCTGAAAAGGGTAAGGACAGGGGCACTGGAGAAACTGGAAATGACTGAGGAAATGATGCTGAATCTATGGGTATGGGTATAGATGTATGTGATTTGCTAAGCTCATGAAACAGCTTGAGATACAAATTAGTTCAGGTCAATGTGCCATGTGTGCACTCTGGGCCATGTGATGGGGGAATCAGTGCGGCCCTATGTGCTTGGTTTTCATTTGTCCTTCATGTATTTTTTCAATCTGAAATGTGTGGGTTTCAGATATTACTTTGAGAATGGACAGCCCATTACTAGGTTTATACAGTTCCCCTACTAATGTACATCAATATAGGAGAAATATTAAAGGACCTTTCAATAAAAATAACGCCTACTTGTGATTAAGTATTAGATAACCCAACCAAATATTTACTGTGGGAAATACTATTTACAGAGAAATAATGACCATGTTATCTGAGTCATTTACAGATTCAAATCCTTGAGACTTCCTACTGTCAGGAAGATCCTGCTGCCGTAGCACCCAAGCCTTGTTAAAACATTACAGATGAAGAAATCCCAGCTCTCTGCTGGTGTGGGAGGATTGTGTCTTCTATATTCTCCTGTCTGTTTGGCAAGCTTTCCCTTTTGCAGAATTTGCAAGGATTCTTGGTTATAGTCTCTAGTAGTAGTAACTCCTAGGGGTAATTAAATTTGAATTAATAGCCTGTCTTTCAGAGATGTTAAGCATTTATGTACTTAGGGGTCAGATACTAAAATATAGGTATTCTCCCTTTTGCAATTGTAGTGCACATCTCCAGGAAACCAATTTTTCACTCCTAGAAAGGGTTTAATATTCAGATGTTGATCATCCTAGAAACAATTGTATTCACTGCCTGCTATGCTGTTGCTATCGTCTTTCTGATCTTTGTAGCTCAAGTCTACTCAGCTTCTCTTTTTTTTTTTTTAAATAAAACCCCACACCCTTTCCCAGAGCTCAGTGAGGTGATAAATTTCTTTCCTTTTTCATAGTAAATCTGTATCCATGGTTATATATTTTTACAGATAGGAGGACAGTGCACTATATCTTAAGGGAATTAAAAAAAATCTATATACAAACTTCAAATGTGATATTTTGTAGGGTTTCTATTAAAATTATGGCTGTGAGTCATTGCTTGCAGCAAATTAAATTTAAGTAAGTTTTACTAAAAATAACTGGGCTGTGAATGTTGTCCATTATGCAAAGAACTGTAAATGCAGGAAAAATTAAATCAAATAATGCAAAATCCAAATATCATTTATGGGGAAACTCTTATGCAGTTGGTGACTAAGTTCAGGTTGGAATGTTTCAGGGAGGAACCTTAGCAGAAAGTTTTTTGTGCTTTGTTTGTAGGGTGAGCCTGTATCAGCACGTTTCAGGTTCACCGACTGAGAAGATCCTCACACTCCACCGCACATATCAAGATAAAACTTCTCTGTGACCATTCAACTTGTTATCAAGAATGGAAGAAATATTCTTGTCAGCAGCTGAAATGGTTGTAGATAATTGGCTCTGCATTTAAATATCTCTTATTCTATATCACAATATTATTTTGTATACTAGGGAAAAGAAGAAAAGAAATAAGTTGGCATAGTCCTTGAAAAGCTTTTCATGCCCAGTTTTCCTATATTACATTCAACATTCCTGTATTACATTACAGTCAAATAGTGACTACTCTACAATACCTTATTCCTGCCAATTTAATTTGAAAATATAATTTTTGGAATTTTTTTAATACACTGTTTTAGAGATTGAAAAATGTCAGTGCCAGGCATTCTTAATTTCCTACATTTTGAAAGCACTGTCTCTTGCTATATGATTTACTTATAAACAAGGTCAGAATATTACGACCCTGTAAATAAATTGCAGAATGACAATTTGGGGTCTTTCACTAAGTTCAGGAGTGCCTGGTCAAGGTTTGGTGTTACAAGTACATTAATAATCTTGCATTACTTCTCCAGTTTTTATTGTTTTAAAAGTATGCCCCATGAGGAAATTTTTAGGAGAATTAAAATGTGCTTATGCAATGGCAGAACCTGTGTTTTCATTTAATTTGGTACAGGGATTTCAAAACCCTGACAGTACTCACTTTTACCTCAGTATGCTGGTGGAAAAATGATTGAAAATTATTCAACTTTCAAACCGTATTCTCAAATAGCATAAAGATATAGTTAATTATTTTCCTGCCTTCAATGATGAAACATCAATAATTAGAAATTCAAACAGTTGTTTGTGGGTCCAGTGTTCAAGGGTGCATTTAGCATTTGTGTGTAAAGAATATATTTGTTTTTACATCTCACAGGATACAGGATTCAGTGTCTGAGTAAACACATCTTTGTATGTCAGCTGCAATCAAATTCATGCTAGCCTATAAACGTCTCCTTTTGTAGTCTCCTGCATGTATCTGTTTCAACAGTATCCACTGGGTAAAGATACAATCTATTTCTGCGAGCTGAATAATCCTTTTAAGTCAGAATAGTCCAAGGAACAGTGCACTGCTTATTCAAATGATTATATGAAATAAAGATCAAAGCTGTAGGTTACCTTCTAAAGGAGGTAAAGCAGAGCACAGAGGCTGGGTTTTGTAAGCTTTTTGTCAGTTATTTGCATGTTTCCTGCCTTTTGCCTTGTAGCAAGGTGTTTCGTCTTAGAGATGAAACCGCAAGGAAGGATAAACTAATTAACTAACCAGCAGTGATCTACTGTCTCAACACCTCGCATTCCTGAAGATTTATCCCATTTTGAACTCATTGCCATTTCCCTCCAGGGAAATAAAAATTGCTGCCTATTAAAGATGGGGACAGAAAAAGGCACCTTCACTGGAGACAGCCTGGAGAAAATAATACTGTAATCATTCCCTCCAATCAGCTGAGAAGGATTAAATCTTCTGCTTCTAAAGTAATGTTCCAATTGAGCCTTGGGGAGGAATAATTCATGATTAGGGAAAAGGCTGGCCTAGCAAATGTGAACATTATGTCCATTACTTAAACACACTTCCTGGGCTGACTGCTAATGTACCCAGGGGACCTTGCAGCAGCAGCAACTGATAGAAGCAATGAAACAGGCTGACAAGGACAAGAAGTATTATCATCTGCATTCAACAGCACTACATAGACTTTACCACTGTTAAATCACTTCCTTTGGTACATAGCCGAGATAACTCATTTTAATGGAAGAATTCTTCTCTTCTTTATGTGTATTAAACAACAGACTCTTATGAACTGCGGCAGTGTATTGATTCCTGGGAAAGGCAGTGTGAATACCAATTGTGTAATTTATGCTGGTTTGTGGCTATGGTTGTATTTGTTATGCATAGTGTATTAAACATTCAATAGCTCCATTTAATCTTTGCAGCCAAATTGCGCAGCGCATCATGCCAAATAGTGGTTGTTTCATATACACATCCCATCTGCTTCATGTTCTATAATTCATTTAGCAGGCAAAGTTTCTGGCAGTCTCAGGCTACCATACATCTATCTATCTATCTATCTATCTATCTATCTATCTATCTACAGACTTACACATCCATACAACCTTACCTGAGGGTACCAGAAGTGTTTGACACTCCCTTATTTTTTATAGTTACTTTATGACAGAACAAATCACTAAAATAATCACAAAAATGGTGTATTCCTACTTTTAAAGGAATTGTAGGGGTAGTATTTCAACCTTCAGCTCTGTGGATATTCTCAGAGGTTACTCATAATTCAAGGTAGGAAAAGCTAAACCAAAATAAAGCACTGAAATAGCTCTTTCAAAATAGCTTCCAGGGCGCCCTTGTCCTAAGGATATGGCTGTTCTGTAGCCTTAACCTGTGCTCTTCCTATTCTGTTTTAGATGTCCAGTTTACATTGTGTACACATACGCAATGTGCAGTTTTCAAAAAATTTCTTTGAAGTTGTCCTGACCATTGCAGATGGGGCAATAGGTTGCAGCCTGAGCTGGGGAGGCTTTGCTGCTAGGCATGAAATCACAGATGGCAGCTGTGCAGGACATGTCTCTCAATACCTCTGCAGCAGAATTGATACCAGAGTTTTCTTGCTCACCTTTCAGACTCTGTGTGTCAGGAAGCCTTAGTGAGCTGGAGGCTGTTAACATCCACTGGTATTAGTAGGTGGGAAAGGTATTCTGAGATTGTTTCACTTAACTGAAGGTTATTCCTTCTTTATCTGTGAGGTATTCTTTTGACGTAAAAGATACCTTCCAAATTTACTTTGTTTTTTTACCTTTTCATGCAATTACCTCTTCAAATTACTTGCTGCTAGTAGTTTATTTGCAGTTTATTACATCTGTTTGGAAGTAAGTATGGTACTCTGGCATGGAGAAGTAGGTCTGTATTGTAGGTGTACCTAACTTTATCAATAACTGCTGTTAATTGCCCCCAAATTAATTGCATTGGAGTTTGGGCCTGTACTTCTAAGGGCTGAACGAATCTCAAATAAGATGGCTTTTGCTGAAAGGAGCTGGCGTTTAAGATGGACAACACTGGTGCAGGATGGTAGTTTCTTTTCTCATGTTCTGCAGCAGAAATGGGAATTAAACTGGTGTCTCCAAAGTCCTACTGGGGGAAATTCATATTGATTTTTCTCTCCCTGCCTTCTTCTCACAAACAAGGGCAAAAGGCTTATCAGCATACCCTGTAACAAATGTCGCAGTTTCTATTTGACAGTTCTTAAGAATTTCTTGTTCTTCTGGTGAAATTGTTCAGAACTGGCATACCTCATCTATATTAAGACCTTATATCATCAGATCCATACAATTATGTTTGTGTTCAGCTACAGAAATTGTTGGGCAGACTTCGTAAATTATTTTGTGCTACTTGGAACATGAGCGAGATATCCTTCTTATTTTCTCTTGGGTAAGAGTGCACTTAATGGTCATAAATACTGAAATAATTTTCCTTCGTTGGAACCTATTGACCTCAAGTAGCAGGATGTGAATACAAGACACCCGTGTTATAAATGGATGTTAAGTACATTGCTAGGAAACTTCCTAGCCTGATACGCCCTTGGACTATTACGTATTTCTGCTCTTCCATGTGGGAGGTGATGAAGCTGCAAAACGTAGTCCAAGGGCAATATAAAGAGAATTCAAGACCTTGGGGTGGCTAGTAAGGGAGTCTCGAGCACAGGTTATTGTCTCTTCTCTCCTTTCTTCTCTGGGCAGCTACACTGGAAGAAACAGATGCACTCATCACCGCAAAGTTTTGGGGTTTTTGATAATGAGACGGTCTACATGGCATGAAGCTTGCTGGCATCTGATGAGATTCACCTTTCTCAAAAGGGAAGGAATGTCTTTGCTCACAAGTTTGTGGGGCTCATTGATAGAGTTCTAAACTAGGCTATAAAGGGAAGGGGGTAATATCAGGCTTGTCTGAGATAAGCAGAGGAATGACACACCAGGGTTAGAGTGATAATGTGCTAGTGAAGACCTTTGGCCTGTGTCTCTGAGACATACTGGATATACTTGAGCACAGATGAAGCTGTATGGAGATAAGCCAGGAGCAACTGAGGTAACAGGATCCAAGAGGCAAACACCTGGGAAACACCACAAAGGAATTAAGAGATGTTCCTATAAGAAGGTGACATGGCTGAAAGCCCAGGTGAAGTGTCTCTATGCCAATGTACACGGCATGGACAACAAACAGGGGAACCTGGAAGCCAATGTACAGCAGAAGAACTGTGATACAGTTGCCATCACAGAAGCATGGTGGGATGACTTGCGTAACTGTAGAACTGCAGTGGATAGCTACAAACTCTTCAGAAGGGATAGGCAAGGAAGCAGAGCCAGTAGGGGTAGGTCTGCATGTTAGGGAGTGCTTTGATTCTCTGGAGCTTAATCATAGAATCATAGAATCACCAGGGTGGAAAGGACCCACTGGATCATCGAGTCCAACCGTTACTAACACTCCCTTAAACCATGTGGTGATGACGGTGATGATACGGTTGAGTGGTTATGTGTAAGAATCAGGGGGAAGTCTACCAAGGCAAGGATGAAGAGATGGACAAATTGTTCTATAAGCAGCTAGGACAAGCTCTGCGATTGCTAGCCCTTGTCTTTATGGGGGACTTCAATCTACCAGGTGCCTGCTGGAAACAATACAGTGGGAAGGCAATAGACTAGGGGACTTATGGGCTGTGTGGAAGATAACTTCCTGATACAGTTGGTGAGTGAGCTGGCACTGGACCTGTTGCTCACAAACAGGGAAGGACTTGTGGGTGATGTGCTGACTGGAGGCTATCTTAGGCAGAGAAATTGTGAAGAGATAGACTGTGATTCTTGGAGAAGCGAGGAGTGTAGTCAGCAGAACTACTGTCTTGGATTTCATGAGGGGAGATTTTGGTCTGTTTAGGATTCTGGTTGACAGAGTCTCCTGAGAGGTAGTCCTGAAGGGCAAAGGAGTCCAAGAAGGCTGAACATCCTTTAAGGAGAAAATCTTAAAGATGTAAGAGCAGACTGCCCCATGTGCCAGAAGTCAAGCCTGGGGAGAGGAAAACTGGGCTGACCGAACAGACATTTGTCTGGAACTGAGGAGTTAAAAAAAAAAAGGAGTGTTCATGACCATTGAAAGAAGGGGTAGGCAACTCAGGAATACTACAGAGGTGTTGTGAGTATATACAGAGAGGATATTAGAAGAACTTAATCTAGAACTTAATCTGGCTACTGTTGTAAAGGACAATTAGAAATTATTCTTTAAAGATATTAGCAGTGAAAGAAGGGCTGTGGAGAATCTCCAGCCTTTAGTACATGTAGAGGGAAACAGTGACAAAGGATGAGGAAAATGCTGTGGTACTTAATGCCTTCTGCACTAAGTCTTTAATAGTAAGACCAGTGGCATATACAGGATAACCAGGTGATCAGGCCCCGCCAGTATGGCTTTAGGAAAGGCAGATTCTGCTTAAGTAATGTCCTGGAGGGCTGAACATTGTTCAAGATGGGAATCTTAAAGGGGCAGGAGCAGGCTGTCACACTATGCCAGAAGACAAACCAGCAGTGAAGATGACGGGCCTGAACAGGGAGATTTTGCTGAGTCTCAGGAAGGAACAGAGAGTTTACCATTTTCAAAAGAAGGGGCAGGCAACTCAAGAAGAATACAGAGATCTTGCTAGGTCATGCAGAGAGAAAATTAGAAAAGCAAGAGAACTCAATCTGGCCACTGTTGTAAGAGACAACAAAAATGTTTTTACAAATACATTAACAACAGAAAGAAAGTCAAGGAAAATCTCCATCCTTTATTGGATGTGGGGGCTGGGGGACCACTGTCACCAAGGATGATGAAAAGACTGAGGTATGTAATGCTTTCTTGGCCTCAGTCTTTAACAGTCATCCCCAGGGTATTCAGACCCTTGAGCTGGAAGACAGGGATGGAGAGAAAAACGAACACCCATAATTCAAGAGGAAGCAGGTAACAACCTGCTATACCGTCTGGACACTCACAAGTCTATGGGATTGGATGGCATCCACCTGGGAGTACTGAGGGAAATAAAGGAGAAGCTTGCCAAGCCACTTCCTGTTATTAGTCTTTCTTGTCAACAGAGGAGGTCCCAGATGAGTGGAGGCTTGCCAATGTGATGCCCATCTACAGGAAGGGCTGCAAGGAAGACCCAGGAAACTACAGGCCCTTCAGCCTGACCTCAGTATAGGGGAACATTATGGAGAAGTTCATCTTGAGTGTGTGCAGGGCAACCAGGGGACAGGGTCCAGACAGCATGGGTTCACAAGAGGCAGGTCCCATTTGAACAACTGGATCTCCTTCTCTGACCAGGTGATGCACCTAGTGGTTGAAGGAAAGGCTGTGGATGTTGTCTGCCGAGACTTTAGTAAAGCCTCTGACACCATTTTCCACAGTATTTTCCTGGAAATACTGGCTGCTCTAGGCTTGGACAGGTGTACTCTGCTGGGTAAAAAGCTGGCTAGATGATTGGACCCAGAAAGTTGTGGTGAATGGAATTAAACCCAGTTGGTGGCTGGTCACAAGTGATGTTCCCCAAGGTTCAGCATTTGGGCCAGTTCTGTTTAACATCTTTGTCAGTGATCTGGAGGAGGGGATTGAATGCACCCTCAGTAGGTTTGCAAATGACACCAAGTTGTGCAGAAGTGTTGATCTGCTTGAGGATAGGAAGGCTCTGCAGAGGGATGTGCACATGCTGGATCAATGGACCGAGGCCAAATGTGTCAACAAGACTAAGTGTTGAGACTTGTGCTTGGGCATCCTGTGAAATGTTACAGGCTTCAGGCAGAGTGGCTGGAAAGTTGCCTGGTAGAAAAGGACCTGGGGTTTGGTTGAGATCCAGCTGAATACGAGCCAGTGGTGTGCTCAGGTGGCCTTCTTGGCATCCTGGCTTGTATCAGAAATAGTATGACCAACAGGACCAAGGAAGTGATCATCCCCTTGTACTCTGTGTGGATGAGGCTGCACCTCAAACCCTGTTTTCACTTTTGGGCCCCTTGCCACAAGAAAGACATTGAGGTGCTGGAACATGTCTGAAGAACAGCAAAGCTGGCAAAGGGTCTGGAGCACAAGTCTTATGAGGAGCAGCTGAAGGAAGTGGGGTTCTTTGGTCTGGAGGAAAGGAGGCTGAGGGGAGACCTTATCCCTCTCTACCACTGCCTGAAAAGAGGCTGAAGGGAACTGGATATTTGTCTCATCTCCCATGTATTAAGTGATAGGAAGAGAGGGAATGGCCTCAAATTGTGCCATGGGAGGTTTAGGCTAGATATTAGGAAATGTTACTTTATTGAGAGGGTTGTCAAGCATTGGAACAGGCTGCCCATAGAAATGGTTGAGCCGCCTTCCCTGGAGGTATTTAAAAGACATGTAGATGTGGCACTGAGAGACATGGTTTAGTGGTGGACTTGGCAGTGTTAGGTTTATGGTTGGACTTGATGATCTTAAAAGTCTAATGATAATCTGAACAATTCTGTGACATTGTAATATTTTGTTGGTGTTTTTTTGTTTACTATATGATAAGAAGAAAAGTTACTTTAAAACTATGTCATCTGCTTGTTTCAGTTGTAGACTGAGGTGCATGGTCTAAATGGTGGAGTAGGACATGATACAATCATCATTCCCAGATGCTTTGGGAATACAGTTTTCTGGGTTCTAAAGCAAAGATAATGTTGCTTCAAACATGTTCCTTATCCCAGATGAGTTGCTGTTTGGATTATGTCAAAGGGAATATTATGCAAGATGAGCAAAGGTTTTCATTTAGATATGCATGTAGCGATTACGTTGCCTAACAGGTGTCATCAAGCTAATAATATTCTGAATTTACATACTGATAACACCGAGAGTTTCTCATAGTACAGGGCTTTTCATTTTCACCTACTCTGGAAGAAGGAGGTCCCAGTTTACCTCAAAAAAATTTATTGTTGCTGTAATTGACTGTCATCATATTCCACTGCACAGGCCATACCAACTCATTACAGTCACACTGAGCTGAGCAGGGTTTGAAACCAATGAACTGAAATAGAAAAGAAGGCATTCTTGCTATCTGGTTATCTTTAGAAGAGGCAGATGGTCCTCACTGGCAGTGTATGAAGTCCATGTGTGGGACAGCACTAGTACTTAGTGCTGTGCAGCGTTCACTGCGCTTGTGGCTATCCCCAGAGTGTGAAAACTTCAGGTGACTTACTGGAGTAGGTACTTGAGTACTGCAGAACAGCACTTGGTCCTGTGTCTTTGGATGTGAGTGCTTTTGTTAACTTCCCTGAACTGTCCCGTTTGCTAGATAGACTTGTCTAATTGCTCCTTCCCAAACCTGAAACTTTCAGAAATGCAGAGCAAATGCTTTTCCACTCTTGTGGCCAACTCAAATGTTTAATTTACCCCAGATAAAGTCCAAATCTTTGGCCATTAGTAGACATGAATGCAGGTCTTAAATTTTCCTTTTGTCAGTGTGGATGGATTCTACACTTTGGCATGTTTCTGTAAAAGTCATCCAACAATGTGACCTGAGCACACAGCTGAGAGCCTTTTTCATAATAAATCAAGTGTGGATTTCAGTAGCTGTTTTTTATATGTTATGATATCCTGCTGAGTTGATAAGTTGTGGAATATGGAGAGCAGCTGTTCAAGAATCATTACAAGGCAAGTAATTTTTTCTGTCTATACTGTTAGACAGAAATCCTTTTACTCACTCTGGCCACCTTATGGGTGATTTTCTATGCACTCCTGCATTGTTCAGGAACTTGTGACCAAAATCAAGTATCCTGTTGATGCAGAACATAATTTAACAACACTCTGAATTACTTTTGATTTTATTTTTGTTTGGATCCAAGCATCTGACATAGACAATTAGATGGTACTGTGCAATATCTTTTTCTTTAATAAAAAAATAATTTCAAATTTATGTGGTAGCGGTTCCTTTCCTCTTTGTGGCTTTGAATGCAAGAAGACTTACACTCTTGAATTACTTCTGTGGTTGAATCCATAATGTAACAGCTTACTTCCTGTTTGATTTCCATACCCTGGCCATCTAGGTATATATCTTTATTGTTGCAGTGTTGCCTTGTAGCACTACAGGCTAACAGATCAATTCATCCTTCAAAGCATCCTGTCAATATGAAATTCTAGCAGTTACTAAAGTAGTATGGCTGCAAAGCATCTGAAACATATTCTCTGTTGATTGGTTCATTGTGCCAGAATATGAAGAACTTGTTTAAGAAAAATTGATCTGTCAGATTGATCACTTTTTTTAATCAAGGAATCATATATGTGCAATTTAAGTAACAATAACTTTGATGTGGAGAATGTATAATACACAGTCAATGTGTGTGCAAACAAACAAACAAAAAGATGGAGGGATTTAAGGATAGGAAATTGGAATTTTTCCTCTAAGATTTATGGATTTATGAAAGTTTTGAAAGTTCTTCCAAACACCTTTCTTATTGTTGAATACTTTTTTTATTTCTTTCTTTAATCAAATGAGTATTAAAAAGTATTAAAATGAGTATTAATTCATTCATTGTCCTTGGATGCTCCAGGTCATTTGAGGTATGAGATATATCCTTCTTGTTTGTCCACGTAGACATATGGTTTTACACCAGTTCCTTCTAATGCAGATGATGAGGGGAATAATTAATTGCATTACTTGGAAAGAATCTTTCAGCTGTGCTGTTACATCTGTACTCTTGGGTTTTTTCTACAAGGAGCTAAAAGCACCCAACCCATATTGACCGTAATCTTTGGCATGGCAGTGCTGTGAAGGGTGTTATTGATGCTCAGGGCATGCAAATGATCAAAGACTTACTAGTATAGTTCAAAATAAATCCTGCCTGACTTGCTCCTTCCCTCCAGCTCCCCTTAGTCTTTAAAACTTGTAAGAGTGAATGCAGATCAAACCTAGAACTTAGGTTCTTATTCCGAAAAAAATTGAAGAATTTGCCACAAAATTTCTGTATTCTGCAAACCCATTCTACAAATTTGGTGCCCAGGGCTACCTTCCGCTAATGCATAGCCCCAGCCCTAGGGCAATGGCAGCCTAAAAAGACTGTTCCATCTGATGAAGTCTGCTTAGGAATTGATGGTCATCTGTGGTCATTTTTCACTTTTAATGTTTGTGTAGATTCTGCTATGACGTGCTGAGGAATGATTGCGTGTTTGTTGTGTAAATCTATTTTCCCAGTGCTAATATTTTTGCTTAAAAAATACCAAATTCAGTGCATTCAGTATCCATGAATGTACTGAAATTTAGTGAAAAAGACAGTAGTACCAGACCACATGCACAAGTTCAAGATGTTAGTTATGTTATTAAAACACAGGCATCATGTTTTGAATGTTTCCCAGATAATGTGGGCTCTTTTCAATGCAAAGCTCAGCTTTCAGCAAAATTGTTAATTATAGATCATAATAAGCTGTTGGGAGTGAAATACACACATAATTTGAAAGTTAAATGAGGCACAGTACATAGATAAAGCAATTGTTTATTTAAGAGGTGATTAGCAGCAGCAAAACAAGCAAACTGATACTTGAACCTGAAAGACACTATGCTCATTTAAAATCATTAAACTATTTGCTTATTTGTTCATTGCAACCTAATGCAAAGGTAAATGCATAAAGATGTGAGTTTTCTCTCCTATGTGCTGAGTAGCTCAGAGGATATGCATTGTGCATGAACTACCATCGTATTAAATGAGAAGCCTGTAAAAATGATAAAAAAGTGAAGTGCCTTAGTTGCAGAGAAAAGCAACTGAGATATAAAATGTTCAATATCATGGCAGAATGTAAGCTTCTAAAAGGCACTGCAATCGCTGAATGAACAAAACAGTTTGCCTTGGGTAATTATACGTTTTGGTTTCTTTCACTTTAAAGTTTATTTCCTCAGACATTAAATGATGTGCTTGTTTGCCCTGTCAGAGTGTTAATCTTAGTGCAAAACACTGTGATTTTCTGCAAAGATAAATGAGCCCAGAAACATTCCAAGCTCAGATTGAGTTTAATGCCATGATGGTAATCCAATCTGATTTTATATTTAAATCAGTGCTTAACCAGGTGCTTAATCTTGATCTCATGGGAAAGCAGTTTCCTTTGAAATGCAAAATTTTTCTCATATTCCTTTAGGATAGCTGTTTTATAAAGTCATAAGATAGGTAGACGTTAAATACATACTTACAAAATCATGAGTCAAAACTATGTGAATGGTTTGGTGAAGTCTAAAATGGCCCACGTTGCTATACTTTGAGGTTTCTCCTCCGCATGAGAAGGAGAGTAGATTCACTTGTAGAATTTTTTGAATGCTGTGTAATTGTAAGAAGCTTCTGTGCTAAAATGTCTGTGAAAACTTAAAAATATAATGAGACACTGTGGAAAATAAACTACATAGCCTTAGTCCTTCTGTAACAGGTAGCTTACTTTTTGTGATGACTACGTACTCCTTCCCTGACTCTCTTTCAGGATCTTTACAGGCATGTATGGTCAAGGTATTTTCTCCTCCCCCAAACCTTTGAAAGTAAGTCAAAGTACTATTTATACATTCTGTTTTTCTCTTCGGTTGCATGACGCTAGTTTTGAAAGGAGGATGCTGTTATTTAGCCTCTATTCATTAAATAGTCTACAAAAGCAAAAATTATGGTAACCTGAATATCTTAGACTTAAAAGCTATGTCTTTGCTGTCTTCGAGAGGCCAGCTTTGTAAGCATGTTATGTCTTTTTGCTATGTCTGCATCCATGATTCCTGGTTATTAGTAACTTGGCAATGTTCCTCCTCACACTGTAAGAACAAGGTAAGCTTAAACTCTTCATAAAACATACCTCAGGAACAGATCTTTGGGGTTCATCTCGAAAGTCTCCTGTGAGTTGTTTAGTTGGCCCCAAAGTGGCATGAAAGGGAAACCTGTAACTTATTGTATTAAACTGCACTAACAGGACAGAGAAAAGCAAAGATAGGTGGCAGCAAGAGAATTACTGGTGGCATATGCCTCAGATAAAGGTAAGAGGGAACTTGGAAATGAGACATATTTTACATATGCTAGACAGTGTGGCTATTATACAAAATCGTTTTGATCCGTCTTGATCAGGGTTAATTTTTTGTCTGAGTACTGAGAGAACAGATAAGAAAGACAAATGAGCAAATTGAGGCTCAATTTGTCATAAAAATGTGGTAGTTTTGAAAATATTTTCCATGAATGGAGCCCAGTTGCAGAGTGCTAATGGATAAAGATGGTGAAGGGGGTGAGAAGTCACTGAGAAAGCTAAAACAACGTAAGATGGAAGCTGAAAATGTACTACGATCGTGTACATAAATGTTTGTTTTACTTTTTAATTCACTGTCTTGCTAACTGAATTTTTATGGGCTTCAGATACAAAATTTTTTGCAAATACAGAATTTTTATTAAAAAGTATTTGTCCAGCTTTAAAAAGAAATATCTTGCTTTAGTATCTAATTCTAAAGATTGTAAGAGTGAGACAGTTTTTAATCCATTGACAATATCCCAACATTGTGAATGAGCAGCTGAATCTGAGCAGATCTGGCTCTTGATGCTGAGCCCTACTGATGCAGGAGACATTTAGAAACTTGGTATCTGTATACTGACATCTTACTGTACTACTCTTTGTTGGGATTTAAGGGTGTGTGGTGATTTAAGAGTGAAAACTTGTGTTGTTATAGGAACGTAAGAGTTGTTCTCTGTTCAAATAATTACTCATTGCAGTTTTTCAGCATTTCCCAAACTTATTTTAGCAGTCTCTCAGGACATTAATCCTGATTCCATTTTCCCTTTTCTGTAATAAACCTAGAATTAGAGTAAGTCTTAAATTGTTCATATACCTAGTTTTTATTTTAATTCTGTGACCCTTTTATGCATCTTGGTTTTAGTTTGGCAAAAGAGCAGAGGAAGTACCGTACACAGTGGGAGAATCCATTCTCAATGTATATCTAATTTAAAATCATAGAATCATAGAAGCATAGAATCATAGAAGCATAGAATCATAGAATAGCTAGGGCTGGAAGGGACCTTAAAGATCATCTAGTTCCAACCCCCCTGCCATGGGCAGGGACATCCCAGTAAATCTGGCTGTCCAAGGCCCCATCCAACCTGGCCTTGAACACCTCTGCGGATGGGGCATCCACAACTTCTCTGGGCAACCTCTTCCAGTGTCTCACCACAGTGTCTCACCACAGTGTCTTCACCATTTCTTCTCATGGTGAAGAAATTCTTGCTAATGTCTAGTCTAAATCTGTCCCTCTCCAGTTTGTACTCATTCACCCTCATCCTATCACCACAAGCCTTTGTGAATAGCCCCTCTCCAGCTTTCCTGTAGCCCCCTTCAGGTACTGGAAGGTAGCTATAAGATCTCCTCTGAGCCTTCTCCTCTCCAGGCTGAGAATTTAACCTATAGTTGGAGGCATCGGCAATCTCATGTTTGTCCTTGGAAAATTTCCAGCAGAATTTAGAAAATTATTGAAAATTTGGATAACATTTGTACTGATAAATGTTGTGATGCTCCCCTGTCTGTATTACAAATTGTGGGAATGCCTTGCAGTAGTTTTAAATGGGGCATATATTACTAAGAATTGCAGGGAAGCAACCACAGGTATTTTATATGCTTACTCCCTTTAATGCACTCTGATATTTTCTTTCTGTCTTGTCTGTCTGCTTCCCTTCCCCCTTAGCTCTTAACAAGGTCCTCAGTATTCAATCTTAAGGGACTTCTAAGGTTCCCCTGAGATAACTGTAATAGACCCAGCAACACATTTTTTGGTTTCTGACCATTTACCTTGTGACCTTGTGTGCCTCATAAACAACGTAGAGCTGTCCAAATTCCCTGTCTCTGTGCCTGTCTTTCTCTCTCACAGGACGGTTGCATTGAGACATAACAACTCGTCCTCAATGGAAGCCTGACTCATAATGTGGTTAATTGTGGTAGGAACAGACCTGTCTCTAAAATATATCCCAACATGTGCTGAAAACTATGATAAATGATTCACTGGAGAAGATGCATATTTCCACAAGTAGATGAGAGAAAAGGGCAGACACAGGGCGATTTGGTGTTTTATGCACTTGGTTTCCACGGTTGTTTTTGAGGAGAGTGAAATTTTGTAAGTAAAGAAAGTAAGGAGACAATGATAAGTTGCCAGTGTTGTTGTTATTGTTGCTGTTGTTGTTATTAAATAATTAATAATGATAACCTTACACTGTTTTCTGCAAGAATGATCAGTCTCATGTGTCCTGAGCAATCAGAACTGATGCACTCTATTTTTAAATCTTTGTTGGTAGAATTATTCTTGTGACATCCATGACTAGATTTCAGGTTTCCAATATGAAAAGTCAAGTCACAAATATAGCCTTCAAACATAATACAATTTAGCATATTATGTGTGTTTTTGGCTGAAGTCAAATGTCTCAAGGATTTTTCTTAAACTGGACTCTAGCCCACTCCTGACCCATTATACAGAGGTGATTTCTCCTGTTATTGGACAGACTTCTACATGAAAGATCAATAATATTTTTTTAAAGAAATATGGGTTCAAGACATTTCTTGGAGCTGACTCTGAAAGGGTGGTTACTGTAAAATAAATTAATGGAATCAGACGTGGTACTGTATCTTAAACAAACTACAATGAAGGGAATTTGCAGTTTTTCAGCTTGCTGTAGTTATCTATTGGTGAAAATAGATGTTTCAGAAATACATCAGTGAAGAGACATTGCATAAATCAGAACAGATTTTTATATTTTGTGCTTTTGCTTCTTTTTAGTAGTATCAATTGTTGATTTTGCAGCTAGAAACATATATTTCCTTGCATTCTGAATGTGTTGTGCTTGGGATATATTTCATTGGGTATTCTTCTTCCCTACTACTACAGCCTTTATAATCATTTACTTTTTGTTCTCATTTCACAAGGAGGTTGAATGCATGTAACAAATATATGGTTAACAGCAATTTTGTTGTAAGTGAACAAATGCACTCTCCAAAGGGATTATGACAAAGATCAAGTATAATGTAGGAATTAGGCTCTCAAAATTCTATCACTATACAACTGGATTTGTACGCTCAATTCCTCACCTAAGTGTAATTGGATTTTAGATGGCAGATAGTGGGAAAAGAAATACAAAACACCCTTAAAATATTGACTATCCTGGTGCCCAGAATCACATCAGTATTATTGCCAGCTGTGTGCTCTTTTCTGTAATCCTTTGAGTTTACTATTACAAAATGTTCACTATCCACAACAATAACGTGAGCAGCTGGAACATCTGGGAATCTGAATTTTATTAATCTTTTTCCAGATTGGGGAAAGCATTAGGGAAAGCATACAGCATAACTATAAACTGTTGTGGCAGACAAGGATTCATTACCTTTGTGCACTCTGAGTGACAGAAGAAAGATTCAGGCTTTGCTTGGAAAAGCCATCAGAAATACTGAGTTTTCATGAAAGGAAGAAGAGTTGCTGCCTAAACTTGTTTTCATTGCAGAGTAAAAAATGAAGTAACTGATATTGTATTAAGCAAATCAGCTGGAGTGGCTTTAGTATGAAAATCAAATCTGGGTGGGTTTGTTATTGAAGTAAAAAAAGGTGAATATGAGCTGGACTTTGGTCAAAGTAAAGAAAATGAGAATATTTGCCATTCTTGGGGTATTTCTATTTAACTCTTATCTGCAGAAAAATATGTCTTTTTCTAGTTTGTGTCACAAGTGTAGGAGTGTTACTGGCAAAGGTAGATGAGAGAACTTCTTTGATTTTGCAGTCTTCTGAAGATTTAAATGATGAAGATTTTAAGTTATCATATGCTTCTGAGATAACTTGCACATTGGAGATTTTTTTATCTTTTTGAAAATAGGTGAAAAATTTGAGCCAAAGATCAGTTGTGTTCTCCACTATAGACTTGCAATATAAAGGATGTCTAATTGAAAGATTCTTGAACTTTTGGCTTTGAAGTCTAGAGTTGGTAAGCCATGACTGGATGGCCACCCTGTGTAACTATACTGCTTCTAGAATTTGAATTACTTTGTTTAAAGCAGGGACCTTTCATCATGAGCTTGTGAACACACAAGTAATTGTGTCTCCCCACAAATCTAGGAAGCTGAGCAGCAGGACTCACTCAGCTGCACACCTGAAGAAATAAAAGTTCTATGTCTGGTTTGTTTTAAATAAATCTGTATGCCCTTTATTCATGAAGGAAGGAAACACATCATTTTTCTCATGAAGATTTTGGTACATTAAAAGTCATTGCTGTTTTGTCACAAAAAGATGATAGTTCAATGTTTAATTTAGGCTCTGTTTTCTAAAAGCAGTTATTAAATAGAAAGTACATTTTTCACTGAGGGTGTGAGGAAATAAGGAGAAATATTTCTTTATTCCTAATTACAGAAAAAAAGTGTAAATTTGACTTTGGTCTATCTTGAGGACTCAAAACAAAGACGGTAAATAAAAAGTTGTATCATTATCTTCCTCTCTCCTTGTCACTCCTGTAATGTTCATGATACTTAAGGCAGCTTTAAAACTCCTAGCCTACTAATTTATGATTTTTTGACAATCTGGGAAATGGCCAGGACTAATTATATAAGTAGATGGCTTTCGTGTGAGTTTGGTTTGTTCTTACTGACACATAATTGTCCAGCTGAACAATCAATTATCAATTCTCACTTCTTGTTTTCCATTTTTTGACGTGTAAGGGAAGGAATTGGTTTATACAAATGGAGCAGCTGAATAGAAGCCTAAAGCTTAATTTTATATTTTTTTAACCTACAACTTCAAGCTTATGTTCTGATAATTATTTACTTCAGATATCCTAAAATGTCCTACTACCTGACTTTGTAGTAAAACTTATTTCTTCTACTTACAGGCAAAGCTTGAGTCTAACGATCTTTTAGACTTCAGGTTGCTGAACTAGCATGTCAAACATGAATGTTAGAGGTGATGGTTTCCAACAAAATAGGGCTCAGATCACTTGTTGCTTCCTGGTTTTGATGACTTTAAAGCCTGCCATTGACATTAGGCCAAAAGCTTCCTTGTCAAAAGAACTCTGGAACAGGGTCAGATAGACACATGTTGGTTTCTAAATGGAGTTACCTTTTTGACAGTGAGCATGGAGATAAAAATAGCTGGAGCTGTGTAGAGAACAAAGACAAATGGGAGAACAGAAAAAGACACCAGAGTTTAAACTGTATATAATCAGATCCTGGATATATCCTTGTATCTGAATTTCTCCCTAACGTCTTTTTTCTGTTGGCATATTTCTGCAATATTTTGGTTTTTCAGTCAGAGCAGACCATTAGACAAAGGGAATTCTGATGAAAAATAGTTGTAGGCACATGCACAAATACAAACAATTAAAAAAAAGAATGATTATTTAATTGTACTTCTGAATTTAATACATTTCTAAGTAATTTTCAATAAAATTACATATAGATCCAAGGATAGAACTGTTCTGATCTTTTAAATGCAGTTTAAGGAATAGTCAAACATACACAGTCCATGTGGCAAAACCAGCAAAATACTATTGTTCCTAATTATTTAATCCAGCTGTGTGTCACAGTTTGCCATTCCCTGAGTTACAATGATGTAGAAGTACGTGAGTTCTGGCTGTGAATCAGACTGTTGCCATCCAAGAACGCAGCAATAATCAGTCAAGCAACTTCTGCAGAGCACCTTCTGTAGAGCTGTAACTTGAAAGAGCAAATACATCGGTGTTTAACTACTGTTGTGTTTTACTCTTTCAATGCAACCATGATAACACCTGCTGTAATGCTATAGGTGATTACTCTTCAAGAGGACTGGGATACAGCACACAAATTTTCCTGCTTTTGAACATCTAGAAGACCTTGAATGTACACGTGTGTTTTGAGCCATCAACTAGGACTGAAGAAATAGAAAAATCCCCATACTACAGCATAGCTCACGCAAACACACTGTAATATTTTAGCATTGTTTTTAAAAATATCTGTCAACTGTCAAGTTTAATGACACAGAGAAAGCTAGAAGTCAGGTGTTTACAGGTTCTGGTGGTTTGCTACTGATGATTTGATTCAGTTTCACACATTTCTACCGCAAAAAAAATAGCCATTTTCATGTTTCTAAACAAAATCACTTGAGAGGGTTGGTTCTTTTTTGACCGTCCTGAATCAAATTGCAGTACTATCATCTATACCCTAGACTGAAAAACAAATGTAGTGTGAAAATCAGGCTTGAGAAGTATAGAAACCCATGCATTGGCATGATGTATTGTATGTCACAAGATCTGGGATGTACCCATTTAGTTCTCCTTTTTCAGCTTCTTCTAGAAGAAGAAGAATCTTTTTTTTTTTTTTCCTTTTTTTTTCAGTATTACTATTTTTTGTGCATAGAAATGATGCTTATGCAGTTCCAGTGTGTTAATAGATGGTCTTGTAAGACATCTTAGATCTCACTGATCATGTGTTTAGTACTGGGCTGGAGCTTCAGGCACTGGTTTTAGTTTTCAGCAATGGCCAACATATATGATAAAAAGATTGTCATCTGAATATGGTTCCCTTTATGTAAGTTGCTTTACATAAAAATAGAACTATTGGTCACTTAGGACAGTGAAATAGAAAAACTGCTTGGCGTGGGTTTGGAGCTGTACAATCCTATGGCAAAAGGGAAGTGTGGGAGACTCACAACTTGAAGATCACCCGTTCCACAAAAGGAGCACTTTCATTTCCCTAGTCTTCTGAATTTTGCTTGTTATCCTTTCAAGTACTAAATATTCTCAGCTGTACCAGAGACATCCCACTCTTCTCTGCTTGCTGCTTTCCTCTTCCCTATCACCACAGAAGCCATCATCCTTCAGCTGCTGCTTGATGTAAGAAAGAAGGTGAAAGCTGATTATTTTTTCCTCTCTCTCTGAGCTTTTCTGCCACCTTATTTTTCTTTGTCTCTTCTTCATTAATTGAGTTTTTACAGACCACCTGGAAGAAGTTTTTATAACCCCCCCAGGCCTATAAACTTCATAATTTAGGCTTGAGCTTTTCTGACTTTTGCCTTAAAAAGTTCCTTTCCAAATACTTTTTCCACCTCAAGATCCTACAAAATAAAATCATCTTTTTTTATCATATTATATTTATATAATGATTTATTTTGGAATGAAATGAAAAATCTGTTGAAGAGAACTGACATATCTTTGCCTTAGTCTTGTCTCTTTTAAAGAGCAAAATAAAATTTATTATTTTAATCTACATTAAAAATCCCTAAATGATAGAATTTCTGTATCTTAAAGGCATCCAAGAGTCTACAGGAAGAACAATTGGCTAAGAAATGTAAGATTATCCACGCCTGTATGGACATTATGATAGTGGCTGTACATTGTTTTCTGAGGAGTTGTTTGCTTTGCCCTTTGTGTTCCCCAAGGCTTGCTGTAGGTGTCTATCTGTAGAAAAGAACTGCATGGCTATATAATGCCATGCTTTATCAAACAGCATTTCAAGGGTGACATGTATATTCAATCATTTCGAACAATAAGCATCCTACCCAAATGAAGCAGAAAAATCCAAGCAAGCCAGAAGCATAATTTTCTGGACTGTTCAGGGAAGTGAGTGGTGTTATGCTTCACTGGCTGTCCAAGTTGCTTTTGCACAAAATTAATTTTAAACTGTTTGGAACATAGTAACCAAAACCCAGTGAAGAGGTCTGATCTGTAAGTTCCTTCTTTCACTGAGGTCAGATTTTTGAGATAAACTTTAGCTGTATCTCTGTAAATACGATTACCTTGCTGAAAAAAAATGGAGGAATGAAGTAAACACTGATAAGAGGTAAATGTTTTAAGCTCTGGTAACTAAAAGAAAATGATTTATGTATTTTTTTGATGCATACTTGGCATTTTTATAGAACAATGGAAAAGTTAAAATACTTCTAAATTGCATTCAGTACAAATCTCTGTTTCTATCGACATAAATACATACATACAATGTTTCTAGCCTTTGTCTCTGCATCTGTTTTCAAACATTAATTTTTGAAATCCTAGTTAGAAACTGAAGATATATGTACAGTAGAGCATATGCAGATAATCACTCTATATGTTTCTTATTAGCAATCTAAGGCATAGTTCTTTCTTTTGCAAATCTCCCTAAATCATCAATTTTAATACTTTACTCAGCATAGATATGCATTTTGTTGACTTTAAAAAAGAAGTGATGAATGATATTAGTTCAGCTCTACTCTCTTTAAGTATTATACAGATTCTAATTCTTTTGATCAGACAAATAAATATCAGATATTTTGTGTAGATGTGCATAGCTGTGCCTAGCCGTCACTGCTGACCTTTATCAATAAAGTAAGAAAAAATCAATAAGATCATGACAGATATAGTATTTTCCCAGTTGAGATGTTATATTGTTTACTTACAGACAGTCCCTAAAATCAATACTGACTAATTAACAGCTTCTGTATGATAGTGAAAAATGAATCAATCCTGTTTAATGACATTTCTTTTTGCTTGACTGAGATGATATTTAGTTTAACAGCCACAAAAGAAAAGAAAAAAAATTCTACTTCTTTACTATGAGGAACAGCTTTTCAATATTGTACTAGCTACAGGCGGAAAATAGAATAAAAGATGTTACAATTATACTTTCTTAGCGGGGGTGACCTCTAGTGTGAAACAACGGCATTTAGCATCCTTTTGCGTTTGAAATGACAGCTTTTTGCCAACTACACTGGATTTCTTGAGTTCTTCACACTGATGTGTGAAGGAGCGAGGTAATTCTTCATTAAAAAAAATCAAAACGACATCTGTCCTGGAGTAATTCTATCTTCTCCGTCCAATGTTTCCTTTAAATGTTTGTCCAATACCTATTCTTGCCCAAATACTGTAATTAATATTCTGTCCTGATACTTATGGCAGCAGGGGAGCTATTAGTTATACTTGTTAATTAGCTCTTCACACATTCATTCTTTCCCTACCCTTCATCTGTAAGAATACAACTATGCAAGATATAACTCATGAAAAAGGTTTTTTTATTAATTCATAGAGAAAATGTGTTAATAAAAATTAAATCTACCAAATGAAAATCTGAAAAATCAGAGTATGTGAAAGAAAAAGCTGTACTGCAGCCTTAACTTCAACCCATTTGTGGATGTGTGTGTAACATCTTTAATGCTGTGAGTATACTATCTGCTGGAACAGTACACTGTGCAGTAATATCACAGGTTTTCCATTCCAGTTTATCTATAGATGTGTTCCATCTCTTAGAGATGTATGCTCTCTGCATATTCCTGTTTATAAAACGCATACATGTATAGATTTTTGTTTGTTTTTTACATTAAAAGCTACATCACTTCACAGAAAAGCTGACTGTAAGTAATTGTGTTATCCCTGAGGCAGTGTTTTAGGGAGACATAGGTTTTATATACATTGCAGTATGAAATGCTTTACTCTTATTCAACCTGTTAGTTGTAAAATCATTGCTGAATAATAATTTTCTTCTCTGCTAAGAGACATGGTATTATTGCAATTCCAAATGGTGCTATCAGTATCAGCAGAAGATAAAAATTACTGAGATTATCCTCTGTTCATTAACAAGACCATCAAAACCCAACCACATAAAAATAATTTATTCCACACTTTTATTCTCTAATCATGAATTTAGCCAATGTGGACTTCAAAGAAAAGGAATGTCATTGAATCAAATAATGGAAATGTTAGTTATTAGTAATATTAGTAATATTACTAATATTATTATTACTAATATTAGAAATATTAGTAATTAGTATTATATCAATATTAAATGAAATAGCTTAAGCTTCTGAAATTAATTTGAAAAATTGTTCCTTTTCCTACAACATTTCTACGAAACTATTTTAATAATAGCGATAATAATCAATAAGATTTAGAAATTCCTGAAACAATTCCCTCCTGCTGTGGGTTTGTATTGATTCCAAAGCGGATCTTTGTAGACCTCTGCTAAAAAAGCGAATGTAGGTTTCTCAGTCCACTTTCAACTTAGTTTGCAAAGAGGATTTCTGCATGCGTAAGAATATAAATATTGTATAAGACAAGTCCAAGGCTGTAAACATTAGGGATGAAGAATGTTCTACCAATCCTCTTATAGCATTGATCAGGAGGATGTCAACATGTTAAACATTACAATGTTTTGAGAAGTGCTTTTCACTCTGAAAATAGAGGTAGGAAAAGTGTTGTTTTGAGAACTATTTTTGAAAAATTTAACTAAGCAATCTCAGAATTGGAAATTATTTTCAAGATGCATACTTTGTAAATGAAAGCTTGTAGGGTTGATTAAATTTGATATGTTTTTCTTTTGCACTCTTGTATTGATACTTGGGTTTAGTTTAGATTTTTCTCTCCCTTATTTTTCTTCCCTTTGTATCTTAAGACAAGTCCTGGTGAGTGTACTTTCTCTTTTCAAGAAGTTCTTATTAGGGGTAAGCTATTACAAATTGTTTAATCTCTGAGAAATCTTCTGTGTTTTAAATATTGGATTGCTGGATGTGGCTACTGCATACTGTCTAATTCAGAACCTACCTGGCCTTGCTACATCATTGTTTTTTCCAGTTTTTTTGAAAACCGTAATACCTTAGAAAAGTAGGTCTTTTCATGGTGGAACAGGTAAGATTCAGTTCATCCCAATAGTGTGACTTCATGGACTTAGAGTGAAAAATTATTTTGATTAACTGCTTATTAGTCTACCTGTTCTATAGAACTTTGTAAGTTTCTGTTCCATACCCTTCTCCATTTTATCCAGCCTGTTTTGGCTGAGGAAGAACCATACTATGTGCTACAAGGTACAGTAGGGCCATTGCAGCGCTCTCACCCAACTCTGACACAAAAATGAAGATATTTTTGTATTTGATTTCTTTATCACTTTATGAGAAAATACACATACAAGTAATTTTGCTGAAGTCTTCGCATGTGTTGAAGATGCTCTTCAGCCCTGTAATTTCCTTCATAATGTTATGAAAATCTGTTACTTTCACTGGTATCTTGAAAGGATTCAGCCACAGTGCTTTTTCGATACCTGCAGTCATTAATGCCAAAGGCATGCAAGTGTTCTAATGTTTTTAAACATGTTCTAGTCATTTAAGGGAAGTGGCTCTGGAGATAGTATTTGCATAAAATCTTATCTCCAAATGTGCTATAGAGAGACTAAATCTGGCTTGTAACTGTGGTGCACTTGTTATTTGTGTGAATACTATCTAAAGTTCAAAGTGAAAACCCTCATGCTGTGAACCCAGAAATATTTCAGTCCTGTACACAGGCTTTTCCTTTCTTGTTTATATTTCTCTTTGATCCTCACACTCTTCAAAATGAGGCAAGTCTAGAAGAATTATCAATTTTTTGTGCAGATTCAGAGAAAAGTTCCATACCATGTCTTGTGCAAAGAAGTGTGGGATATCTCAGTTGAGAACTCAGAAACATAATGGGATTGATTTTGACACAGGCGTTGTGTTATATGCATTTAAGGATTTTTGATTAACTCCATATCTCCTCAATTTTTAAGTTGTTTGAACACATTAGCAAATGTTACCCTGTATTAATGGTGGATGACTAAATAATTGGAATAGTATCACAAGGCATATACAGCTTCTAAAGAGTTAATCTCTATGTTCCTACAATATAATCCGTTCTTCTCCTAATCACAAAATTTATTAAATAGAATGTTTTTTTCTCTGAAATGTATCTTAAAATATCCTATAGTAAGTTTATTGCATGGGTTTTATAGATACATGGTAAGAGGCCTCTTAATTTCAGTATATTTACAACATTAGTAATAAATCCACTTTAAGCTTTCATTCTTGCAATCTTGCAGCAAAAGCAGTATAATTCATTAGCTTCCCTTTCATGAAAGCTACACGCTGGATAAACAGAGCACTTTGGCTTGTTGGGTTTCCTGTTACATTTAAGCCCCTTTCTAGAGGTGTTTTATTAATTAGAGAATCCACTTTTGTTTGCAAAATAATGCAGGGATGATCTTTATAGTTCCTCTAGTAGCTCTCAGATGTCCACTGAAGCTGTTTGAAACAAAGAGCTGCCACTGTGCTGGTTTAGTGGGATATTAGAATATTATGTGCACATAATAAACATTTCATCTAGACATGGCATTTTCCATGACATTCTGAAGCTTAACCGCTCTCATTTAAACTCTTCGTAACAGTCAGACTCCTCAATTTTACAGAGTGGTCTGTTATTTGGGAAAGGGCTGATGGTCTCCCTTCAGTATCTATGAGATACGTTTGCAGAAGTTGCTTGGAATGAAAATTTTACACCTATTATCTCATGGAAGTGCAAGTTCCATGACTTTTAAAAAATTGTGTACTGTGTACTGGCGCTACAAGCGGACTTAGCTTGAATAATGGTAGGGTGTTAGAATTACTGTATTAGTAAATACAATGTATTCTAGTACACTCTTTACCATTGTTCAACAATCTGAATTGTGCTTTGCATTTTGACAGTCCCATTTTCTACAGCACGTCACCTAGCTCCTTGATTTCTTTTGCCATTCTTTTCCCTTTGCAAGTTTATATTGCTCCTTCCTCAGTCTCTGTGCAAGTGCTGACACAATTACCTTGACATCTTGAGATATAATTACAATGTTTTATGTTCCATGGCTCATTTTGGCCATAATAAGTATGTCAGTTCCCATAACCTTGATCTGACCACAGTGCTTATTTTACTAGTCTTAATCTGCAGAGTTTTATTGCTTGTTATGACATCTTGTGACACAGTTTTCCTACAACTATTTAACCCTGTGTTGTCTTGATAATGCTTGTTCAGAGTTCAATGTACAAAGTTCAGTGTACAATTTTTAGTATTCTACCTATGAATTAGTAGATTTGATGGTGTGTAGAGCTCCTGTATAGCCTGGTCTACATTTAATCTTTGACTAAGTCTATGTAAATTTGCTGACTAGGCAATTAATTATATATGACAGTTTTTCTATTTAAAGTAAAATTACCAGAGGAGAGCACATGGCATTGATTATAGCATTGGATGTGTGCAGGTCTATCTGTGTGTATGGGAGCATGAGGTTAAATTATCACAGAACTGTCATTGTCCGTAAGAAGAAAGGTAAGAGTGCAGCAGAAGAAGCTTTGGGCTACCATTAAAAGACAGTTTGCTGTAAGCATTAGTTTTCATGAGGTCGTTTAAATGAAAACATAGAGAATGCTGAAAATGAGGCATTTCAGTCTTTCTGTACTGGTCTTCACTGGAGTAAGTCATTAACTCTTTGCTAAGTAAAATCAGCTTCTGCGTTCCTTAAATTGTTTTGCCTTTTGAAAAGGGAATAGATACTTGTTCTATAAATAATTCTGAGCTTGTTTTTATTTGGTTCCACTGAAAATACTGCTGCAGGTAAGGACCAGGTTTTTACGTCTGACTGGTTCATGGCTCGTCCCAGTGTGTAAATATAATGAAGTATTTTCTTGAATTTGCACATATGAGAATAGTTCTACTGAGTTTGTAAATTTAGGTAGAATTTGCATAAACAGTCTTGTAAATCAAAAGTCAAATTTTTAGTTCCTGTACTAAAATTTGTGTGTAAAGAACAGAGTATGAAGAAAAGATGTGTAAAGTCAAGGAATGGATGTAAGAACTGAGGAATAAACAGAGATAATTTTTCCAGCATTTTTTTTTATGTCTTCTGGATATATGTCTCTTTCTTCAGAAGCACAGAATCTGTGCTGAAGCTGTTGTTCTCCCATGCTCACACATTTAAATCTTCCCATGCACAAAATTTCCTATAACAAGTTCTATTCAGAAAGATTTTGATATACTGATGTGTATTTCAAATTAAACCATAATGCTTCCAATAGTTGGAATTTCAGTACAATTAATACTCTTATGCATGAATACATGGGGAATATAGTGAATATTGATGCATTAATTGAATAATTAGCAAAAAGTAGAAGTGGAGTTTTATAGGAGTCTGCTTATTTTTCTGTTAAGAAAAGCCTTCAGATTTTGAAGATCAAGATGTGTTATGATGTCTTATCAACATGACTTTCTGTATAGTACAGTATGTATACTGTAAAAGTCAATGCAGTCTAACAGAAGTAACATAATATTTTAATTTTTCAGGTCCTTGTCAGTCTCATATCATCATAATAGTGAAAGCAAATTACTTCCAGCTATGTGAACAGAAGTGTTTTGCACTTTGAATCTTTTGTTCCCTGCATAGGAACAGATTTCTTAGGCTGAATTATGCCTGAAGCTTATCTCATGTCTAAATATTCTTTTCTATGTGAAAATATCATGAACAGGTGATATTTTTGCTTTATTTGAGAACTAACATTTTTCATTCTTCCTGAGGCAAAAAAAACCCCAAGAGGACCAAATGAACATAATACTAAAACATAAATGATTTGATGTTCTTTTTTTATATGGTTTTTTTTTTTCACTTTGCCATGTAAGCAGGCTGCACATGTCAATTCTAATCTTTGAATCCTGGCCTCAGGGCTTGCTTCATTAACAGCAGCAACAGCCAGCAAGTGGAAATTCACTTTAGAATGATGTTTTTAATAATTTACAAGCTGTTTATATGACAATTCTAACCTAAGAGAGATCTAATTACAGACAATTTTTAAAACTAATTTTTTTCACTGTGGTAATCAACATATTTAAAAGCTGTTAGTGATCTTTCGGTAATAAAGTACCATTCCTAGAATTATGTGCCATTGTAAAAAGCTGTTAACACATTTACAAGCTACTAATTTTTAGTTCATTTTCTGATGTGCCAACATTACTTGCTGTATTTCTCTCTTGCTGTACAAGCTAAATTCCATGCCGCACCTGTTTTTGAAAACCACAAATGTTCTTCAATTCCCTAATCCAGCAACTGAAAGTAACTTTTACTGGTATGGCTGTCTATAGAAGCTACAAGCATGAATATAGCATACACTTCTCAAGTTGTAACTTCAGACTCATACTTTGGTCTCTATGGTCACTATGGTGAATATACCCTTAAGAAAGGAAGTTTCTGGGCAAGTTGTGATGCAGTGGTCTGTTACTCAAAAGGGCTGCCTGGTAGCTGCCTGGCTTGATACAGCACAGAATGACATCTCCTTTGCTACCTGGACTGAAAGGCCATGATGTCACTTCAGTGTTTTATATAACACTACCTACCTGTTTACTTTTGTACTTTCCTCTGCTTTTCTGTCCTCTCTTTGTTCAGTAAGACTTGCAAGATTTTCTCACTATGCTTCTCCCTGTCTGCTCTCACAAGCTCTACCATATGGCCCCATTTGTCTTCATCCCACTTCCCAAAGCAGTCTGACAACCCTTCACACTCTTCTTTTCAAATGACTCATGAAGACACACAGCGTGAGAAAAGAGGATCATAAATGTTGGCCTACTCATCCAGTGAATAGATGCATGTCTATATACATACATTTATGAGTCATGGGGCTAAGGTGTGTGCTTAACTTTTATTCTTTCTTTTCAACGCTTTCATCAATTCACTTTTTAACCTCCCACTTCCTTGGGTATGTACTGCCTAATTAGACTGTAAAATTTTGATTCTGAGTACTTTTTATATGTTCCTGAAGTGCTCTACACATCACATTTATATAATTGTGAAATGCTTTACACTTTCTGATATTTGGTTATAATTCATATTATAAAGGTAAATATCTTTACTTGAGATACTTTTGTATTATTAAATTATTTTCAGTAATGTGACTAAGGTAACAAAAGTGTATGTTTAGAATAATTTCATTTCCTCACTTCAGCAGAAGAAAGCTTTTCTAGATCTAGTTCTGTTGCATCCCCTCTGAATTCATGCTTCAGCTTTTAGCGGCTTGGTAAAATTTCAGAGCTGCAAACATTTTCTCAAGTCTAATGTGCTTTTTATGTACTTGAATTTTAAGTATCTTTGCTTGGCTAGGGTGGGGACTTAACTTCCTTGTAAACATGAGAAAATTAGCTAAATGGACGGAAGTTCCCATCTCTCTTCTCCAGTTCCGTTATATTTAGGGTAATTTGGGATGCCTGTGTTCTTCCTGTGTGCCTGAATCTTCAATTACAGCTCATAAGTTTGTCTTAAAGGTCTGAGAGCAGACCAGTGAAAGCTTTACATGGGTGTCAGATCAGCAGTTAAGGCTGAAAATCTGACTCTAGCTGATGTTAGGCTAGCCAGACTAATAGTTTGAACTAGTAAAAGAAATTTCTTTAATTGGTTTTCTCCATTTCAATAATATTGAATCTGATGTTCAACAGGAATTTATATACAAAGCCTGCCACTGAACTAAGTGGCAGAGTACCCATACACAGACTCAGGCGGAGCATGTGGTACTGTATGTTTAGCAGAAAAGTATCAATGATAATAAATTTCTATGAGAGAAGAAGAGTAATTTAAATCCAGGTTTTAAGTAGGAAAAAAAAGTAGATAAATAATGCCTGAATAATTAAATTAGGAGTGAAAAGGTAAGGATTCAGTAAAGCGGAGGTATAAGACACTGCCAGTTAATTGTTTTATGTTTTCAAGTGTTTGAAAACATAAAACTGCCTTTCCCAAATGCTGACAGAAATCTTTCTCAGAGTGCAGTAGTCTTATTATCAGCTGAGCAAGACCCTATTGTCAGTGACTGACAAGGCTTCCACCCCCAGATTTCTTTCATCACCAGGCATAATAACTTGGGATTTGCAGGCTGATGATTGTAATAAAAATGTAGCAGGACTCAGTGAAGCTGAAAATTCACCAGTGGATCTTACGTGGTATGTAGTATCTATCAGTGCACTTGGCAGCAAAATTTGAGGCAAAAGGTTTTGATCAAAATCTTTTATATTTTTACCATACCACACAGCTCTTAGTGCACTTATCATGCAGAAACATTATTGTTTCAAAAGTTTAATATAAGGTTATGTTACACAAGTTTTGTCATCAGATGTGATACCTGGAGCATTGATCTATATTTGTTATTCAAATATCTGGAGTAAAAAAGCTAAGTTGCCTTTCTCCTTTTTCTTTTTCTAATTTGATATCTGTTGATACCTCACATTTCACATATAGATATAGATAAGATATAGATATAGGATATAGATAAGAGTGGGACGAAAAAGGAACCAAGTGACTTCCCAAATTCACGTAGTTGGTAAAATCAAACATACTGATGCAAGAATTCTTCCTGTTCTTTCATTAGCAAAAAAGTGGCAATGTATCTGTTTTTACAGTGAAAGTACAAATTAATTATATCATGAACTCAAGATTTAAACAAAACACTAGAATAGTCAGATAATTAATGATCCTTTGCAACTTGTGTACTAGAGTTGTGTGCCCAGAAATATGATTACCCCTTTTTCTGCGTGTATGTACAGCCATTTTAAGATCTGATCATTAGTGGCTTGTTCAGTGGTTGCAGTGTTATTCCTAGAGGACAAAGATCTGATCAAACGTTCACTAAATTCAGTACTGATTTTACCATTGATTAAAGTGAGAGGAGTGCTTTCCTAAATGAATATAAGGCTGAACAAATCTCTCCCTGTACAGGACATTCTAGCAGGTCAGACTTGGAGCACATTAGTAGACAGTGTGCTGAAACCTTGAACTGTTTCATATTTCACTGTAGCAGTTCTGTGAATAAGTCAATGAGTTCAATCTCTGGGGCATTCAGACTAATAGCTTTCAAGGTAACTGAATTCACTTTATAAACAAATTTATAGCTGGAATTTAAGTATCTTCAGCCCATCACCAATCGCTTTGTTCAACAAACTGTGGAAGGAAAGCTGCACAGCAGTGGACATTTCTTTTTAGAAAAAAACAGCTGGGAACATTTTTTTCCCCTCCTACTGACTTCTTTAAGCTCTTTAGTCAGAATGTTTGAAAAACGGGTAAAAGGAGAAAAAAAAACCCTAGTGTTGGTGAATGCACTGAAATCCCTGCTAGGTCATTCTTGAGTAACTCAAGTCTGACCTTGGCAAGTAGAGGAAAAAAACATGGTAGCAGGGCTAAAACCAAGACCCAGCAGCACAACTGAGACACTTTTGATGTTTAATGATGCTCCGGTGTCTAGCCAACAGGAATAACCTGCAAGATTCAAAGAGCATAGCTCAGCATCTTTGTGTTAAAACCTGTTCCCTCCAGCTCTGTCACTGTGGATTTTTACCAGACAGATTCTGCAGTGCTCTTAGCACTTAGCATATACACAATGATTGATCTTCATTTTACTCTTGTACTTCTCTTGTGCTGCATTGTCATCTGGAAGCTTGAACTTCAGGCTCCATAACACCCTTTTGAAAAGCTCTATGTCTCAAGAAATGAGACTTCCTGAGCTTTTCTAAAGAAAACACTAAACAGCAGGGCACATCTCATGTATGGCCTGCCTTTTCAAATATTTCAATACTTTCCTTGTCTAGGACTGGTTTCTTTTAACATAACTATGAGAAGTAAAAAAAAAGAGAACGAAAAACATTTAAGAAAAATACACGTGAATGATAGTTAATGATTTAGGATAGGGAAGATAAGAGATGACTCTAATAGGTTAATAGGCATCATAGTGGCAGATGAAATTTGGTGCTGACAGAGGCAAAATTATGTACAGTTGGAAGAATAATTTCTTATTCTAGTGCATCTTCTTTATATATAATTGATGAAAATAAAGATTGAACATTGCTGTGAGCTTTGGACTATAATGTTTCAGTATAACATGTATTAGTTATTTAATTTCTGTTAGTATTTAGAACTTCTATATAATTTCATTATACAAAGGAAATCTCTATTATCATTATCTCTTATTCTAATTCATAGAAGAGTCTTTTAGTCATGAGAGTGGTAGAAACAGAATCTGGTCAGATGAACATGAATATGTATACAGAGAATTCTTTTGCTTAGAAAGGCTGAGACTCTTGAGAGAGAAACAGGGAGTAGAGCCATTTAATACTACTGAGGTAATATCAGGAGAACATCATAAGAGAAGAAATCACATTCCTTGTCATTGATTATAGCTAAAGTTCTGTGGTTTTTTTTCTGTGACAGATGCAGTAGACTTGAGGGAGACAAAAGGAAGAAAAATAGTCTCAAAGCAATTAGATACATCTCTAGGTTTGCAACAGAGTAACCAGACTCTGAATATAGAAGGTACAGATAATAATGACATACAGTCATCTGTATTAGCACTTAGTGATGTTGCATATATCACCGACATGCAACAGATTCAGGATCAAAAGAAGTACCCTTTCCTTTTTTTACCTCTACTGCCTTTCATATCAGAAGTGGGCTTCTATCAAAAGCATCGCTGAACAGAGATAAAGGAATACAGAAACTATTGGCCAGTGTATGAATGGGGCCAAAATGAAGAGGTAACTATCTGATGCTCATTGAATCATTAGAAAAATATGCTTTCTTAGCCAATTTTTGCCTCTGTAAGGTGAAGAATGGCTCAGGGCTATGGTTGCCAAGAAATGTAGTCAGATGCAGAAATGACCATTTTCTTCCAGATGATAAAGACTTTGGATTCCTTTGGCTGTGTTCTTTTATTGACATAGTAGGTTGGTGGATCTATTGAGGATAAAGAAATTTACAATTATTTCTTTCTATCAAGTTTCATAAATGTTCTTTCTTTTGCATGGTTTTGATCCATTACCTCCATGTCCTCTTGAAAATAATTTTTTAATTATCTGTAACTCTGATGGATTGTATACCAAGACATTCCTAACAGTAGTTCAGTAGATATGACTATTGGTAGTTTCTTCTTCACCACTCAGATTTTGTTGATCCCACTTCTTTTTACTTGGGCTGGGACAACTGCCCTTCTGTGTTACAAAATTGCAGAACCACTGAATCACAGAATTGTTTAGGTTGGAAAAGAGCTTGAAGATCATCAAGTCCAACCATAAGCCTAACACTGCCAAGTCTACCACTGAACCGTAGGATCACAGGATCATAGAATCATACAATAGTTAGGGTTGGAAGGGACCTTAAAGATCATCTAGTTCCAACGCCCTGCCATGGGCAGGGACATCCCACTAAATCAGCCTGCCCAAGGCCCCATCCAACCTGGTCTTGAACACCTCTGCGGACTGGGCATCCACAACTTCCCTGGGCAACCTCTTCCAGTGTCTCACCACTCTCATGGTGAAGAAATTCTTGCTAATGTCTAGTCTAAATCTGCCCCTCTCCCGTTTGTACCCATTCCCTCTGTCCTATCCCCACAAGTCTTTATGAATAGCCTCTTTCCTGTAGGCTCCCTTCAGGTACTGGAAGGTTGCTTGCTATAAGATCATCCTCTGGAGTCATTCCAACAACTCCATATCCTTCTTATGTTGAGGATTCCAGAACTGGACACACTATTCCAGATAAGGTCTCGCAAGAGGGGAATAGAGGTGCAGGATCACTTCCCTCAACCTGCTGGTGATGCAGCTCAGGATACAGTTGGCCTTCTGGGCTGTGAGTGCACATTGCTGGCTCAAACCACATCCCTAAGTGCCATGTCTACACATCTTTTAACTTTGGAGTCCAAGTGTTTCACCAACAGATTTAGGAGCCAGAGATGAAATCTTTGTGAAGTTTTCTGAGCCAGTGGGATTATGAAATTCATTATGTGTTGTACTCAGGAAAAGCATGATCAGGATTAAAGCTTTCCACTCACTGTGTTTCGTTTCAACAGGGACATTCGTGGCAAGATAAATTACTCTACAGTGGTCTCAACTGCCTATTTTTCAACAGACGTGGGATCTAAACATTTTCAAGGGTTAAGGGTATTCAATGGTTAAATACTGGCATATTTGGGAATTAATTATGACCTTAATTGCCCTATGTTCACTCATTGTTCTTGATTAAAACCAACCAAGCCTGTAACCTTAGTGTGAGAGATCTACAATTAAGGCAGAAACAGCAGATAAGAATGATAGATTTTTGATGTCTAATAAACAATGAAAGAAACATGGTTGTTTGCTATGTCAGCAGCAGTTCTGTCAAATGTGTATTATTACACCGAGCATAGGTGACGCACCCACCAACAAAATGCAACTAATTCTATGTGTGAATTTCACCCCTGTTTTTGTTATAAGAGTTGATATGCATTCTCAATGCTTCTATTTCATGCTTTTGATGGTCAGAGCTGAATTCCTTTAGTGAACAGATGTGCCTCACAATTTTAAGAGCAACTAGTCATTTTAAGGTGTTTGGTTTTCAACACCTCAAACAGCAGCTAATTCTTCAAATGTTTACAGGAAACTCTTAGTACTCCTGCTTATACACAGACAGCATAATGTAAATTGTTAAAGAATATGTAAGATATCCTATAACCTGTAATAGCTTCATGTTCTGGGAGCTTTACACTTCTGTCGGTGAGTAACTGTTATAGGTAGTATAATAAAAATACTAGCATTAGAAATCTCAGCTTAAAATTAAATGTATTTATGTAGTGCATGGAAACCATTTATTGTGCTTTTTCTTATAAAAATGACAATAGAGGGACGTAACTTTTTAAAATTTATTTTTATATGTTAAAATTCCATGGCTTAGATGGCTTTTCATATTGTTTTCCAACAAGATTTCAGAAACACAGATTTGTCCCTGAACCTCAAAGACCAACTGGATGATAGACAGAGAGGCTTGTGAAAGCTGCATATGAATTAATAGCAGAGAATATGCCTGAGGACCATGCCTGGCCGCTCTTGAATTCCTTCTGAAGCCTGAATTATTTGTATTAAGATAGGCCAACACTCAGGCCTCGATGAATCAATTCTTTGTAACAGTTGCCAATATTTTTGTACCTGAGAGAGCAGCTTCATTCTTTATTATTGCCCAGGAATCAATACTCCTGTTGCCCTCACAAAATGCTATACAAGCATTATTGGCATTTCACTTGGCAGTGAAGGATATCAACATCAATCTTGCCAACTGCACACTTCACTAACCTTGTTCCGCTTCTCCAGCACAAATTTGTACCCAATCTGCACTGTTCTCTTCTGCTCAATTTGAATGGAAATTCTTAGGATAGCTCTGACACATTCTCAGACAAGGAAATGGAAAGACATCATTTAGCCATAGCTGAAAGAGTTTCCTTTTTGTCTGTATGTGCAGGAGTACATGGAAGCTCTGACTGTGGCTGAAATGTGATTTAAAGAAAAAAATACGAGAAAAAAAACCAAACAGAATTGCTACTGATAGACTCTCTAAAAGCAGTCAAACCTAGATCCAAATAGCAAATAGCAAACAAGGCACATAGGATAGTTTTTCAAGGCTTATAAAATCCTTTGAACTAACAGCTCCTAAGGCAAAAATAGTCTTTTGTGTTGGAGATAGGTTGTATATTACCAAACAAATGAGCAACACTGTATACTGGAACAAAAGGAAAGCTCTTCAGAACAGCAGCCACACTTTTTCTCTAACCGTGTACAGCTGCATTAGTTTGATATGCTAGTTCAGTCATGAAGATTTGCATTTAACGTGTAAATTCATCTTTAAACATGCAATTTTTAGATGTAATTTAAAATGAGAATTGTTCAAAGCCTCCTGCCTCCTGCAGACCTTTGTGTCACTGCAGAGTACAATAGAAGGTATAGTTTGTTCAAACCACACCAAAACCATGGCAGTTAAAACATCATTAATAAAATAATAATCCTTTCAGTGTATCTGCTTTAAAACAACAACCACATATTCTTCTGCTTCCTTCTTACATTTTGACTTTGAATCTCTGTATGTTTCCCTCTCTTTTATGATTATGGCTCAGCCTATCCTCAAGCAAGGAACTAATTAAAAAAAACTGAAGTGAATTATTTTTGTTGGAAAGTGCAGGAAGATTATTTTGACAGTATAAATTTATTTCTGGGGGTGGGGGTGGGAGGTTGGGTGGTGCAGGATCATGACAACACCGAGTTTATCTGTCCATAATAATAACATTCAGGAAATTTCAGACTGTCAGGTTGCATTTCATTTTGTGAGAGGCACAGCTATGATTTTCTTACTGGGAGAGAAATGTTTGACTTCTCAAGTGTTGCTTGCTATAGCTTCCTGATATCAGCAAGTGCAAAGGACACAATTCCTTCCCAGTCCTATTTTTCTGTCTAGTACCATCTGAGTTTACCCTGGGAATCTATGAAATAATAGTTGAAAGTATCTTTGGGATGTATCAACTGAGTATTTATATTCCATATTTTACTTAAACCTATACTTGCTTATTTACAGAATTTGATTTGACTTTGCTTTAGCCTACATTCAGATAAGTTTCGTGGCAAGCAATCCTTCTTAACTGCATAAGACATTACAGTTCTTCAATACACAGTTTCTCCTTGTTTATATGGAGGAGAAGCATATGTTCGGATTTGGAAAAGCACCAATATGTTCCTACGCAGCCTGTTTGAAGTTGCTGGATGTACAGAGCAAGGATGAAAACTGGGATATTTATTTAGTCATGAGATTTTAAAACTCATGGCTTAGGACTCTAAGGAAGAAAACTGGTTGACAAGAATACTATATTTTTGTACTCTTTCCTGGGACCACTGCTGAATGGATTGGTTATTTTCTGGTATATTATGCTGGTATGTATCTGGTATATTATTTTGATAATACTGTCATTTCTTTGAAAAGAGAAAAAAGAAGTTCTTCTTTCCAAAATGATTATACTGAGTAAACTTCAGTAATTGGTTACAACTGCAGTTTATCCTTTTCTCAAACTGTAGTTTATCATTTTGGTTGATATCAGAAATCTTCATAGTGAGTAATCAGAATAAATTGTTTTACAAAATGCTGATCTAAGCTCTCTTGTGAGGTAGTATTCCAAAACCTTTTAGCATTGGAATTGAGAATAATAAGAAAAATACCCTCTGTTTCTTGAGGAGACATCTCTTCCCTAGTCTGACAGCCAAAGTGTGTTACTATGAGGCATTAGGATGCTCGCTTTTCTTTTGCTGCCCTCTCAGACTATACAGAGGGTACTGTTGGGTTTAAATGCTACTATTTCACTGTGATGTAGTGACACACAGTCAGTTACAGATAGTAAGACGGTAGTTACAGATATTGCTGGAGACTGTCCACAACACTGCTTGAGAGTGGACACTACCTGACAGATGGATCTATCGTGAAACACCTGCTGCAGGAGGATCTCTCCCTCTTTTGAATAGGCATTGTTCTTCCCCGGGACAAGTCCATTCACCACAGTGAAATTTCTGCCCTTGTAGAAACTAGAACTGAAGGTGGATCTCTTTAAATGTGGAGTCTGCCATCCAAACCTTCATGGCAACTCAAAGCCACAATGGATCATGGATCATCCTTGTAACTGGCAGTGTGACATATGAAGGCATGTTCTGGTGTCTCATTTTCTTTTACTTATAATGGGAATATATGACTACATGCAGAAGAACTCCCTTAAATGGTGGTCTGACTGCTGTGAGACTTATTTGTCACAAGACAACCTCTTCTATTTGGGCAGTAGAAATTGAATTTCTATTACAGTTCTCCAGGAAAGGATATAATCGTCATTCATTCATTCATTTTTTTTTTTCTTTTTTTTTTTTTTTTTCTTTTTTTTTTTTTCAGTTCGGTTAACCAGCTGCTATGTAGTGAGCACTTGCTTCGTCCTACTGATCCTGGTAGCCTCCTAGATTCTGAACACTAGGCATCCCTGTGCTAGATTCTCAGATTTGCAGCCACTCGCATCGCTGCATTGTGTGGGCCTTGTATGACCTTGATCTCCCAACTCAGAGAGAAAAAACTTCATTGGACACATCTTCCACAGGCTGAGGAGGGAAGGTGTGTTGGTAATATTATCTTCTGTTTGTTTTTTTTTTTTATTCCAGGCAGTGTGATCATAAGCATTTAAGATTACAACCTACGGCTTGTTGTGGCCATCAATACAAGCCATGGAAAGTTTGGATATGTATTAATTTGGAAAGTTAGAAGTATATATGTGTACATACATGTACAAAGTTGTGAAGTTTTGTTTTTTCTTTCCCTAAACTTTTCTTCCTTCAGCTGTGTATATTTCTCTTAGTTTACTATACTCTCTCTGATCCTTGGAGACAGCTCTGTGTGCCTCATGGTGGTCTTTCCTGATTGTTGAACTGCCATTATTGTTTTATGTCTGTAACTCTTTCCATAATTCCTGTCCACAGGATTCCATCACCACATGCTCACTGTGTCTCTTTCTGCTCAATGCCAATTTTACGTATCTCTTTGGTATTTCTCTCTGTCTTTGTTAAACTCCAAGAATCCTGTTTTTACCTTGGTTTCCTTATCACCTTTGACTTTGTCCCTGACTGCTCAGAGTCCGTAAGTCCTGTACTGTACATCGCTGTTCCTCCTCTGCAGCATCTTAGTATTGCTGAGGGTGCATATTCCTGCGCTGCTCCCTGAGCTGTCTCTCAGTATCCTAAGCATGTCTCCACTGCTGTCACTCCCTTCAAAAATGCTGCTGCAGTGGGATCTAAAGTTAGCAACAAATTAGTGTGATGTAGAGGGTTAACGTGAAGTAAAAAAGACAAAATGAAGTACAAAGACAAAATAATTATGGAGACAAATTTTATTGGGGTAACCATGCCTTTCTGCTATGTGAAATCTCTAATGACTATCTTGAATTTTTCACAAAGTTTATATAAAAACCTTTATTTGTAGTTTCATGGGATATGACATTTCAGGGGAAACTTGAAGCAAAGGGGGTTTTGGTGACCAGTTTTTTTCTGCTAGCTTAATTACTTTGTTACCTTTCAGAAGGCTTTACCCAGGTTACCCACTGATAAAATTGCAGCTTTAACTTATTCACAGCCCCCTCAAAATCCTTCTTTCACACTAGTGCAATGGAACTATTCCAGTAACTTCTTTAACTTACATATCTGAGTAGTGTGGAGCATATAAACAAGATTGAGCTGAAAAAAGGTATTAAGATATAGGAGGAGGGGATGATCTCTCACCAAAAAAAAAGCAAAAAAGGCACCAGCAACTGCTACCTTTTTTTTGATGTGAATTCACAAAAACCTGATAGAAAGTTGTGTGACCCCCATCTGGAATGGGATGCCATTTCACAATTAGAAGGACTTCAAAAAGGGAAGAATTATAGAAGCGGATGTTTGTGTTGAATTAATGAAGCGTCTTTTAAAAGTCAAACATGAACTGTGAAACATATCCCACTTAGCCAGCTCTCATTCCTAGTACAAATCAGTCTCTCTTCCTATGAACTGGGACAGAAACATGAAAAAGTATGAATCCATTTACATTTCAGTATAGGTGGCAGTCATGTAGACATTACAGTGCTGTGAGCAATGAAGCCACACAACTGCACAGACAGAACAACCCCCTTCAGCTTATAGCACCATGTTTTCTAATTTACACTTTCTAGTCCAAAAGCTGTAGAAACAAATAGTAAATACGTTCCTCTATTAGGGTAAGCAAATAAAATTTGTTGTCTCTCATACAAAGCATGTGCTTTATTTGAGGACTTAAGAAAGAAAACTTGTCCAAAAAAACTCGTGAGGAAGATATTCACCAAAATACTGAAAAATATCAGAAAAGAGCAAGATTAGGAATAAAGATATAAAGTACTAAAACTGTAATTTGAAAGTGTCTGGATTATGAATAAATCAAGGATTATTTTTGGTGTGGTTAGTCATTAATAATGTATTTATGCTTTGATTTCTTAAAGGAAGTAAAAGAGTATTTGTCTGTAATCAAGATGTCTTTCTTGTTTTTTTTTAGGAAATGGCTGTTTTATGCTTTAAAGAAAGATCAAGAGCAAAGTCAGAAAAGAGAACCTAACCACATTTTTAACAACAAATTTGTTGACAGAACATGTTTATAGAAAGAAATGTGTTCAGAATGGATTCCTTCTGCTTGCAGGTGATATTTTGAACTGCGTGGGATTGTTTAAGCTGATTACAATGGCGTGACATGAGAAAAGGGAAAGAGACAGAGATGACTCTTAATGTTGTTTGCAGCTAGTTTAGTGCTCATCTTGAAATAATTTTGTGCTCAAGCCATTCAACATGCATCATGAAAAAGATAATCAGCCTTTGTTTCTGGATTCCTTTTAGCTTTATTGTAGAATAATTTAATTAAAATATATTTTTATTGTCATTTTACTGCCTCTGTCTGCTCTTGTTACTGCTTTAATTTCCTGGAAGAGAGATGTATGACATCCTGTGGGCATCAATGGAAGCTTTCAATCATCACTTTGTGTTCTTTGAAATCATTTTCACTTCATTCAAAGAACTTATTGTAAGAAAATAGAAGTGATTATCTGATGTAGATCTGTGGGAAAGATCCCATTCTCTTAAGGCACTCTGGTTTTGTACTGATACACCTAGGAGTACTGAAATGGAAAAATAATGAACTTTTTATTGAATGAATTCTTTAGGAAGGAAGGTCTGTCCCAGGTGAAAGCTGGGAGACTGTCCCTTGAAGGTTGTTACTCAGTGCCCAGCCTGTTATAAGTAAGATTTGCCAAGAAAAGTGTGCCAAGGTAGCTCTTTGAATTTCTCCCTGTTTGTTTAAACTCTGTGTTCTTCCAAGCAGATCTACCAACCTATTCACTCTGGTGTAATTTGCTGCACTATCACTTTGGATGGAGATTTATTAGTTTCTAGACATCTGTCAGCTGTGGCAAATGCCTGTGATACACATGCATGCACCAAATGCACTGTAAATCATTATGACCACTGATTCTTCATGTCTTAGACATAGCAATGCTGGTAGGTCTAGCTCAAGCTGTTTTCAAATAGAGCATTCACATTTCTTTAGGGTTGAACCTCTTTTAGAGGCTCGATATATTTTAGTCATAAAATAATTATCTTCTTTTCCCATCGAATCTGTCATGTGTGTGCTGCTCTGCCAATTGCCCTGAGAATGGAGCTGCCACTCACTTTCTTTTTTGATGAACTAAGACACTTCTAAACACAAAGGAGTCATGAGGAAAATGGATTTACACAGGCTGTAGCTTGTTAATTAATCACAGTAACTAGCCAAAACCTAGTTATGCTTTGGTTTTGGTTTTTTTTTCCCTAAACTAGTGGGAAAGCCTGTGATGTCACTGTTGTAGGAGCAGCTTTCTTCTCAGTCTTCGTTTAGCGCTCTCTCACCAGATACCTTGCAGTGCCTGCAGTTTTACAAACAGCTCACAGTCGGTGTGGCAGCTCTAACTGATAGCTACTAAAGTAACGAAAAGTGTGCCTAACTCACATCAGACTAGTTTGGGTTTACTAATGAGAGCTGTAATGAATCTGTTCCTACCTGGACAGGCTTACCCTTCAATAGAAAATAATAGATTTGCTTATTAATAAATATTTGGTTGGAGGCTTTTTAGATAAACTTGCTTAAAACAGAAATTAAAGTCTATGTACAGCAATTTTTGCATTTCTTGCAATTGTTGATATTTAATGGTGCAGAAAAATTAATAAAAGTAGGCATACAAATGTTAAATGCCTAGCTGTTTGACACAGAGCCATTCAAGAAATATTTCTGATTCATATCTGCCATCCTTATACGTGGAGTTTCTTGAACACATAAATAAGACTGGCAAAAGATCTACTTACCCTCTTCCTGCCAGCTGATGATAGACAACTAGTTTTGGTATTTTCTTTTTGTTGTGGTGTGCATTTTTTGACACAAATGTTTCGTTTTTTAAAATAGCTTAAAAAAATTTAAAGTACCAGGGGATGAATACCTCAAAAAGACATTATGTCTCAGGACATGGAGTAATTTGATGCTGGTTTTGAGTTTAACTGAGATGCACAGGCAAAATCATGGATAAATGGTTTTCTTCATGTCCAAGAAGCTTGGTTGAGTTGGTAGTGTGAGGTTTGTGTTTGTTTGTGGAATTTTTATCTGTTTTTTAAAATTAAATTGATTCTATCATTGGATAAAATACATAGGTCGTGTTAGAGCTGCTGAATATCTGCAGGTCCATTTTTCAAAAGTCAGATAATTAATGCTTAAGACTCTGTAATACTGATCGTGGAAACAAAAAAACTAAATACTCACTGAGAGTTTTGCTCTATGTTCTTTTACAGAATAGATTGAAAAAGTAGAAAGGGCTTTTTGTAGTGTTCTGTGGTGGTATCTGCACAAGATCAGTTATAATATTCAGGCTGCTAGAAACATTTACATAATGTATGTTTGTATTTGATTGATGACAAAGCTACTGGATTGCTTCTAGCTTGCTGGTGTTACAGCCCCACCCCCAAAGAACAGCAGGCACACTCTCAGAGAAATGGTGTTGATCACATGGTTGAGTGGTGGGCAACAAAATTGTGGTAATCACTGACCTTTTTGATGTATTTAGCTATTACAAGTGTTAACACATAAATGATGCATTCAATTATTACAAACACTATTAAAGCATGTATGTGGACCCCCAGTGAATCATTGTGTTAGTGTAACGATTTAGTCTTTTCTTTCAATGACGTCGTAGTGTCATGGAGCAGCATGAGTTCTCCTGTGTCTCTCAGAACAGCAGCTGAAATATCATTCTACTGGCAACACTTCTATCACAGCAACATTGCTTGTTTGATAAAAAATAGTTTTATCATTAACATGTTAAAATTGGTCTTTTTAATAATTCAGTTATATATTGAAAATTGTATGCAAATTGCAAAGGTACTGTAGATATCCTTTAAACGTCCTGGTTTCTAAATGAAAGTAGGTAAAAAGCAACACTCCTTTATGTATGAAGAGAGACTTGAGGAATAACAGTTTCTTGAGCATCTTTAAAACTACATCTGTTCCCTATACAATCACTTGCGACTTTTAAAATCAAATTCCAAAGTTTGATTTGTAAGGAGTAGAAGAGAAGAAAGCATGCACATTGTTTGTATACATATCCTAAGCAAGGACATTTCTAGTGCATAAGGAAACATAGGCATAAGACTGTGTCTAAGAGTGTTAATGAAGAAGAATTGTGGTGCCACCTGCTTTTAATAGTTTCTCATTCTGCATAAAGGATTAGATCTGTGGGTAGAAGCTGAAAAAAAAGATGCTATGAAAGATGGAAAAAAAGGCCAGGGTTGATCCAGCTTTTAGTTGCCCGTACTAGCTTATGAAAGAACTGGCTCATTTCTGTAATGATTACTATTATTGTACTAGAATATTTGCCTTGATTTTCTTCTGGTATATTTAATGCTTCTAAGAATTTTGTCATTCCAATTTGAACATTTATTCATGCCAGATGTTTGGTTGTCTTATAAATATGATTTCAGATCCTTTATTACGGATCTTTATTATTTTTCTCTGAAAGCAAGAAATTAATAAATAATGTTCCATTAGTATAGATGGTCAGATGAAGTATTACTTGTGATCTAATTCATGGAAAACTCTGAAGTACTACAAGAATTTCTTCTAGTACATGAAGATTGTCTGAAGACTCACAAGTAATAAATATTCTTGTCAGTCTAAATGCTTCTTTTAATCCTGAACCCCTTAGTTATCACAAAGGCCAAGTAAGTGTCCCTTGCATACTGGGTTTTTGTAGTGGCTATATGATTGATTTTTACTAGACAGGTATTTTCCGCACTTAGCTCCTTGACATGGACATTTCCAGTTTGCATGAATGCTATATATGTTGCTCTAGCTCATTAAGAACCTAAACCAGAGTTTGATACTTGAGGTTTTCTTCATTGACGTTGTTCAGTTTGATTCAAAACCTCTGCATTATTTTGTAGTTCCTTGCCCAGGACAGATTTGAGTTTTAAAGGTAGGGATGGCAAATGTGTAATCAGGAGGATTCTCTCAGGTAATCTTACGATTTCTGGGTGTGCTTTGTTTAGCTTCATGATCAGATAATGTAAATGCGAGACATTGACTTGAATTCTGACTGATTTTGTCTCTTTGGGAAACTCTGGCTTGAAAGTTTTATTGCTTCTGGACAGGCTGGTGGAGTGTGAGGCGTATAGTCGGGACCCTAAATTTCAGGAAAGCAGACTTTCAGCTCTTCAAGGAGTTACTCAATAAGAGCCCCTGGAACATGGTCTTTGGACACAAGGGAGAAGAACAGAGCTGGCAAATATTTAAGAATGCTTTCCATGAAGCACAAGAGCACTCAGTCCCCATATGCAGAAAATCAGACAAGGAAGGGAAAAGACCAGCGTGGCCGAGTCAAGACCTGCTGATCAAACTGAAGAGAAAGAGGGAACTGCACAGGCAGTACAAGCAAAGACAGGGAACCTGCGAAATGTATAGGGATGCTGCCCTGTTTTGTAGAGATGAAGTCAGGAAGGCTAAGGTGTATTTGGAGCTGAAATTGGCAAGGGAAGTGAAGACTAACAAGAAGGGCTTCTACAGGTGCATCATTCAAAAAAGGAAGATTAGAGAGAATGTACCCCCCACTGATGGATGAAAATAGTGACTTCATATCAACAGGCGAGGAGAAGGCTGAGGTACTTAAGAGCTTTTTTGCCTCAGTCTTCAGTGACAACTGCTCTCCTCACCCCTCCTGGGCCATGGGACAACACAATGGTGACCAGGGTGGGGGTAAGCCTCAAGCTCTGCCAGGGGAGGTTCAGGCTAGACATCAGGAAAAAATTTTTTACAGAAAGGGTTGTTGGGCACTGGAACAGCCTGCCCGGGGAGGTGATCGAGTCACATTCCCTGGAGGTGTTTAAGGGACGGGTGGATGAAGCGCTGAGGGGCATGGTTTAGGGAGTGTTAGGAATGGTTGGACTCGATGACCTAGTGGGTCCTTTCCAACCTGGTGATTCTATGATTCTATTAGCCAGCAATACGAGTTTGCAGCCCAAGAAGGCCAACCGTATCCTGGCCTGCGTCAAAAGAAGTGTGGACAGCAGGCTGAAGGAGGCTATCCTGCCCCTCTACTCCACTATTGTAAGATTCCACTTGGTCTTTTGTGTCCAGCTCTGGAATCTTCAACATAAGAAAGATATGGAGCTTTGGAATGGGTCCAGAGAAAGGCTACAAAGATGATCAGAGGGCTGGAGCACATCTGCTATGAGGACAGGATGAGAAAGTTCAGCCTGGAGAAGAGAAGGCTCCGAGGAGGCCTTATAACAACCTTCCCGTACCTGAAGGGGTCCTACAAGAAAGCTGGAGAGGGACTGTTTACAGAGGGTTGTAGTGTTAGGAATAGGGGCAATGGATATAAACTGGAGAGAGGCAGATGTACACTAGACATAAGGATGAATTTCTTCGCTATGAGAGTGATCACCACTGGAACAGGTTGCCTATGATTCTATGATTCTGAATTTTGTTTCTACAAGATGTGTTTGGAAGGGAAGGGCAAGTTTGCTGTGGAGCTCTCTCTCACTTTGATTCAGGTACTGCTTTTGTTGCCTAGTTTTTTGGGGTTTTTTGTTTGTCATTTTTATCTCTGTGTGCGTATAACACAATTTTGTTTCTCCTGCTGTGCCAATTTGCACATTGAATGCAGTCCTTGAAAACTGTTTAACTGCAACTGTCTTTGTTTCCCTCATTCCACAAGGTGGCACAATAGAGCAATCATTTTTTTGGCCGCAAAGGCGGTAGGTGAGGGTAAAGGCAATTTCTTCGCTTTGCAATTCATGCAGTAATATATGAAGAAATACAAAACCTTTCCTTCACGCTCTCTCTTTTTTCGTTCTCTTCTTTCTTTTTTTTTCCCCTGTGGCTATATTTTCCCTGATTTTTTTATTCCCCTGGCTTTTATTTCCTAAATATTTTTAGGGATTAGTGTTTAGCTCCATAATTTCAAAGCATGTTTCTTCAAGAAATTCTGGATGTTAAGATGAAGATTAGACGTTGGAATTATTTAAATTTCTAGGCAATTTGAGCTCCTTGCATAAGAAGGAAGAAGGCAACTCCAGTACATCTGCATTCCCAAGTGTGACCCAAGAGCAGGAGCCAAGAAGCTCCTTCTCAGGAATCTTCTGATTTTGGTTATGCACTGTTGGCATCATGACCATAATATTGGAAGTTGCAAGAGAGGTATGGTTTCATTAGGGAAGATGTAACCACGATAGACACAATACAGCTAGCAAGGATTATGAAGATTATTTAGTACAGAAAAATATCAGCAGGAATTCAATGAGAAAAGATGTAGAGGTTTAATAAAGAGGAGCTGGGAAATGAAGGTTGCCAACTCTATGTCAGGTATTTAAAACTCTGTTTATAAAATTTCTACATAATTTTCTCTTCCTCTTATGTAAACTAGGAACCAATAATAGTGATGTGAGATAATTTCCGAAAATTTGAGGCACGTGAATCACTGCGGTTTGCATGCTGATACATCTCATTAGAGTAGATTTATTAGTATGGGTCATTTAGAGAAATTCATTTCAGAGGTGAATGCCAATACCAAACAATTCAGTCAGCTTTTTCTGGCTGAATCGAAAGAGTGCTCAGCTGATCTCTCCCACCTTACCGGATTAAATGGTAAAAATCTTCAGGATATAAATGTGCACGTGTATGTGTGTCTCTGAAGCCCCGGACACTGCAAAACCCAAGAAATGTTTAATGCAGTTTCTGCTAGTCTATACTAATTGTTCTCAAGATAAGCTCTTGTTTCACATCCCTGTCGCGCACTTTATCCAGGTACACTTTAGCCACAGGTGGTGAAGTTGTTCTCTTTGTGCTCACTCTAGGGCTTTCCTATGAAGGAACTGTACAATTAGTCTAAACTGAGGATTATACTGCCATGTGAACAGACGGGCATAAGGCATTGCTGGAGTCAGACTGATACAACATATATAAGATGCCACTGATATGATCTCTGATGAATACATAATACTAGATCTGTCAAGCATGTTATCCAGAAAAGCCAGTGCTTTGCTTCAAATGTGTGTGGTTCCAATTCTGGCTCTGTTTCTCAGTCCCTTTCACAAGTCGTAATAACTTGCTTGTCTACTGACACTAATCATCATAATCTCTAAGTAATACTGATCTTTTAGTGTCATCTGTATATGGCATATATAGTCACAACAAAGCCTTCCGTTAGAAAATTTTAGCTGAAAATAACGCTATTAGCAGTTGGTATTAAATTCCATCAAAGTCTTGTTCTCACTTCCTAATGCATAGCTTTCCTTACAATATATGATGATTGACACCAAGTACCAGGAACTTAAATCCATACCCGGGGGAAGGAAAAAGAAATTATAAATTAAGAAGAAATGCCATGTGTTCTTTTCTTAACTGTGTGATTTTTTTGTTTTGTTTTGTTATGATTTTTTAACAGTCTTCAAAAAGGGAAAATGTATTGTCAAATGGAAGCTGCCAGGTGAAAAAAAATCTAGCTTAAAGTGCTTCTATGTCTCATACAGGTGAAAATCTTCACATTTTCACCCCACAGACCATAAGCCTTGGAAAAGGAGGATAAATCAGTGAAGAACAAATTTCCACTACTTCACACATTTATTTTTTTAGTTCTTATGCTAAGCATGCTGTACTTCAGATCAGATCAAATTTGATACTGAATTACTTCACTAACGTATCTGCACATCAGCAATGTATTTTGCAGGAACACAATTTTATAGTTGCTCTTATGAAGTGCAAAATTAAGCTAATTCTTTTTGATATGTTTACATTGCTAAATTGCCGCTAAGCATTGTTTTCATGTTATGGTAGTGAATGACAGAATTCCATAATGATTTTTTCCATCGAGAAATAAAAACTAAGAAATAGTTTCCACCTTTCAATAAAAACTAAGAAATAGGCTAGATCATAAGAAAACACTGGATTCTTGATTAAGTTGATCACATTTAGACAACTAAGTTATCAGGCTTTAAAATTCCATGTGTAATCATAGAATAATAGAATCATAGAACAGTTTGGTTTGGAAGGGACCTTAAAGATCATCTAGTTTCACCCCTCTGCTGGGGCAGGGACACCTACCACTAGATCAGGCTACTCAAGGCCCCATTCAACCTCGCCTTGAACAATTCCAGAGAGGGGGCATCCACAGCTTCCATTGTGTCTCTTCCAGTGTCTCACCACCCACATCATGAAGAATTTCTTCCTAATGTCTAGTCTAAATCCCTCCCCTCTCCAATTTGTAGCTACTTCCCCTCGTCCTATCACCACATTCCTTTGCAGAATGTCCCTCCCCAGCTTTCTTGTAGGCCCTCTTCAGGAAATAGAAGGATGCTATAAGTACGCCTTGGAGCCTTCTCTTCTCCAGGCTGAACAAGCCAAACTCTCTCAGCCTGTCCTCATAGCAAATACGCTCCGGCCCTCTGATCATCTTTGTAGCCCTCCTCTGGACACATTCCAAAGTTCCATATACTTCTTATGTTAAGGATTCCGGAGCAGGACATAAAAGACCAGGTGGGATCTCACAAGAGCGGAGTAGAGGGGCAGGATCACCTCCCTCGACCTGCTAGTTATGGTTCTTTTGATGCAGTCCAAGATATGGTTGGCTTTCTGGGCTGCAAGCATGTATTGCCAGCTCATGCTGAGCTTCTGATCAGTGAACACCTCCAAGTCCTTCTCCGCAGTGCTGCTCTCTATCACATAATCCCCCATCCTCTAGTGAAACCACAGATTGCCCTGACCCAGGTGTAGAACCTTGCACTTGGCTTTATTAGATGTCATGAGGTTCACACAGGTCCACTTCTCCAGCTTGTCTGGGTCCCTCTGGGTGATATCCTATCTTTCTGTTGTGGTAACTGTACCACTCAGCTTGGTTACATCTACAAACTTGGCGAGTGTGCATTCGATCTCACTGTCTATATCACCAACGAAAATATTAAACAACACTGGTCCCAGCACGGATCAGTGAGGAACACCACTTGTCATGGATCTCCATCTGGACATCAAGACATTGACCATTCAATTAATTCCTTATCCGCATTCTATGAATGTGACTGTTCAATCAATTCCTTATCCACCAAACGGTCCACCCATCAAATACATATTTCTCCAGTTTAGTGAGAAGGATGTTGTGGATCACCATGTCAAAGGCTTTAAGGAAGTCCAGATATATTACATCCATTGTTTTTCCTGTGTCCACTGATGTGGTTACTCCATCATAAAAAGCCCCTAGGTTGGTTAGGCAGGACCTGCCCCTGGTGAAGCCATGCTGGCTGCCTCTAATCACCTACCCACCCTCCAGGTGCTTTAGCATATCTTCTGTGAGGATCTCTTCCATGATCTTCCCAGACACAGAGGTGAGGCTAACAGGTACAGTAGTTCCCAGAGTCATCTTTTCTATCCTTTTTACAAATTTGCACAATGTTACCCTTCTTCCAGTCACCAGGGACTTCTCCTGACTGCCATGACTTTTCAGATATGATCTGGAGTGGCCTAGCCACCACATCAGCCAATTCCCTCAGGACTCTGGGATGCAACTCATCAGGTCCCATAGGCTTATATATGTTCAGGTTCCTCATGTGGTCATGAACCTCATCCTCCCCTACAGTGAGAGGGGCTATAATCCCCTGGTCCCCTTCTTGTTGTTCATTAATCTTGGAGGGGTGAGGAGAGTGGTTTCCGATGCAGCTCTGTGAAATTTTGAGTATTCTCATAAAGTTTTCTGTTAAATTTATCACTGACGGCGATTGATATGTGCAGTAAATTGTTTTGTTGTTGTTCTTGTCACTGTAATGTAGAAATTGTCTTTTTCAGACTGTATAACCTGCTCTTGCTCTTGATATGATGGCTTCCTTGATTTCTCTTTTTCTTTCCTTTGGCCCCGATTGTCTTTAATCTATTTGATGGTCTAAATGATTGGAACCTGAGTTTTCTGGATATGCCTACAGCAGATGTTTGAGGTTTTCTAGTATGAGATTCATCTGAGGGCTTGCCCATCCACTGCGCTTAGGTTCATATGCACAGAAAACCCACCAGACACCTCCAGTAGGAAGCACAAGCCGTTGCTGATCTTTAGGCAGTATGCACTGTCAGGAAACTAGGATTCACCTATGAACTCTGGAGAGTACAGGTGAAATAACACAGATATGGTATAGTGTTCTGACTCTGTGTTCAGGTCACTGAATCAGTTGCTGTGCTATCAAACATCTTCATCTAAGGTGATAGGTGGTCAGCTTAATTCATGACATTTTGGAGGAGTACAGTGAAGTGCTGCTATATTGACTCTCATTTGGAAGGTGCATGTCACAGAATGAGCTTATGGGCATCATACAGAACAGGAGATTGTATAGCCTAGATTTAAAACCTGGGTGGTCACTATCAGATCCATGTTCTGGTAAAGGAAATGTGTGAGATAATATTTTTTTTTTTAAACTGCAGTGTAACAAGGGGACTGCAGTTTAAAACATATAACATGGTGAAAAATAATCACATTCAACCTAAAGAAAAACTACAAGTGAAAATGCATAGGTTATGTGGGTGTCCTGCGAGGACATAGATTGGGAAAGTAAAATCCTGATTTATGTTATCCCTTTTTCTTCATGGTTATGACATCTCTAATATCACAGAACTATAGAATTGTAGAATGGTTTGGGCTGGAAGGGACCTTAAAGATCATCTAGTTCTAAACCCCTTGCAATGGGCAGGGACAGCTTGCACTAGAACAGATTACTCAAAGCCTTATCCAGCCTGTACTTGAATACCTTCAGAGGTGGGACATCCACTGCTTCTCTGAGCAACCTGTTCTCACCACTCACACAGTAAAATATTTCTTCCTAATATCTAATCTAAATCACCACTCTTTCAGTTTGAAACCATTACCATTTGTCCTGTCACCACACTTCCTGGTAGAGTTGATTCTCATCTTTCCTGTAGACCCCCTTTAAGTACGAGCCTTCTCCAGGCAGAACAACCCCAACTCTTTCAGCTTGTTCTCTCATGGGAGGTGCTCCAGCCTTCTGATCATTTTTGTAGCCCTCCTCTAGACCTGCTCTAATAGATCCACTTCTTTCCTGTACTGAGGACTCCAGAATTACATACTGTACTCCAGGTGAGATCTCACGAGAGAGGAGTGGAAGTGAAGAATCACCTCCCTCAACCTGCTGGTCACACGTCTTTTGACGCCCAGGATATGGCTGTCTTTCTGGGATTCAAGCACACATTGCCAGCTCATGCTGAGATTCTCATCCACCAGCATCCCCAAATCCTTCTCCTCAGAGCTAATTTCAATCCATTCTCCACCCAGTCTGTAATTGTGTTTGGGATTGTCCCCACCCAGGTGCACTTGGCCTCTGGATGGCACCCCTTCCCTCCAGCATGTCAGTTGTGTCACTATCTTGGTGTCGTCAGCAAATTTGCTGAGGGTGCCCTCAATTCCATTCTTCATGTTTCCAACAAAGATTTTAAACAACACTGCTCCCAATACAGACCCCTGAGGAGTACCATTCATCACTGGTCTCTACTTGAATATTGAACCATTGACTACAACACTTTCAGTGTGACCACCCAACTAATTCCTTATCCACTGAGTTGTCCATCTATCAAGTTCATGGCTTTCAAGTTTAGAGACAAAAATGGCTTGTGGAAATATGTCAAATCCTTGTACAAGTCCAGGTAGATGACAACAGATATTCTTCTCCCATCCACCAAAACAAGACCTAGTCTGGGATTTGAATCACTTCTTCAAAAGTGGTTCTTCTTGGCATTACCCACTCCTTAGTTACCATAATAATTTTCTATTTCAGATTTAACTCAGGAGCTCATTTAGCAAAATCCCTTATTTTTCTCATTATCAGCCTCTGTGTCAGGGCTGAAAGTAGCTAATGTGCTGTCATTATTACATATCTGCCCCCAAGGCCATTAAAAGCACACTAACATCAATATAAGGACAAACTAAAATGAGGGCCGGTGTTTTCAATTTCGAAATGCGCAGTTTTCCTGAATCAAATTCTCAAGTTGCTCTCAAGCTCTCCCAGAGCCTTCCTGGGTAGGCCAGTATGTCTGTATTGTGTGCAGGTACATCAGGGAAAGGCAGACAGGTGTAGAAGGTCCTGACATGGATGTCTAACAAATGGAAAGTCTTACATAGTCTAAGGTATCAGGCCCACTTTGCAAGACCTGTTGAGCTGACTCATTACCCGCTGCCTGAGCTTCTCTGAGTAGACAGTGACAGACCATTTTGTAGGGCCTGAAAGTAGCCAGATCAGTCTGCCTAGAAAAACAAGTAAATCCAGGCCTGATACCGAAGTTAAGAAAGATTTACAAGGCTCGCTGGTGCATGTGGCCCTCTCACAGGATTTTGGCTGCTCAGTCTGTACAGCTACTTTGTTTCACATTTGTGGCAGTCTGCAAAGCGAGTTTGTTTCTTCTGATTGTAGGAAGTTGGGGCTTTTTTTATTGATATCTGCACAGTAAACAAGGAACAAATGATATATACAAAGACAAAGAACTCTTTTACAGAAAAATCACATAAAAGAAAGCATAAATCTTTTGATGTCTGACCTTTTAGTCATACATTTCCAGGGACAGATTGGATAAAACAAAGCTCATAATATTGTTCAAAGAATTATGTCTTCCATTCTGCATAAGAACAAAAGGCAAGAGCTCAACTAAGTAAGGTAGGGAAGAAAGCATACAGAACCACTATTTTTTTAAAAAAATGAACACTTGAGATCTGCTTGTTGTATTAGAAGTTAAAATGTACATTTTCTTTATTAAAATATTCTAATATTTAAAAATTATGTTCAGTAAAGCTAATCAGCTGATACAAGTTAGAATTAGTAAAAAAGGTCAAATGAAAAGTTTAATTACGGTTGTTCTTCAGCCTGTGTGAGATCCAGAAAAAAACCCACAATAAAGCAGACATTAAAGATAGAATACGTAAGACAATATGGTGTGCTACTTAGAGTTTAATTTATCTCTTTTGTTGTTAATTTCTTTCTTCTGTCTTCTACTCTGACATAATTTCAGGCGTCTGAGAAACATAGTCTGCATTTAATTTCCATACAGTCCTACTCAGTGGTCAATAAAGACTTAGTAGCTGTCATACCTCATGACAATCAACAGAAGTAGAGGAGTATTTGAGGGAAAATGCTAAGAAAATATAACAGAAACTGTGGTATTGCATGTTAGAAACAATATCCTTACTCTCCTGATGAGCAAAAGCAGACAGGGGGCTTGGGAACGTTCACTGGAACTTGCGGTGCTCATCAGAGATGGCCTTGAAGACCTTGGAAATCGATAACTAGAGAGAGATAGCTTGCAGAAGTTTACTGATAAGTGGGCATTGGAATACTGATAAGCGGTCATTGGAATGCAGAAAGCTGGCTGCACTTAGTTCAGTAGTTTGAAAACAACCAGAAGGGACTGTGCCCGTGCACAGTTCAAGGAGAAAAAAAAATCATCCTGAGGAAGACTTCTTATTTCATCCCTGAGACCCCAGCCCACGACCACCAGGAGGCACTACAAAGGAGCAGGACTGGAGAGAACCTTCCAGAACTAATTATAATACGAAGCTGGAGGGGGGAGAGGGAGGGAAGTCATGAATATGTAGAAGGCCCTTATAACTATGCATGGATTTACACTATAAGTAGCTGTTTGTTAAGTTATGCGGTGTGCAAGCTAGGAGGAGGACCCCCTTGCACCCAAGCGCTGGAAATAAACATACCTGATTTATAACTCATTTTTGGGTTATAGGGTTTGATTCTGCAGAACACTCCTCAACAATTTGTAAAACGTTCTGTTCTCAGAAATGGGGAAGTCTGTTCTAGAGATGCATGCCGCACTGTTTCTCAAATATAATTGCCTTTTTATTTTAGATAACAAATACATTCAACTGAAATCCCCTGTTTCACTTTTCTCTGTTACTGAATACTCTTTCTCTCATCTGGTGGATTTATGCCAGTGTTTGTTTCAAACAAGCAAATACAGGATAGTTTGGCATAGAGAAGCAGAGAAGATTTATCAAGCTGTGTAACAAAAGATAAGATCTGGAGAAATTCTGTTGAAATATTGTCCTTCTGAATGACTACTTATTTTCGATTTTATCATAGATGCTCTTTCCTCCACCCTCCCCCTTTAGCTAGAGGGAATTTTAAGAACTAAAATAACGAGATAAGTAAGGCAAGCCTGTACTAAGTGCTTTAACGGGGGACTTTTCGTTCTCTGCTTAAAAAGACTAACAGCAGAGGCGTGGTGTACTGCAAACACACATAAGAATACACAACATTCAGTTACCATTAAAACTGAATGGAGAGAGTTGTAGAAAACATAAATTAGTTTGCTTCTGGAAGAATACATTATTTGGATTGTAACGAGTCTTTTGCCTTCCCATTCCTCCTACATTCTCCTTTCTCTTTGCCTTCCCCTCTTCCCGCCCTCCCCCTCCCACACCCCTACCCCTCCACCCCGCCAGCCTTTTCACCAGCTCCAAGTTTCTTGCTCTGCTGCAGAGCTCGTCTAATGAAAAGAATGACACTTCTAAAGTGCATACCTTTGGAAAAAAGAACAAAGTACAGCAAAATCTCAATTATGTTTCTGCAGAAACAATGTTAAAATGGGTGTATGCTATTGATTATGATCTTCATTATATCACATTTTGCTTTTGAAAAATCTCTATCTAAGACCAGAGCTTGCTGCCTTCATCTGTTGCCTGAAGGCAAATAATATGTTCTGTTAGACAGCCTCTTTAAAGAGTTTCTCAGTCTCCTTCAGAAACTGGAACATTAGCAAAATGTCTGACCGTAATAAATGGTCCTCAGGTGACTGGAATAAAAAACTATGTGCTGAAGATGTTTCAGTCTGGTATGACATGTCTGATGACTAATCTTTTTTTTGCTAGTGAATCTTCGAGTTGATCTTGTCCTTTCGATGACAATTGCCATTTTTCCATAGCCAGATATGTACTTCTGACCACATCTAAACTAAATCAAGGAAGTAAATAAGAAAATCCTCTCTCAAGTTTCAGATCACAATGTCTGTGTACATCTTAATAAGACTTATCTTTGGAATCATACTAATAAGCCCTTCTAAATAAATTCCCTTGCATCTGATTTCACTGATAAAAGAAAAAAAATCTTATCTGATACTATACATTTAACAGACACGTTGTGCAGAATCAGACTCTATAACCCAAGATGAGTTATAAAGCAGGTATGTGTTTTATTTCACCAGCAGGCGTGAGGGAGATAAGCTCCACCCAACTCACGCAATGTATAACTTAACAAACAGCTACTTACAGCGTAAAAAGATGCATAATTATAAGTGTTTACTGCATATTCATAACATATCCCTGCTTCTTATTATAATTAGTTCTGGAAGGATCTCTCCAGTCTTGTGCCTGCGCAGTGCCTCCTGGTGATCATAGGCCAGGGATGAAGTCAGCAGTCTTCCTCAGGATGAGCTTTTTGAACCCCAAACTGTGCACAGGCTCCGTGGACTCTTGCATTCCTCTGAAGTAGGATTCAACCAGTTTTCGCTCAAGATTGCCGATATCCACATTCCTGTTTTTTTCTTATCAGCAGAACTCTGCATGTCGACTCCTCCATATCAGCTTTCAAGGCCTTCACTAACAGGCACTGTGAACCTAGCCCTTCCCCCATACGGTGTGGTTTACGATAAACTAAGCTTCTTCTGAGTTGCTGAAAATCCTGTATTTTGTATGTTTATCTATCAGATATACACTGACTGAAAAATACTTTACATATGTTTATTGTGCTTAAATAAAAATGTGAGTTATTGTGTTTTATCCACACTGTATTTTTTAAAAGAAAATACCTTTTTCATTTCCAACCAAACATGCTTTTAGAACTCCAAAATGGACAACTATTAATGCATTCATGAAATGCTAAAATTCTCTATTAAATTACTTAATGTTTTAATGAAACTTTTGCAATCGTATTTTTTTCCTGAATGTTTCTGATTATCTAAGTTATAGATATCCCAACAGAATACTGCCAGATCTAAGAGAGGCAAGAATGGTATAACTTCCCTGTAAGAGATATTTATAGGACTATCTAGCCAAATATCCTTTTCCCAAGAGCATGAAAATTGAAAATTTGAGAAGCTGCCTTAAGTGGTGATGTATTTACCAAAAGAGGTGGGGGACAATTGCCAACAGTGGATGCCTAATGCTGATTACACAATTAATGTATCATAGTGCTTCCTAGGCAAACCTGACCAGCTTCCAGTGGTAGTATGTCCATGTTTAAAGGAAGAGCTGTCTAATATATTTTCCTTTCCCAATGGCAAAACTCATGTTGTGACTGCTTCTAAGATGACAATATTTTTGATATTTCTTGCTTCTTTCTTTGTCATGGTGAAAGAAGAAATCATTTGTTAAAAGTTATGTTTGAATTAATTAAAATATAGAATTCTGACATAGAGGTTTTTTAGCAGGGCGGTGACTGTATCTGGTTGAAGCCAGATAATAAGGACTGCTACAATAGACATGGGAAGGACGACCAGCTGGGCAGATAAGGCCTGAAGATGGCCTAGGCTCTCTAAGAGCATGTGCAAGGAGGGAAGGTGAAAAGTTCAATGCGAGGAAGACTGCCTATCTTCATCCCCAAAGACCCCATCGACCATTACCATGAGAAAACACACAAGTGCTAAGAGGAGGAGACCTGTGATAATGAGTTCCCTGAATTAATCTTAGTATGATAATAAGTTCCAGTGACTAATCTTACTAACCCTACCCACTTCTTGGAGAAGACATGACTACATATGTTGCTTTAATGCATATGTATAACATGGCACAATAAAGATATATGGGCTTTGACACATGGTGTGCAAGGTTGGAGGAAAGACCCCCCTTGCACCCTGTGCACAGCTGCATACCTGCACCTTACTCTGCGTTTGGTGTCATCACTCAGCAATTCAATGGGACCATGAAAATGCACTGCACTAGAAGATTAGTTATATGACAAGATGTTATAGAAGTTATTGTGGAGTTACTTGCTGATTAATGTCATTTATACCTCCACTTCAAAGCAAGAGAGAAGAGTATCTGGTATCGGATACAATGGTATTATAAATGACTTACTAATAGCAAATGCTGAATATCTCCTTTAATGAGATATTATTCTATGGCTGTCACTAAATTTGTGAAAAAGTTTGCTTTTTTAATGATAAAAAAATCAAATGTTATTACTTACTGCTGCCACACCTTCAATTAAGTTTTAAATTCTATACTCAGTGCCAATGATCTTGGGTGACAGATATTCCAGCACAGCATAAGTAATTTTATCAAATTTCCCTTTGAGGAGACTTCAAACAGGAGTTTCAGCAGATGGTCAGCTCCTTCTTTACCTCCGTATTTTGATGCTCACGGTGTTTGACTTTTTTTTTTTTTTTTCTCACTCCTTCCTACTCTTCTCCATCCAGAGAGAAAATCAGATCAAATCCAACATGAATTTAGAGAGGGGATACCCATAACCTGTGTGGCATTAAAAAATGCCTGGTTGTGAAGCTCTCTGAGTTAAGTTCTTTGATGAAACAAAGAAATTTGCACTTAATAAGCAGTGTGGGTATTCTTTTTCTTCAGTACTGGAGAAGCATCGGGATTTGTCCTCACAGTGCCTTTGCCCAACAGTGATTTCAGAGATTTATATACACAGAGGTGTCTTTATACTCACAGTTTTTCCACGAAATAAAAAGCACAACCTTATTCCTGGAACATCATTGCATATCTAGGGGATTAAAATGAGTCTCATCGTTACAGCTTGGCTATTCCTGAGCAGCTAATCTTAACGACTCTGGGTGACAAGAAGATAAGGGTCGTTATGGTTATCTTAGTCGTTAATCTTGTTTTAACACATTGCCGTTGACATTCCACCTCACCATTTACGAATCACGGTTTAATGAATAGTGAAAGTTTGGCACCTAGGACCCTCTGAATGTCAGCCGAGTATTTCAGTTTCTGAAGAGGAACACCTCACTAGAGTCACTGTTCTGTTCACTTCCCCAGTGACAGTGTCTGCTTCAGGCTAGAGACATATGCAGACTTCAGTAAGCGAAAAGAGAGAAGGAGAAAGAAATGTGTTGAGTAGCAGAAAAAGCCTATAAAGGCCTTTGTGCTGGGTGAGCATTTTAGAAATATGTGCTCATCACTCAAACCTTCCTCTGTACATTGTCAGAGTGGTTTTTTTTAATGCATTCATTGCTCTTGCTCATTCAGGCACGTCATTTATGTGGCAGAGTTGGCAAGGTTTTACAAGCTAATGCAATTTGCATTAAAAATAGCTGAAAGTGGTAATAGTCATTATAATGCCTATTTGACCACGAACAAGTAATGGCTTGTGATTAATCAGTTGCAAAAATTGGTAATTGTTGCACCCCCTTAATCTTTTTCTCTCTCAACCAGAATGATTACACCTCGTTAAAATCTGAATAAAACATCATTATCCTGTATCATTAGGAACCCTCAGCCTCCCTTGCATAGTAATTTGTACTCAGCCTGAGCAAATGAATGGCCTGTGAGAAATGTTATTCTAATTCCAATTAGCTCTCAAACCTTGGCAACGAGCCAGCTCTCAAAACAAAATAGCTGTTAATGTTACAGAAGGAGCGTCATCACGGCAAACTGAAGTGCAATTAGGGATTCCTTTTAAACTCCACATCATAAATTGTTCTCTTATTAGCTATTTTAGATACTGTAATTTAACTAGTATTTATTCACAACCCTTAACTATTTATCACAATCAAGGACTTCAGTTTTTAAAAACGAGAAGAAGCGTGTTGTCAAGGCCCCTGGGATATGTTAGGGCAAAAGCCTGCAAAATAATGAGAATAGCAATTAAAGTGAAGCTTTAAAAAGAGAGCCCTATGTTAATGTTAGGAAGTTCATTGTAATGAAATCTACATCTTAAATTAAAGGCAAAACACACACTGCCTTATAAGCATAAGGAAGCTTAAACATACTGACTGCATACAGCAGCAGCTTTATCAAATTCTTTTGATATATGACAGAAGAAACAGATATCACTAGTTAATACATTATGCTTCACAATTTCCTCCTCTTTTTGAGTAAGAGGCAGTTGAAGGGCAGTGAATCACCTTTTATTACTAGCAAAGAAACTTCTCTGGTGAAAGGATTAACCTGGAGTCATTAACTAATAAACTAATTCAGATACATGTGCATATGTGTGTGTGTATAGAATAAATGTATGTAGAGAAAAGACTTAAGTGTACAGATTTCTTGAGCTTTGTCTAGTTACAAAGCATGGTACTGAGTTCACCTTTGATTATTCGATCACATAGTACCTGTCTACCCAGTAGTGTGTCAAATTGTATACAACTGAAATAATTAATGTCAATAAATAGCATAATAATTATACAACTATATGTCAAAAATGTTTGAAACTAAAGTACTGTTGCATTTTATTTCAGCTAGAAGAGTGTTTTGTTACTTGTTTGCTGTGATTATTTACTTGGGTTTAGGGTTTGTAATTAGCCACTTGGATCATTGACTGAATTAAGGGTGTGGTTTCACAATAAATGTAAGCCAACCTAAGACCATACGGCCCCCTAAACAGCAGACCTGCACTGGCTGGCAATTGCCTGTTCGTTTTCGTTCTGCTGACACCAGAGATTGTGAAGCTGGAAAAGTTCTTTGACCTGACAAAAAATTAATCATTCTTATATCAGAGACAGTTTTCATTAGGACTGGAGGATTTTGTGGTTTTACATTGATAAAAAAATAGAACTGCTGTGAGCAGGAAGGTAACAATGTCTTTTCTGCCCCCTGGGCTCATGCTAATATAGAATGCTACTGTTTGTACGGAGGCTGAAAAATAAGAGAGAAAAGGATGGGGAAACTAACAACGCTTCACGTGTTACTTATCTTCATTCACAAAAGCCAGATTACTTGGGTCCTCTCCTGATTTGGAGGCTCAGGAACAGAAGCAAGCCATAAAGACTGGGTATTTTCACATTTAACTCTTCCTTGCTACATGTATATGAAATAAAGGAAAATACAACGTATTTATACTGAATCTTGAATTCCACTCCCTACTCCCTAAGTGTTGTATTTTATCCACCAATCTTCTTTCCTTGCTGAAAGCACTGAATCTTAGTCTACAGAGTCCTGCTCTATTTTCAATTAGGTTTATGGCCTTACAAATCTAACATGCCCCTCGGTGCAGTGGCTTAGTTTGATCAGGTGGTGTGGAATATATTACCATCTAATCAACTTCTAGGTTAGTCACTATGACATGTCTCTGAACTTCAGAGAAAGACATAAAATCTATCTCCCCATCCTGGGTATGTGTTGAAAGCATACCTCTGCCTATTTTCTTCCTCTTGATTAGGTTTACGTGGGATTAAATACCTCTGAGATGAAGACTGGTATGTTTTTTTATGGAAACAATAATCTGGGAAATCTTCCAGTAAAACCAGAAGATGCCTTCAGCATTTAGTTGACACTAAGGAAGATCATGATTTTTTAAGCAGTATGTCTTTTCCAATTTGGTATGAAAGACTTAGTTATGGATAAGTCTTAAATTTTATTAAATTTACATTATTGAGTAAGAAGAAGGTAGAGTTAGGAAGCTCAATATACTCTTGTGTATATACTCTAGGCAGTCAGGTGTTGTATTATTAATAGGTGTACAGGAAAAAAATCGTATTCATAGAACATTTGTAAAAATTAAACCAAAGAAACTCTGGAGGAAAATACAAAGAGAGATTTAAATGACGAACTGCTTGAAAATAGTCACTGTCTTGGAAAGGAAAAATAACTTATTTTTATGTGTTACATTCTTGAGTGTGAATAAAGGTCAAAGAGAGTGTTAGAGAAGCGCACAGGTAACCAGAGGCTCCAAGAAGGGTAGACCAAAGGATACTTGGATTTCTGTTTTGACAATTCATTTGAATATTGGATTACATGACCAAAGGAAGAAGGAAAGAGTGAGATGAAGGGGAAGCTGTAATTAGTAATCTCAGAGAAAATGTGTCAAAAGAGAGAAAGATAATGAAATACTGAGGATAGATCTTTATCTGAATTATAGTGGGTAAATGTTATCTCTGAGGAAGTGGGAAGAAACCTGGCCTAATTAACGAACTGAACTGCAGAAAAAATAGTGCATCAGGAGCTGGAGAAACATAGTACATAGCAGATAGGAGAAAGTCCTGCTAGGTGCTGGTGTGCTGGATGGATAAGGACACTAGTTTTATATCTGCTCTTACTAATAATTTAGCATAGTCAATTAGAGCTTTTGTTTTGATGTCTGCTAAGGTGAATTCTCCAATGAGAGTGCTAGTTTTCCCTTGAAGTACAACTAGTAATTGACTTTAATAGTGGGTAAAGACAATAATTGTTCTTATTCTACTCCTCTACCTCATCTGAGATATCCATCTCTTCAGCTATGGCCTAGCCTTACAAACAGTTGAAGCAGCAATTAGCATGCTTGAGTGATCAGGAATATTCTGAAGGACAACAGAAATTTTATAAAGCAAATAAGTTTCTGATGTCATAGATGTATTCTTGGTGACTGATCCACCAGGAAAATGGATGCCCCTTCACTTCTTCATACCTTTTATGCTCTGATGTTCTTCTTTCTCTTTCAGTGTGACAGTGGCACATATGACTGTTGTTTTACCTAGTCAAAGGGAGAATCCTGTGGCAGGGAGATGGCAATAAACCACTGTGCAGGTGGGCTTTGGAGGTATCCCTTTCTAAAGATTAAAAAGTAATGTCAGTTATTGCTTCCGGAAATAATCAAGAGAAAAAATAGTCACCATATGACAACTGCTTTGCAACTTGACAGAAACACAGCAAGGTCTGTCTGCTTTTAGAGATAATATCCTACTTCAATAGTTCTCTAACTTTTGGTTAAGCCACACTTGCTACTTCAATAGTTAAATGTACAAATAATTGCAGTGGATTTTCTTCTTCCTTCTTGTTTGTTTCTCTTTGTGCAAACTGTTTACTATTTTCATTTAACCATTTGATTTTGCTATCATTGCTTATGGAGGAAAAAAACCCCATTGATTCTCAATACTGATTTTAACTATGTATTAGAAAATCTCTCTTCTCCCTAATACTCAACTTGTAACATTCACCTGTGCTCTGATTAAATATTTTATGTACAGAAGAAGTCTGACTTCGCATGTGGTGCTGGTCTTCTGTCCACGAGAAATGATTGTAGAAGACCTAATTACAGATGATTCTACACAGAAACATTTAGTTATGTGATATTTACCTGCTTACCCACAACTAGCTCAGTAAGTTCTGTTTTCATAGAATCATAGAATGGTTTGGGTTGGAAGGGACCATGAAGGTCATCTAGTCCAATCCCCTTGAACTAAGCAGGGACATCTTCAACTAGATCAGGTTGCTCAGAGCCTCATTCAGCCTGACTTCGAATGTTTCCAGGGATGGGATATCCACTACCCCTCTGAGCAACATTTTGCAGTGCTTCACCACCCTCAGAGAAAAAAATTCTTCCTAATATCTAGTCTAAACTTCTCTTTTAGTTTAAAGCCATTACCTCTTGTCTTATTTCTAAAGGTCCTGTTAAAAAGCTTTTCTCCATTTTTCTTATAAGCCCCCTTTAAGTACCGGAAGGCCACAATGAGGTGTCTCAGAGTCTTTTCGAACTTGAACACCCCCAACTCTCTCAGCCAGCCTCTCTTCATAGGCTAGGTGTTCTAGACATTTAATAATTTTAGTGGCCCTCCTCTGGACCTACTCCTACAGGTCCATGTCTTTCTTATGCTGAGGGCTCTAGAGCTGAAAGCAGTACTCCAGGTAGGGTCTCACAAAAGCAGGGGGTCAGAATCACTGGCCATGCTTCTTTTAATGCAGCCCAGAATATGGTTGGCCTTCTGGGCTGCAAGCATAAATTGCTGGCTAATGCCTAGCTTCTCATCCACCAGTACGCCCTAGGTCCTTCTCCATAGGACTGCTCTCAATCTCTTAATTCCTCAGCCTATATTGATAACGAGGGTTGCCCCAACCTGGATGCAGAACCATGCACTTCTCCTTGTTGAGCCTCATGAGGTTTTCACAAGCCGACTTCTCCAGGCTGTCAAGGTCCTTCTCAATGTCATTCCTTCTGTCAGGAGTCTCAGCCTCACCACTCAAATTGGTGTTATCTGAGAACTTGTTGAGGGTGCACTCAATCCCATTGTCTGTGTCATTAATAAAGATACTAAACAACACCAGCCCTGGAACAGACTTATGAGGAACATCATTCATCACTGATTTCCATCTGTACATTAAGCCGTTGGCCACTACTCTCTGGGTATTACCAGCCAAACAATATCTTATCCACTGAATAGTCTATCTACCAAATCCATTTCTCTCCAATTTAGAGAGAAGGATGTTGTAGGGGACCATGTCAAAGGTCTTACAGAATTCTAGATAGACTACATTTGTGAATCTACCCTTGTCACTTTCCAACGGAAGGCCATTAGTTTGGTCAGACAGGACTTGCACTTGGTGAAGCTGTGCTGGCTTTCTTGAATCACCTCCCTGTCCTCCATGTGCCTTAGCATAGCTTCTGGGAGGATCTGTTCCATGATCTTCCTAGGCAGAGAGGTGAGGCTAGCAGGTCAGTAGTTCCCAGAGTTCTCCTTTCTACCTTTTACAAAAATGGGCATGTTACCCCTCTTATAGTCACCAGGGACTTCTCTGGACTGCCATGACTTTTCAAATATCACAGAGGTTAGCTTGCTGACTGCATCACCCAGTTCCCTAAGAACTTTCAGATGCTTCTCATCTGGTCCCACGGACTTATGTACATCCAGGCTCCTAGGTGGTTACAAGCCTGGTCCTGTCTTACAGCTGGAGGGACTTTGCTCTCCCAGTCCAAGTCTTGCAGCCCACCCCCTCGAGAGGTGTGGGAAGAGAGGTTGCTAGTGAAGACAGAGGCAAAACAATTATTGAATACCTCAGCCTTCTTCTTGTTTTTGCCAGCTTAGAGGTCTCAATTATTACAACAGGTACTCTATGTTTGACCTCTATTTCCTGATTTATAAACCTGTAGAAGCCCTTCTTATTCTTTGCATCCCTCACCAAGTTCAAATCCAGCTGTGCCTTGGCCTTTCTGACACAGCTGTGCCTTGGCCATTCCTACACAACTGGGCAGTGCCCCGATACTCTTTCCAGAATACCTGACATTGCTTCCACTGACTGTGCATTTCCTTCTTGCCTTTAATTTTAGCCAGAGGTCATGACTCACCTATGCTAGTCTCTCACCTTTCCTGCTAGACTTCTTGCACCTGAGGATGGAGAGTTCTTGCACACTATGGAAAGCATTCTTAAAGATCTGCCAGGTCTACTCTGCTCCCTTGGTCCCTGAGGGCAGTTTCCCAGGAGGTCCTATCGACTAACTCTTTGAAGTCTCCTCAGTCTCCTCCTGACTCCTTGAAGGTTGCTTTCATGACATTAGGGTTCTAATCTTCACTTGACCCATATACCTCAAGACCACCAGTGTGTGATTGCACATCTCAGGCAGCCTCCAACCTTCATGTCCTCAATTTCCTTGCTCGTGTTGGCGATCACTAGGTCAAGTATTGCTTCTCCTCGGTAGGGTTGTCTACCTGGCTTAAAAAGTTGTTTTCAATGCATTCCAGGAGCCTCCTGGATTGGCTATAGCTTGCCATGCTACTTTTCCAGCAGTTGTTGGGGTGGTTGAAGTCCCCCAGCAGTATGATGGCCAGCAAGCATGATGCTTCCTGAAGGTGGAGTAAGAAGACTTCATCAATGACTTCCTCTTGATCAGACAGCCTGTAGTGGACTCCAGCCTCTAAGTTCCCTTTGTTGCCTTGGTCTCTGACTTCTAGCCATAGGCTTTCAACCTGCTCATGGCTATTCTTCAGAGACAGCTCTTCACAATCTACCCATTTCTCTATGTAGAAGGCAAGTCCTGCCCCCCTCCCTCCTCCTCTCTCTTCTGAACAGCCTGTAGTCTTTGATAGCCATGGTGTTTTTTCCACCAATACTTTGCGGAAGTCAAACCCTGTAACCCAAAATGAGTTATACAGCAGGTATATTTATTTCCAGCGCTGGGGTGCAAAGGGGCTCTCCTCCTAGCTTGCACACCACGTAACCTAACAAACAGTTACTTATAGTGTAAAGACATGCATAGTTAATGCCTACTACATATTCATAACTTTTCCCAGCTTCGTATTATAATTAGTTCTGGATGGTTCTCTCCAGTCTTGCACCTGTGTAGTGCCTCCTGGTAGACATGGGCTGGGGTCTCAAGGATGAAATGAGAAATCTTCCTCAGGATGAATTTTTTTCTCCTTGAACTGTGTGCAGGCGCAATCCCCCTGTTGTTGTTTTCAAACTACTGGACGAGGTGCAGCCAGCTTTCTGCATTCCAGTGCCCCCTCATCAGCAAACTTCTGCAAGCTAGCTCTCTCTTGTTATCAACTTCCAGGGTCTTCAAGGCCGTCCCTAATGAACAGCATGAGTTCCAGCAAGCATTCCCAACACCTCCATCTGCTTTTGTTCATCATAAAGTTTCAGTAATGACAACCAGATCATAGCTTTCTAGCAGCACAATGGCATCCGCCTCCTCTTCTTTGTTGCTCGGGCTGTGTGTGTTGGCGTAGAGGCACTTCACCTGGGCTGTCATCTCTGTAGCCTTCTTAGGGTAACACTTCTTTGTTCTTTTGAGGTATTTCCCCATTGTTCCCCTCTTGACTAGTGGTACTTCAGCATTCCCTTTCTTTGAGTGTTCGGCAGTGCACTCAGTGCATTTCTGAGCAACAGACTGAGGGCCCTAACTAGCACTCCATCCTCGTAGCGTTGGCTTGTCCTCCCACATCTTGTGGTGAACAAACCTGATATTATCCCCCTCCCTCTTCCAATCTAGTATAAAATCTCTGTGTATGATTCCCACAAGTGCCTGTGCAAAACCCCTCTTTCCCTTTTGAGACATGTGGAAGCTGAAGCTAGCAAACCTGTCACTGTGATGTCCTTCCTATTGCCAAAAACCCCCAAACTGAGGCATTGACACTAACCGCAGAGCTATGTATTGATAGCCTGCACACATTTGTTTCTATCAATGTCACTGCCTGCAACTGGAAGAAAAGAAAAGAAAATAAATTGTGCTCTCAATTCCTTCACAAACCATTCCAAGGCCCTGGAATCAATTTCGATTGCCCTTGGACTATAAGTTCTAACTTTGTCACTACCCATATGAAAGAGCAGTAGTGGGTAGTAGTCTGAGGGCCTTACCAAGCTAGAAGTTTCTTAGTAGTGTCCTTTACCCTGGCCCCAGGAAGGCAGCAGAATTTGCTATGAGGAAGGTCTGTCCAACATATACAGTCCCCCTGTGAAGTGGGTCACCTAAAATTATCACCTATCTTTTCTTCTGCATGAAGGTGGTTGTGGTTCAGGGAGTGGGCATTTCTGACCTCAATGAAACCTCTGGATGAACCATCTTCCATATCATTAACTGACCGACCTAGCACACTCAGAGTTTCATACTTGTTATGTAGAATGATCTGAAGGGGCGAGACGGGCAAGGAAGGTGTTCACCTACTGCCCCAAGTATGGACTTGCCTCCACTCACTCCTTTGAGCTATTGCTTGAGGGCTGGCGGTAGGAGAAAATGGTATTTGCTTGTTCCTGCCTTACTTTTATTAGTTGTTCCTGTGCCTGTCTCAGGGAGGGCAGAGCACAGTACCACCAGTCTATCTCTTACTCAGCCTCCCTGACACCCCTTAACTGCTCCATTTCCTCTCTCAGTGCTGCCACCATGCCGAGCAGGCCATCTACCTTTTCACACCTCACACAGCTGTTCTTACCACTGCCACTGGTAATTGGTGATAGGTTCTGTCACTTCCTGCAGCCGGAAGCCTGCATGTTTTCTTGGAGTCTCTGTCTGGGTGGCAGCATCTCTTCTGGCAGCAGCAGAGGACATGGCTTTCTGCCATGTGGGTACTACAGGTGAGCCCTTCCTGAGAAAAGGGTGAGTACCAACCAAACTCACTTTCTGGGCTGGGAAGATGATTGCATGCTTTCTGCTTGTCCTGCCTGGACCAACTGCCTTACAAACTGCCTTGCCATGCCATTCTGACGTGTCATGCCATGTCAGTTTGGTTTCTCGTGCTCCCTAGGGGACATTTAAATCTCCTGCGGATGCCTCCGGGAATGGCTCCACCACATTAGCCTCCCTTGTGAGAGCTGCCACTTCCAGGATTCAGAAACCACACTGTCCCTGCTTTCTGCCAGTTCCCTCACTTTGTGGACACCCTCTCCACCTCAATCTAGAGCTGGGCTGCAGAATTTACCGTTCCTACCACCAATCAATGATGACTGTTATCTAGTTCTTTCCTAACCTTACCACTGAGTGTACCAGAATCATGTGGTTTAGACACTGCTATAAAATGACTCAGGGAAGATGAACATTGATCAGTTTCACAAATGTATAGACACTCCTTTTTTAATGCAGGGATAGAAGTAGACAAATAATCCTCACAATCAATGGGGTTTTCATTAGCCTGTACATTTAGAGGCAAGCATAAGTGTAATTCTGCTGCTGGTACATCTCTAGTTATTACTAGGTTTGCAATTCAATTACTCGAAGACCCTTGAGTACCATTAATTATTCATGGGATTCTTGGGTTGGACTAGCTACAAAACTACTCATTAATCCCTTGGGTGCCTCTGGGCAGCCAGTATGCATCTTGCATAAGAAATTTGCTGCAGCCATGGAATATAATGGGCTTTAGCTAGTGAGATGACTGGAGTGATGGCAGGCCTACAGTCAGTGCACAGCTGTCAGTGCCTGATACTCTCCAGCACAACAGTATTGTTCAAAATCAGGTAGCTGTGGGGTTTCTGAGAAGAAAGTGCCCAAGCGGTTAAGTTAGCCAAAGACAGGTAGCTCATTAGGCAGTCCTAAAACTGGGTGCCTTATAAAGAACAGAGAGACCTTATTACTCTCTACAACTACCTGAAAGGAGGTTGTGGAGAGGAGGGAGCTGGCCTCTTCTCCTAAGTGACAGGGGACAGGACAAGAGGGAATGGCCTGAAGCTCCGTCAGGGGAGGTTCAGGTTGGATATCAGAAAAAAATTCTTCACAGTAAGAGTCATTAGGCACTGGAACAGGCTGCCCAGGGAGGTGGTCGAGTCACCTTCCCTGGAGGTGTTTAAGGAACGGGTGGATGAAGTGCTCAGGGACATGGTTTAGGGAGTGTTAGGAATGGTTGGACTCGATGATCCAATGGGTCCTTTCCAACCTTGTGATTCTGTGATTCTGTGATTCTGTGAACAGGCAGGAAAATGTCCTTTTTTTCATCTCTCTCTCTCACAGTTTACGTCTGTTGTACTGAAGAAATTGCTTGTTTAACCAAATCTGCTTATGTAAGAGAAGGTCTTGCTGGAGTTTGACACAGTGACAGGATTTGAGCTGCTTGGTACTTATCGTCATTCAGGCTTCTTGGAGATAAATGCAGCATGTTTCCCTTGCTTATTGTCCATGAAATCTTAGGAAGTATGACAGCTGTGCCTGGGGAGCAGGCCACATCATCTTTTATTAGCAAAAGGTTTTGGTTCAGTTGTTGAAACCATTGAGTAACAGGGAAGATAAAACAAGATGTGTGAGTGTATTGTGCCACTGTTGTATTTAGGCTGATGTCCATTACCTTCACATAAATATTTCATACAAGTTTATTTCCTGTATTTTATTGCTACAATTAACTATGCTCGTTGCTGTTTCGGATGGATTATCAATTCAACAACAGTTTGAAGGTATTTCCCTTTCTAAATTTTTGTGTGTTGTCTTGAACTCATATACATAACTGTGGCAGACCAAACTCTGAAATTTCAGTGGATTCATGACCAAATCAGACTAACCGCAACAGTCAGTAACAAGTCTGCACCTTTGATTTACTGCTTCCAAATACAACCACAATGCAGTTTGTTGACATAAATATAAAAATTTCTGTTCCTCTTTAACTTGCTCCTCTCTCCCTGCTTCTGTCATATTGGACTTCTTTCCAAGAAAGAGAGTCTTCTATTACTCCTACATATTTTACAAACTTCTAAACATATTGTACTGTGAGAAATTAAGGGTTATCTTTTGCAGTCTTCGTTAGGTAAATGACAGAGCCATTGCAGGCCAATACAATCCAGGCTGCATAGTCCACATAGTCTATTTTTTTCACAGAAAAATAGTGACAATATATCAATAGATCAATAAGTTAATCCCAAAATACATTGTTAGAAACACCTAGAGAAGCTTGAACCAGTCTAATTTCACAGGTATTTGACTCAAGTTAATGCTGTCAGTGCATCATTTCTGAGTGTTTGCATTTACTTGGATCTTTCTCCCAAGTAAGACAGTTATGAAAACAAAGCAAATAAAACCACTGGTGGACAGAGGCTTTTTCATTTGTCCTTTCTTTCTGCAGGTATATTTTTATGTGCACAAGTATACTTGTGGTTATCTGTATACATTAATACATATCTGTAGTGTAGATATAAATATATAGCATGGAGAAAAAGAGAAGAGAAAGGGAGAAACATATGAAGCTGTAACATTACAGGATTTTTCTAATCAATATCTTATTTCTATATGTCAATGCTTAAATCTTTCTTTATGTGGGGTGCTCAAACTGTTACTAAAATGTGCCTAATTATTCATCACATGGCATCACTGTTGTGGCCAGTTACAAAGTGCAGCTGGTAGTGAAATCTCTTTGAAAACTATACATAAACCATTACAGAATTCACAGGATAAGGAACATTTTTTTCTAGTATCTTTGCATCCTGAATGAAATTTTTGAAATTTTCTCCCTACTTCTTGTAGTCCTTAATGTACATGTTGCCAAAAAAGCTTGAGAACCTTTTCTGGTAAACTTGAAGATTGAACGTAATCATTGTGAACACTGTAAAAAAGGCAACCCAACAAAGCAATCTCTTGCTTTCTTACTGAGTCTTTTCTTACCTGGGTCCACCTGGTCTCTTGGGAAAAGCATTCCTGCATTAGGATGACTGTAACATTGCTTTTAGGAAACACAGTAACAGTATTTTGGTGGTTAGTCACCTGGTGGCTTATCAGAAAAACGCAATCTGAATAGTATGTGAGAAGAGAATGTACATTTCAGTGCTAAGGAAGTGGTGAGACTAGAGAAATACACTGAGTGTAGTAAACATGATAAAGATGGTATATTTCTGGGCAGGTTGCAAGGGTTCACTTCAAACTCTGCAGCATTGTTCTTATGATACAGAGCTTGGGAAACACAATCAACCTTGAAAATACGTGATATAATAAGATGATGTCATTGGAGGAAAAAACCCAACAAAACAAATGAGGCATGGCTTTGCCTGACTGAGTTGGAAATCTTCTGGGTACTAAGCATTGTCTTCTGATTTAGCCTATTGCTTACACACAATGGATGCAGTTATGTGTTTAATACTATGTCTGTGCCTAAGTGTCATGTCCAAGCAGAGACAAAATATTGAGTACTTGAAAGAACGGAGATGTAAGACAGCAATCCATGAGTACCTGTGACCTTTAAGTGAAATTAATGCAGCATTTATATCTCCAGGAAGAGTAAAATCTAGGCATTCAAACAAAGAGCGAAGTACACATGCACAGAAAAAACAATGCAAATAACTAGATATTCATGAGACTATGACAAATGCAGTTAGTATATTTCCAGTATTGATTACTGGAAGTCTTGTATCTAAGATCAAGATTTATCAATTGTGTAAGTACTGCTGGAAGATGAATTAGATCTGCGCCATAAAGAGTTATTCTGGTGATATTAATTTCTGATTCACAGCTCTTCACTAGCAAATTAAGACTTCACAGAGACTTTATAAAGAACTTTAGTAGATTGGAAAGCTGTGAAATGGCAGACGAGTACTGCTGAGACTGAAAAGTAATATTGTCTTGTAAATGCCTCCTGGTAGGAAGTCTCCAAAATCTGAAGTAGAAATAGCCCCTAGCAATGTAATACAGAAAGAATTTATAACATATGAGCTAGTTCAAAGTAAGTTGAAGTACGTTTAGACAGAAAGGAGACTTTGCTTTGTCGTCCTTAACTTGCATGACCTTCTGAGTTCTCATACCATACAAGCATGATTTTGACAGCGTGCATCTTGCTAAAACTCAAAGTTCTGATATGAGCCAACACAGTGCAAACATGTTAGAGATCTCTAAAAACTAACTCAGAATATGAAATTATATCACAAGAGAAATAACAATTAGCAGTAATAAGATAGATGTTGTCAGGACCCTCTCTCAGGACCTGACAAGCGTGGCAAGCTAATCCAGTGTACTCTTCTATGTGGTATTTCTGCAAATGGATGTGGAAAACCCAGTAGTATGTAAAAAAAAATATGTATAATTAGATAGTAAAAAAAGGCCTAGTTAATATAGCTGGGTGTAAACCACTGTACTATAAATGGCATTTCAATGGGATTTTGGGGGGCGAGAAGTGTGTCTTTTTCCATCTAGTGTGATTAGTGGGCAGGGTGGGTCTGCTGCTGGAAAGGTTTTTTTTTTGCCTCAGGCTAACTTTAAAATAATTTAAGTGGGTTCACTGGTCTTGCTGTCAAGTCATTACTATAGGCTAGACGGGAAATAAAGTATCATTACTTCACTCTTCCATTTTGCCCCCTTTCAAATGTTTAGAAAGGCAGCTCTTGCTTCCTATTACAACTCAACTGGACTCATCACAGCACAGAGCACCTACTGCTCATTTAGTAACATTTAGAAAATCTGTGAATGTGTAAGAGAGAATATTATATAGTGTGTATTGCATTCCATCTGTTTTATTGCACGGTTTGCATCAAACTCTCGAAAATATAAAAAACTGACACCAGGTGTTTGGAAGGAAAAATATGAGTGCTACGGATCGTCTTCTTGTTTTTCTGTTTGGAAGCCCAAAGCTCACAAAACCAAAAGTCTGTCATTTGCTCTGAGAAAATTGCATTGTCATGAGAAAATATATGTGTGAAGAACAGTTAAAGTAAGGAGAATTTGATTTTCTCTGTGTGCTACTGTCTGCCAAAACATATTTTGAGAGAAATTTTCTTTTGCTACGTTATAAAGAATAAATATATCAGAGTCCTTGGGGATAATTTTTTAAACATCCATAATGAAACTTAAACAGTACAATTGTAACCACTTCTGTGGTGCGTAGTGTTATTTATTCTTATCTAGTGTTTCCACCAAAACTAGTAGATTCACTTAAGCTGTGATGTTAACACTTTAGATTGGAAGTAAAATACTGGTATTTCATCCTTCTTTTTTTTTAAAAAACTTTATCAAATGTTGAAAAAATGAAAAATAAATCTTTTGAATAGCTGCAAATCCAGACAACAAAATTACAATTGCTGACAAATAGCTGCAGCAACCAAGGAAATTTTCCTCACTCCTTCAGAGAGACTAACAGGGCCAGAGCTGCTGAGTTATGTTAAAGCTGACCAAGGGATTTGTCTCTCTGGCTGAAATTGGCTTCCTAGATTTCTTCTACCAGGTTATTTTCAAGACCCGGAATAGGGGTAATATCTGACTTTTTTCTTTTGCTGCATGAGAGAGTGCGAGATACCAGATTTAACTCCTGAGATGCTTTATGGAGTACCTTCTTTCTCACATAAACATTTCACACTATTACTGTGTTAAATGAAAAAGTAATTAATGCTTGAGAAGTGAATGAGTAACGAACTGCAGTCCCCATAAAGGGCTGTGGTTTGACATTTGGGTGAGTGAGTGTAGAAACTGATATAATAGCTTGTTTTATTTCAATACAGGTAACAGAGGCAGCTAATGTTATTATACAGATTTGATTGGTGTGGTATGAAAGCTAAGGTTGACTGTGACAGTGTAGGGACAGACACACAGACAGTAAACTGCTGAGGGCTAGAGGTGTAGCTAAGCACTGCTGTTATAATCTATGAAACTCCTCACTGTCTGAAATCATCCTGGAATATACTGATGTTATGTATGGAGGTTACATTGGAAAAACAAATTTCACACAGAGAATGGCACACCTGCTACCAATATCTCTTCAAGAATCAAAATGGTTTATAAACTGTACCTGAGCCTAAACCCAAGGACCGATCAGTAATAAAACTGAGCTCAAGGGAATTTTTATCCTTATACCTGAAAACCCACCTCCTTGAAAGAGTCTGAGTGACAAAATGTACTGCTTCTCCCATCAGTGCCTCTGTCTAGGGAGGGTGGTGAAACCTGTTTGTCTCTGGGGCTTCAGCTGGCCCACGCACTGTCATATGGGGTCACCTACTGCATTTCTGAGCCAGCTTGTTTTGACACAGAACTCAACAGAACAGAGAAGATTAACTTTCTGAAAATGAAAAGGACAGATAGAAGAGGAACCTCTTATCAAATATGCACATTTCAGATGGACCTTCACACTCAGTAGAATGATGTTAGATTGCTGTTAGCTCTCTGGAGCACTTCTGACAATGTGTTATCAGGTCATGTTTGTATGACAGTGGCAGCCCATGCAGGAAACATTAAGTCATATGACTCGTAAGACGGAATCAATCAAGTGAATGGTACAGATCCTGAAAACTAATTTCACCTTCATAAGGTCTGGCATGACATTTGTCAGCCCTGTTTCAGACTGACCAGTTTCAGCTCTGCACTGAGAATTTTAATGAACTAATACTGTAATATGTATGAAAGATGACACTGAGATGGATTCGTAAAGTCCCCATAAAATATGAATGATTACTAAAGGCTTCACCCCAAACTTACGTTACATAAAATGGCTATTTAAAAGATCTTAGTCTTGTTAATCATTTACAGGTTTGTGTACAGCTTTTCATTATACGTAAGCAATATTAGAACTGTAAATGAAGGACTGACAGCAACCATTCAGAGTTGTTATGACACCAAGGTAACAAGAGCATGCTAAACACAGAGAATTAATATTCCCAGGACTCTTATTGTCATACAATTATTATCTCATAGCCACTGAGTGTGTTCAGAGAACACGAATAGACTTCAGGGAGTGCTGACCATCTCAGCTTTGAACAGTCAAATAATTTTGATGACTGTTGTAGCATTCCTGGCTGAGGAATAACTGGAAACAGGCACTCTATGGCACTTACTTTCAGCCAAGTTTTACTGATATTTTTTCTCTAGTTAGAGAAGGTATACTGGGAAAAAAGTCAGAGATTAAATGACATGATTGTGACATCTTCAGTAAATTTTGAGCATTCTGTTAGCAAAACACACCTTTTCTGCATAAAATTCCTTAGCACCACATTTTTTTGAAGGCTGTTATCCCAAAGGAGGATGAGAAATGGTCTTAGTCCATGTAGTGGGAGCTGGAGGCAACACCAGAATAACTCTAGATGTACTCTTCCAGGTTTCAAGAAGGCTGTAATGGGTGGGATTTGAGCTCTTAGATAAGAATTTATCGTATTTCTATTTAGTGAAATAATCTTTCTGATTATTCTGGTAATGTAATTACAAATTTTTATGGGTGTATATTCTTTAGCCCATTTTCATGATTGCTATAACATCTGTATCTACTAAAACACTCATTCAGTAGAACACGGTATGATACATCTCTGTGTGATTTAGGATACTAAGCTTCTTTTCAGTGCCCACTCTATTGTGTGACAGTTATCCTTCCCATGAAGAAGAAACATCAGCCTCATATAAATGTGATAGACAGTTGATCTATTTGTCCTCCCTTTCTCTCTCAGGTATGAATGCAAAGGTTTATAAACTCCTTCAGTTTCTTATGCTCTGTTGAAAATAAGGACCTACCAAAATTACAAGAGGTAGTTGAAAATACTCAGAAGATTTGAATTTATAAAGAGGAACAGACACATTAGAATACCCTTGTGCATTCTTTAATATCTATTTAGGAAAAGTTGCATTTCTTCTTAAATTCATTTTTTTCTAATCCTCTTGTAAGTTTGAATTCACATTTTTGTTTAGTTGCAGCTATCAAATTGTGCACGAGAACCAGAAAATTTGGATGTTCAGGGTCAGAAATCTTTAAAGAATTACTCTTTCATGTTTTACATTGGGCCAGGCATTCTATTTTATCAGCATAGCTAAGATTAATTTCTGATGGTTAAAGAAATACAGTCAGTTCAATATTGCTTGGACGATCCTTTTACACTGCAGAAGAATGTTTGAAAGCCTGAATCAGGCACCACACATCTTATGCATGATTAAAAAACAAAGTAATTTTGAGGCAAGGCATTATATAAACATACATAGCCTTCATTTTGGTACTGCAGTAAACAAATGACTTAAATATGCTTTTTGCCTTGTTCATATGTCATTTGCATGCTGAAAATCTTGTCTCTGATCAAAAGTTTAAACAGCTATATGCAATTTTGCACTGTCTCTTTCACTTTAAAACAATGTTTTTAAGTACTTGTCCTTATTCTCTAAATGTGGATGTCTGCAATAAAAATGAAAATAGAGATTGCATTTTAATGATAAAATTAAAATAGTCTTGAGAAGGCAGTTTGAAAAGATCCCCTCCAGCTGTGTTTTCCTGTATGTAGACTTTGTACAATGGTTAATGGAATGAATCCACCTTTAAAAAACCCACCAAATCAACAAATCACCAGCCTTACCACCTTCACACCCCCAAAAACCAAACAAAACCAAACTCAACAAATCAATAAAGAATGAGCAGAACTAGGTTGTGGAAGGAAAGGAACATCTTTCTATATCTTTGAATTATAGCTCAGGGCCTGGTTGTTAGTGGCATTGTATTTAAGATAATTGCCTTAATTTGGCAGAGTGACAATTTTTTTGCTTTAATTGCAAGTCTGCACCCCACTTGTGTTCGATGAAGACTGCACTTTGCATTTAAGATCTTTGTTTGTCATTATGGTTCTCCTCAAAGAAAAAAATGCAATCAACACTTTTTTTTCTTTTATCTTTAATCATATGACTTATGAGACAAGGCTAATTGAGGATTTTTATCCATCAAGAAGTGCTTTGAATGAACATGATCTTACTGGATATCTAAGGAAGGATTACATAAAAGACATTATTAACTTTTCCTTAAAGAACAAAATATGTGTTTTTATTTCAATAACAGCCATCAATAGGAAGTGTACAAAAAGTCTTTTTGTATTTATTTCTTATTTATGCCTTATTTATACTTAGAATATATTTACTTATGTCTTATTTATTAGAATTTTCCCCCTTTACATTTTTGTACTGTACTTCTTTTATATACTGTACTCCTTTTATGTACTGTAAGGACATAAAATCTGGGAATAAGGTCCAATGCCAAAATTATCCAAAAAGGAAAAGGAAAAGAAGAGCAGATGTCAACGGCTCTATGTCCAGATGGAGATCCATGATCAGTAGTGTTCCTCACTGATCTGTATTAGGACCAGTGCTGTTCAATATTTTCGTTGATGATGTAGACATTGAGATCGAGTGCACCCTCATCAAGTTTGCAAATGACACCAAGCTGAGTGGTACAATTACCACACCAGAAGGATGGAATGTAATCCAGAGGGACGTGGACAAGCTGGGGAAGTGGGCCTGTGTGAACCTCACAAGGTTCAACAAGGCCAAGTGCAAGATCGTACACCTGGGTTGAGGCAATCCATGATTTCAGTACAGGATGGGGGGCGGTGATATGATTGAAAGCAGCCCTGCAGAGAAGGACTTGACGGTGCCGATTGATGAGAAGCTCAACACGAGCCAGCAATATGCGCTCATAGTCCAGAAGGTTAATGGTGTCCTGGGCTGCATCTAAAGAAGTATAGCCACAAGGTCGAGGGATGTAGTTTTGCCCCTCTATTCCACTCTTGTGAGATCCCACCTGGAATACTGTGTCCGGCTCTGGAATCCTCAACATAGGAAGGATATGGAACTGCTGGAATGGGACCAGAAGAAGGCTACAAAGATGATCAGAGGGCTGGAGCACCTCCCATATGAGGACAGGTTGAGAGAGTTGGGGTATTCAGCCTGGAGAAGAGAAGGCTCAGAGGAGACCTTCTATATTGACCTTCCAGTACATGGAGGGGGCCTAAAAGAAAGCTGGGTAGGGACTTTGTGTAACCTGTAGCGATAAGATTAGGGACAATGGCTATAAACTGGAGAGGGGAAGATTTAGACTAGACATAAGGAGGAACTTCTTCACAATGATTGTGGTGAGGCACTGGAACAGGTACTGGAACTTTTCCAGGGAAGTTGTGGAAGCCCCCTCCCTGGAACTGTTCAAGGCCACACTGGATTGTGGCTTGAGCAGCCTGATCTAGTGGGAGATGTCCCTGCTCATGACAAGGGGGCTGGAATTAGATGATCTTTAAGGTCCCTTCCAACTCAAATCATTTTATGATTCTGTGATTTGATTAATAGACTCTAAGTAGGAAAAGGAAAAAAGAAAATAGTGCTTGAAATATAACCGTTTTCAGGAATTATTTGCTTCTCTTCTTGCGCTTACCATTTCCTGCTGCCTCTCCCCATTTTTCTCCCCTGTTTTTTTTAAACTAGTATAAATTCAAGTAAACTTATTTCCCTTTAAGTTAGAGGGTTTCCATTTGTTTGTTTCTTCTTGAGAACTTCAGGCACAATGGACCACAGAGAACATCCATGATGTAACAGTATTAAGTTGCATGAAACACTGTATCATAGAATAGTTTGAGTTAGAAGAAACCTTTAAAGATCATCTAGTCCAGCATCAATGCTGTGGAAAGGGATATCTTTCACCAGATGAAAATATTAAATAGTATTGATCTAAGCAGAGACCCTCGAGGAACACTACTAATTTTTGGTTTCACTTGGACGCTGAGCCATTGGTTGCAACTCTTTGGATACAGCCAGCCAGCCAGTTCCTTATTCGTCTAACAGTCAATCAAATCCATGTCTTTGCAGTTTAGAAGAATATTGTGAGGATCGCAAATGAAATTGGACCATCAATAAATTTGGCACTCTACATTGTAGTAATTCAAGGATTTATTACAACATTCCCATTACAAGCTTCTGGTCATCTGTTCTGCTTAATCGATTTTGCAGAGTTGAGATACGGTCACAATGACATCCCTATTCTTGTAATTGTAGGAGGTTAACAAACTACATCTACAGATAATCATTCAACATTAAATTTGGTGAAATAAATGAAGAGAAACTCCTTGCCTCTTGTTTCTTCAGGATACAAACCTGCAATCTTCTGTAAAAGCTCCATGCGCAGTTAAATTCTGAAGTAATATTTCATTGTTGCAAAGTTTGCTTGTGTGTTGTTGATTATTCAGTCCTCTAAGGGGGAACTCATGCAAAGTTTTCCAAACCCACTTGTATAACTGTCATATTTAATTAGTAGAAAGCATTTGGTTAAGCAAGAAAAGCGTGTTTTTGTTTCCAAGGCTTGAATGTTTTAGTGTCTTTTCCAGGGTATCAAGATATGATGGAGTCAGCTTGTGCTGCTTGAAGTATGTGGTATTGTAGGATCTAGGTGGTTTGTGCCCATATGCAACTTTGCACTTTGCCAACTTACTGTTGATCATCATCGGCTAGTAATAGGTATACCTGTCTTCTTGGTCTATTTCTTAAGACTGCTTCCCTCACACTTACACCACAGTGAACAAAACTCTCATGTTATCATTCAGCTGCATTTTTTGTCAAACATAGAATTTAATTTGTTTAACCTCTTTATATTCTTAATAACTTTCAAAACTTTAAATCTGTTGAAGAAACAAATAATGCTGGCAGTTCCCAAGAGACCACGAATGAAAGTGTAAGATTTTTTTGTTCAAGATAAAGCATTGTATTTTTCTCATTAGTTCTTCTTGGCTTCTGTCATAGAACGTTCTTGCTGATCTAGTTGTCTGGCAATCTGATGGATTTTTGTAGTGTGCATAAGACCAAGTTCATCTGTGGTTTAACTTTATAATCTTCAAAGGAGTTCTACCATGCATGAATTTAATGCATAATGCCTTCTCTTCCCAAGGCACTGCATTCATTCAATCCACAGGAAAAATATTAATAAAGGAGAAAATTCTGCATTTTCTGTATTAATATAGACATATGATATAATTTCAAACAGAAGAGACTGTAACAATTTTCAAGTACAGAATAAAGATACACTTTTCATTCAACTTCACAAATTTCAAATAAAATAAACAATCAAATATCAACTCCAAATTTATACAGTGTTTTCATGATGGGAGCTCTAGTTAAGATGAAATAAGCTTCATTAATTTGAGGTAATAACAGAATGAATGAAAAGTGACATTATTGGAAAGCAATAGAAGTTGCACAGCCTCTTGTGCTGCTTTAGTACTTAGTAACAGTTAAACTTAGTTTAATAACTGGAATATAAAATTTAAATTCTTGTGAGATTGCCTAAATACCCTAAAGTTGTTTAAAATAAAATCATCTGTAAGAAGGCCTCTTCTGTTGTGTTGCCGTATGAGGATTTTGATTTCCTAAGGATACAGAACAGATGCACAGAAAGTTGAAGGACAAAGACAGAAGGCAATGGAAAAGTTCCTGGAAAGGAAATCACTGCAATTGGGAAATGTTGGAAACAACAGACTCTTTGTGGTCAGAGCTGGATGATCCATGAAACAACCTGGAAGCCTGGGAGGAAAAGAATGTTCTTAGCTTGTTGAGCTGAGGTAAATCGGTTTCTTTGCTGGGACAGGGTGGGAGGAAGTAGTAAAGAAGAGAGAAAAGAATTGATAGGAAGTGTGGGAAGCTAATAAGAACTTGAATGCAGGCTAGGAGGGAGAATATGCACCTCCTAAAAACCTCAGTCTCCCCTCAATATAGCCAGGCATATCTCCATGATACATTTTGGACTTTTCTGTGTGGTCTAATGTAAATTCTCTGAGAAAAGTTATTATCCCATTGACTCTTTAACATTCAGCTGATTTGCCTCATTAGGAGCAGAGCTTGAGGTTGTCACCTTGTTTCTAATAGAAGAAACCTGCTGGATGAGAAGGAATAGAGTAAAGAATAACTGCGTTTTAAGTGAGCAAACGGTATGTCTGTGTTACTTTAATGGGAAAGAGAATAATTAAATAATTCCTTTGATACTTTTCTCTCCCTCTAACTTCTTTTCTGAATTTTTCCTTAAGAGAGGTTTGTCCTTAGAAAAAAAGTTGCCAATAAGGCAGTTGCTAAAATGAAGTGGCTGAGCTAGGTCCTGCCCTAAGGACACAGCCTGTAATGCACTGCCTTTCCTCAGGTGAACGGCAAAGAAGATATTGCAGCCCAGTTACCAGCTGCTCCCTCCACTCACTGGTAGAGGGATATACGCTCTCTGCTGCGCTGTGTGTCTTCAGCCCTTCTCTTCCTAGAAAGGAGGAAACAGAAGCCTCAGGTTGCTCCCCAGTATTATCACATTTTATGAGTTTACAGAGAAGTACATACAGACTCCTCACTATTTAAGGTCACACCCTCTGCTCTCAATGTCAAAAATGGAGAAGCTTTAATTTTCAGGGGAGTACAAGAGATCAAATACCTTTCATATTGTATGAAGTCCCCTCCTTCTGTTTTGGAGGGAAATGTGGCCACTGGACTATATCATTGACTTTGAATTCTGGATTATTTATTGAGGGAAAATATAATTTATTAGGTGAGCAGACCCATCTTTCTTTAGACAACTTGAGTTGTTGCAACAAGAGCTATCACAATTAAGAGATATACTTCTGTGTAGCCTGACCTCAAATTTATTGCATTTGTAACAATACTGCACCCTGTATGGCACAATGTTTGACACACTATGGGATCTGGGGCATTTTAGATATTAACTATCGCTTCCTATATTTTTGACCAGCAAATTATTAATGATAATAAGCCTCCTATTTATGAAGAAAAATCATTAGTTTTTGTTGTTATACACTCAAAGACAATCCCAGAATTTTTGTCTTCTTTATTGTTTTGTTTTCCATACTTCCAACACTTTTATTTTCCCCTCCTGCCCATTACCTTTCAGTAGTAGTTCTATGACTCTATACATTTGCTAGAGGCTTTGCTGACTATTTCCATGCATTCTTTTGCACTTTGCAAGACTGTAAATGTAATCCAGTGACAGACTGTCAGAGGGAACTGTGGATGTGGGATACTGCAAATCAGAGGTGTGGTAGGAGAGATGAGTGTGTGCAGCAGATAACTGTACTTGATTAGCTGGATTTAAATAGTGCTGGATGAATTTGCCAGGTGAAAATAAAAATTGTTGGTTCAGTTTAATTTCATGGTGAATCAAACAAGAAAATTAGATTCTGCTACTCTGTTAGTTTGACATGTACAGTAAGTGACAATTAGAGAACTTCTATTTATTCCAAAGCTGACGATTTCTTTTTTTTTTGTAACTTTTATTTACCCTTGCTCTGCTGAAGTAGCCAAGATATTATTATTCAATTGACAAGTTGTGGGCTTAAGGATTCCATTATTTTATTAAGTTCTTTTTGATAGAGTACTGCAGTTAGATTTTGAGATAACTTGGCATTTTCTCAAGTCTGCATTTCATTGAAATGACTTCTTGGAATCAGGCATTTCAACCACAGGTACTCTGTGTAGCATAAAAGTGGGAAGAGTAGAGTCATGCTAATAAGTTAAACAAGTAAAGATTACAGTTCAATGAAGTTAGGATGAAGGCAGTATGGAAGAGACTCCTTTTGCTATACCTGGTCACTCAGTTCAGTCCTGATTTTCTTCATTACCCTTGGAAAAAAGGATTAAATAACACATTAAACCACAAACACATTCTTTAAAAACACTCCCAAAGTTCAAATTCAAATTAACTGAACTTCACACTTAAATTAGGGTTCAAACAGCATGAAAAATCAGGGAGAACTGATGCGTGAAATGATTGTAAATGAGGTTGTATTCCCATCTGAGCCTATCAGTGGAATTTGTATCTAGGAAGCCTTAGCTTTACATGCAATGCAGAAATAACATGTGGAAATTATTTCCTAGCTTATTTTGTTACTTCAGATAGAAATGTATTGCTGTCTGGCAACTGTGAGGAAGTCATCAAAAAAAAAAACACAGAAAAAATCATTATAACATATTTTAAAGGAAAAGCGCATCTCGTATCCTGCACTAGCTTTCCTTACTTTGTAATATGCTGTGAAAAATCATATGTATTCTTGCTGCAGATCCTGCTCTGTTAAATAAAGGAAATATTTATTTTATTTCATCCTTTGTCTTGTGTGTATCTCCTTTGAGATCTTGACGGCAAGACTGAAATGTCTCTGCATACCGCTAGTTGGGAATCAAACAGTTCTAGTCTCAGTAGTCTGGCAGCTTTGCGTTGGTCACTGTTGTGCTCTGTTTTTCAGAAGCTAGTCTCAAGCTGCCAGTTTTCGTGTGCAGTTAGTTTTAGCTTGTTGTATACAGTTGCTCAATTACTCATGTAGCCTTCTTCCCTGCAATTCTTCCACATTTCATTTGTTTTTGAAGAAAAGGAGACACACATGAGTTCTCCCATATGGGCTCTCTCTTACATTTTTCCCCTTAACTCTCAATTGCAAACTCTTTAATATGAAACTTCAAAATTGTTCTCAAAGGGTAGTTTTCTGTCATGTCCTTCATAACTGATGTCTGGGAGGGAACTCACCAGGACAAGCATCCTCGGATAAAGTTTCTTTTTTTCTTAAGAATTTCCAGTAAAAATAGCTTAAAAATGGAATTTGAAGATATAGCACTGAAACGAAAAATATTTAACTGCACTGTAATGTTTTATATAACTATAAAACCCTCTAGAAGGTCGAACAAAAGCAACACTGACTGGCTTCTGCTTCACATCCACTAAGGTACTAATTTGAATACCATATGTTTGATGTTAGCAGTTTTTCACATCTCTTCACTGTGAGGTACTCTAGTGTTGTTTTAGCAAAATAAATTATACGATTTTCAGTTCTTTTCTCTTTTTGTTTTATTTTCTTTAAAAAAACCCAACCACTTATATCTTCATGGTCCCAACAGTATTTCAGAAATCTGGGGGTTAGAAAACAGACAGGATAAAAAAAAAAACAGACAGACTAAAATAAAGGTTGGGAAAAAGTAGTGCATTATCTAAAAAGACTTTCTTCAGCAGTTTTGAGTTTGTATAAAACAGACTTGCTTCAGTGTTTTTGAGTTTGTGTAGAGTACTTGAATTTGCACTACGTATGGTTTGCCAGAAAAAAAACAGGCAAAGAGAAAGTATGTATGAGGAAAAGTATGAGGCATATCTTCCCAGTAATGTAGTAGTCCGTCAGGTTTGTTTCAGATGAGTTCATATATGCAGCAGTCTGTATGCATTGTTGCTGAGAAGTTCCTGAGTTGGGGATCTGGTCGCAAATATGCGACCAGCCTGTTGAAACTACCCTGGTTGATAATATCTTTAGAAATTAAAATGAACTAAGATATTACAGCAAAAAAATGAGCTAAAACCACTGCATTTGTTCTGACATATTTTCTGAAGATGTGTCTTGGAAAACATATAATTTTAACAATAACCTCCCTTCTCCTTCTCTGCCATAACTGGGCCTGGAAATAAGACACAGTTAACTCCCATAAGATTTTTTTTTTTTTTTTTGTAGTTAAGATCCAGCTAAAACCAGAAAGCACAGAAAATCCCACAAACAACCCATGCTATTCTAAGTCTATGTCTTTTTGCCTAATTTCCAAACAAAGAAGTTTGGATAACTTCTGATTTTTCTTTTTGGAGTCAATTTGAACCTCATTTATCCATCATTATTATAGAAACCACCTTCCACAATGTGCTTGTTTCTAGTCTAAATTTATTTGTGCTTGATATTTATGTCCTGGAACTTCAGAGAACCAGAACTGTACTGAAACAAATGGTTTCATGTGCACATGATGTGCATTTGAATACATACAACTTCAATGAAATGTCATTTGAGATTATACTTTCAATCCCATACGAGATTTCAAAAACAATTTTAGTGTTTTGGGTCACAGAATTGTGATTTTGAAACTAATGCCCTAGTTGATACGACACAACCTGGATTTCTTTTTCAGGGGGAAGCTAAACCAATAGCTCAGCTCCATGTGTGTTTCCAGGTCCCTAATAGGGAAGCAAAGCTCAAACCACCATATTTTCCTTAGACAACTTTGAATACGTGCTTTGTTGGGACTTGTAGTCCAGACAAACAAACTCAGCTTTGTCAGGAATAACCCCCTGAATGACTTGCAGCTGACATAGTGCCTTCAAAGTCAACCACCTTAGAGTTATAAGTGCTTTTTCTGGTCTCAATTACTTACTAATTCAGACATAGCCAGTTTTGGTAACTGAGATACAGCTTGTATACTGCATTAAAACATTGAAAAATGCAAATACAAAAGATAAAGCCAGAGGCAGGCTCCAAATCCATGTCCACCCCTGGATGTCAGACACAAGGTAGTAAGTAGCTGAGATTCATTCTTTGATCTAGTACCTTTTACAGTTTAGTTTTAACATGAAATTCCTAACCAACAAAAGCCTGTTTTCAAAACTGCTGCAGATGTTGTCTAAGACAGTTGCAAATAAATTCCATTGTGCCATGAAGAAAGTTCAGCATATTTTCTTTTATATGTAATGAAGGTCTTCGCAGTGTAGCTAAGTACGGAGGTTTGATATCTGCCTAAGATTTAGGTAATGTGAAAATAATACACCAGGGTTGCTTCTAGCTCCATTTTGTATACTGAGTTTGGATAAAACTTGAAATTTGTGGTTTTAAAACTGCTTTATGCTCAGTTCATTAGACAGCTTAAAGTCAAATAATTTTATCAGTAAAAAAAATTATAATTGAGCCTGACATGCCTCATTGAGAGCACGTGTTTACTGAGTTGCAGGAGAACTGCCTTGGATGGCATCAAATTGTGTGGGCTGGAACTATGTGGAAGACTGTGGCCCTGAAACTGATCCTCTGGCTTTCCAGTGGGACCTGCTCCTTTACGGAACAGGGAATAAGGGCAGACCTGGTGGGCCATCAACCAGGACACTAGCACTCTTGAGAGAGCTGCTGGAGAGATATGCAGTACTGGCATCTCCGTCTGCTTCTTACTGAAGTCCCAAATTCCTGAATATGTGGGTACCATGGGGGAGGAGGAGGGTGGGTGTCCACATATAGTGAGTAGCCTGCATGCTTCTTATTATTGGTGGATACCATACCAAACCTTTTAGTATTCCTCAGTGGGGTTTGACATAATTTCGTAATTTCATAAAACTGGGATTAGACTGAATTTCCTCAGTATTTCTACTTGAATATAAGTTCATCTCAGTGAAATTCACATTGTAAACAAATTAAAAGAACTAAATACTCTTCAAAAGGGAAAATAAAATGGAAAATATGCTTTTTTACTAATTCGAGGATGGGTACATAAAAAAAGATATATATATATAAACACACATACATACTTACATATGTAACAGTATTCTGGCACTTCATAGGATGTTACCAACAAACACGGGAAAGCAGAAAAGCCTTAGTAGAATATAATTTGCGAATGTTACATCATTTTGTTAATGAACATAATCACAAATGCAAGAGGAAGTTTAGTGGTACAATGAATTTTGGGAGCAGAAACGTGTAAAGCAACTGGAATAATGAACCACAGGACAGCAATGTAGCCCTGAATAAAGGCAGAGGTGGAAAGCTGGAATTTACAGGGGGAGGATGTTTCAATATTCTTGAAACTGTAAGCAGACATTTCTCTTATTTCTTTTGTTATAGGGAAACAATGATTTAAATTATTATTCTGTCAATTTTATTTGCTAATGGCTACAATTTATCAGAAACTTTAGACTAGCTTAGCTTACAAGCATTGAAAATATATTTCCTGAGCATCATTTAAAACTGACAGGTAAGTTTAAACTTTGACAGCAAGCAAACTATAGCATGCTTTCCTTATAGAAAACAGCTTAAATATTCAAGACGAGTTTCTTTGTTTCTTTTGAACAAGCATATCTGCAACAGCTCAGCTAGATCAGATCACACCTTTTAGAAGCACTTGCTTTTCTTTTCAGGCTAAATGCTGGAATAAATATGTCCAATATTTATTAAACTCCTGAACTTGAACAACTGATTTAAATGAGTGGCAGAAGCACAGTGCTATCTAGCTTGAGTAACTCTAATAACCTTCTTACACCTTAGCACACCAATTACCTTCTGACCCTCTCTAGAGAAATTTTAAAACACTCATTCTAAGGGACTTCCTATATTCAAAATTCAATGGCTTAAATTAAAAAAAATAAAAACAAAACAGAGAAAACAACAGAACAACCTCTTTGTCTCTTTAAAAATAAAATATACTAAAGAAAAACAAATTGTCAGAAGAATACATGAAAGTAAACAGCTTTTCAGAGTTATAGTCTCCAATTTCCCACATCCTATTTTACTGAGGAGGCTAATTGATAGTCAAATATACTAGCTGAATCATATAAACAAGGCAAATATTTAGAAGTGGACTATCTTTTAGAAACTCTAATGAAGAACATGCTGACTTTATTTTTAAATACAAGCAATCTCCCTTCACTCACCCAGATCCAGCTCTATTAGTGGAATTCACTTCTATTGAATGCTGTCTGAATTAAGCACAAATATAGCTTACTGTAAACCTACTTTCATAATTAACATTAAAGGAAGCTTAATTGAATGCTTTTGAGACAGAAAAAATCCCGTATGCCACCTTATTCCTGACATGTTTTCAAAAATATTTAAAAAATATAAATTATAAAGATGTAAAATGCCATTTTTGCAATTATTCTCTGATTTCAAAAGTATCTCTATTTAAAGATAAGTATATTATTAACTAAAGTAAAGAGGCCTATTTTAGTACTTAAGTATAAAAACACTTTAAACACTTTTTCACAGTGAGTACTTGCATATTTATCTCAGACTACAACTGTCACCACTTAATATTTAGACTTGATTGGAAATATCACTGCAATACATCACAGAGCACATAGAACAATCTTCCAAAATATTTATTATTAATTTAAAAAGTATCTGTCTCAGCTGTAACATAATGTTGTGGTTCATTACCTGCATATACACTCTCTTCAGGGTACTAATATGCAGATATTCTAAATGACTTCATAAACACAAGAGCACAGACTGTTAAGCAGTGATTAATTTCTGCAAGACCATGTGAGATCCTGTAATTCTTTAATGGTGCCAAAGTGATGTATAGCATGAACACATACAAAGCCTGGCTCAGCAAGACATCCATGGGAATTATTAGAGATTTATCTCCTTGGTGAGCTCCATAGGGATTTAAATCACTTTGAAAAACAATCTAGGGACAAGAAACTTGCACATGCACGTGCTTTATTGGAAAAAAGAACAGTTATTTTCTCTTAAAGATATAGCAGTTCTTGTTGTAAGACTTATGTGAAAGGTATACAAAGAAGTTATGTCTTTTCACAAAAGCCCTAAAAACTATCAAAGGATGGTGTTCTCTTTCTTTCCTTTTGATTCATAATCTTCATTGTCTTTTCTGTTTTCCGTGATGCTTGATATGTCATAAAATAGGCTCCTTCTTAACAGTCAGACAGTTATTTGCATCAGGAGCAATAAGTGAGGTGAAATTATCTGGAAAAACAAAGCATGTTTCCATATCAATGCAAATTGATTACACTACAGATTTACTCCACAAATCCCTACACCCCAACACTCCCATTGTCTTCAATTCTTATGCTGCTCTTTTAAGGAAGTCATAATACAACAGTATAACAGCAGTAAAGGGAAAACCAGTTAGCATTGCATAAAGTTGAGTGGCAAAATTGCACAATATAACTCATATTTTACATTAACATTAGTCTTCTGCTATGAAAGAACAGAATCATTGCAGTGGAACGTTTTCATGGATATAATCTTGATTTCTCTGAAAACAAATAGCTCAATTCAGTACCAGTGTCTAAGTAGCAGGAGCACATTATTGTCCATAGCAGCAATCGTTGCACTACAGGTGTTAATTCATAATGTTTTAACAAATATTATGCTAAGTTCTAATGTGTGAAATTAAAAATTAAATCTCTCTCTTCTGTACTATACTTGAACATCCTGGTGTTTGGCACTGTACAAGAAATCTCAAATTACAAAAAAAAAATTATATCAATGAGAATGAATAGGTAGAGTGTGGAGAGTATCTTATCTGTCAAGTGTCCTGCATATATGCTGGTATAAAATGCAACAGCAAAATTATCATGATTATTACTAGCAATTCTTTTGCGCTTTCTAGATTTACTTAGATTTTCTGACTTCACTTGCACTTCCTGACCTGAAACTAGGGACTGTGTTGTTAGTGCTTGGTGCTTTAGCCTGTTGCTCCAAAAGTTGGCAAAAACATTGAGTAAAGGTTTTCATCTGTTAGTGGACTTCTGAAAATGTTTTGAGATGCAGATCACAGCTTTTGTCCCTCATCCAAATCTTAACAACTGCATATAGTGTTATAAATGAGTCCTTATTTGCCCAGTGGCTTTTTGTTAAATAGCTTGGTTTTCCCCATTCGCTTACAGGTTGTATATTGCACCTAATACAAGCTGATACTTAAAGAGAGCAGAAGTGGTATCATGCACTCAGGTGAGTCTACTTGTGCTGTGCATGTTGGGGAAAGGGCACATAGTAGGTAGTATCTACACTGTTGTAAGAAGTAACTATTATTTTTCCAAAATATTTGCACAGAATCACTAGATAGGGAACAGAGTTTAGAATGCAGAACAATTAAAATTTCTAGCTGAACTTCAAAGAAGAGTGTAGAAAAGCAGAAGTGAAAGAGATAAGACTGTATATCTTTATTTTTTTCTTTAAATTCATTCACTGTCTTCCATTTCATCTTTTTGGAGTTTTCTTAGCCTAAGTCTCCTATACTTAAGGTGAATATACTTTCATGAAACAGAAAAGATAAAATCACATGGACAGAATATGCTATTTTTTTCTTAGAACTTAACTACAGACATCTCAGTAGTAATAGAACTTGGCTGAGAGATTCTTCAAACTTTCTATGCAGTAAATTTTAAAATATCTTGATTTTTTTATTAATTCAATTTTCATTCTTAAACCACACAACTTTTTAGAGGGACAAAACATGTGTGAAAAATTCCATTATAAAATTTTGCTGATAATCTGTGACATAAGAGATTGAATCACACTGTTTTTTGCATGAGTATTATAACACCTTTTCAGACTACAGAGTTAATATGATTATCAAAAGAATGGCCACCTCAAAGCCTAGTTTATTGTTTTTCCAGAACAACCTTCACTATCAAACAAAATAGAAATAGATTTTTTAGTTGTCTTAGAATCAATTTAGTTCAGTGTTAATGAATACTGATTTATTGGTATCCTACAATATTGTACCTGATAACATTTCACATTTATTCTAAGGTCAAGAGACAGTCCATGGTTTGATTTTCACTGCTTACTCTTGGGTTCCTGATTCTGATTTGAATCAGATCAGGATGGAACTGTCTCTAATGGTTTGGTGTGTGGAAACCTTAAAGTCAATTCTGTTACATAGAAGAAGTTCTGAACTGTTTTGTAGAGCTTTCTTGCAGGTTCGATGTGTTAGAGAGAACCTGCAGTGCCATGTCCTTCCAAGTTCCTGAGCCTACATGGGTCTGTAATGGAACGTCAGGGTAATCTTGAGGTTATCAATATCCTCCTGTCTTTACCTTCAGCTTCCTTTTTGCAACAAGAACCAAGCGTCTGTGCAGAGAATGCCATGTGTGTACAGTGTTTGAGGACTAAAACACTTTTATTACCAGTCTGTAATTCTGTTGTGTTGTGTTATGCATGGTTTCCCTTCTGTTCTAATGAAGTATCTTGTTCCAGGTCTCTGCTATTTTTTTTTCTAGTTCTTCAATGTTATCAAATTCATCTTCACTGGGTCAACACACAGGATCAGGGAGGTCACCATATTTGCATTAATATTCCTTGACTAAATCTATCAAACAGGGCTGCTAGAAGTGAGCTAGTTCCCTGTCTGCACAACTTCAAGTTGTCATTTAGTTTTGCAGTGTGTCGTGAGTACTTTGCAATGAAGCCTTATTGCAGATCTTGTAAAACAAAATGCAACTGGTTTTGTACACTGAGAAATAGCTCACAAACATACAGTTAGATATTGGTTGTTTCTCTTGAGAAACAGTATAAAATACTAAAGATATGAGAAACAGAAAACTTTGTTTTGACTTTTTCATCTGGTTCTGAAAGAGCTTCACAGGTTAGAGACTCCATGGCCTTCTTTGTTAAAATGCTCTTAATTTTTAATAACTTTTTTATGGCATAACTTTGGCATGTTTTATATTATTATACTGGGAAAATAAAGATGAATAAGAGCAGGTAGCAGAAGTTAGTGTTTATAATTGAGAAAATGCTGAATTTGAGGTTGATTGTGCCATTTGAACCTGTTTTTTTGCATTGTGATATATTCTTAATTTCTTAACTTTGTATGGCTTTTTTTTCTCTGACAAGAGAAAACTTTTCCTAAAACTTTTTGTTCATGAGAATAAATCAATGTTTTGTTGTAAAGAACATGTATAATATGCTAACCATACTCATTGCAAAATTTGGAAGATGTTTTGTGCAAGGGACAAGGAACTATGAGAAGAGTGCTAAAGGGTGAGACAACTGCTTTATACATTGGACTACATCTTTATCTCTGTGAAGGAGTGGATCTGTGGTGGTTTGCAGCCTCTGAAATTCATGGCTGATGACTACTTGTTGTTATGCATGTAATATTATGGTAATGTAATAGTAATATATCATATAATTAAGTACTCTCAGAGTAGTACACTTGCAGTACACTAGATTAAAGCAGCATGTGGAACATTGCCTGGCACGCCTACCTTTTTTAATACATAGACACTTACCTCAATAAACTCCATGGCATAGAGACAGCTGCTTAAACAGGAAATCTGAGGCAAGGAAAGGGAACAGAGGGGTGGGTGAAACTTTATGGAATTTTTCCTGGTTGGAAGAGAGAAGAGCTGCTGATTACAAAGGCTAGGATGGAGCTGAAGGAGGTGCCAGAGATGAAGGTGGGCAAAGGGCTAGAAAAGATTGTTGCTCACAGCTGCCAGCATCTTTTGTGTCATGCCTAAGGGACAGCTTGGGAGAGGAAAACACATGAGAAAACCGTTGTTGGGCAATAATGTGATTTTCAGCTCTCAGGGACACTTAACACACTTAACACCTTATTTCCAAGGCAGAGATTTTAAATGATACCCCTCAGCTGCCCTCCTTAAATTCCTTCTTTCAGCATGTCTTCTTTACTCACAGCAGCCTCCAAAACAGACATCCCACCAGCTAGATGTCTATTCCATGAGAAGGCATAACCATTGTTTCTAATAAACTCACAGAGGTACCACAGGTACTGGGATAGATACTATATATATATATAGACGACATATATATAAATATACATATATACATATACATAAATATACATCTATACATATACAAATATACATATATTTATATACATGTATATATGTGTGTATACACATATTTTCAAAATGAAACAACTCAAATAACAGCCTGACCCCAAAAGGTGTAATAATTAATTGCAGCATGAATCACTAGCAAATTCTACTTTAATACTCTCTGTATGTACAGTAAAGGGGGATCAAATTTTTTTTTTCTGTGTGTCAGCATTCTCTGCCCTTTTACTACATTAAATCAAGATGATATAAGTCCCAGGATATAGGAGTGCAAATTTTAAAGCTGTATTGATTTAACCTTCCCTTTGTAAATATTTCATGGTTCCTCAAAATGCAAGTGCAGTCATACATAGAGCAAAAAATTTTACTTTTCTGTTAGTGCACAGAAGGGCCATATGACAGTATTTATTATGTCATTTGAACAATATTACACAGGAAAACACAGCAGGATATTTTGTCATTTTTATAAATGTCAAGTAGGATTGATACGGCACTCTTTTTCAAGTGAAATTTTCATTAAAAAATGTTATTTCAAACTGTGACTTTCTTGAAGCATAAAGCCATCCTGTAATTACAGTTTAAATACCTTTTTCTAGCTTCCGCTTCACATTTTGATGTAGATTTGTTTGATGAGAGGTTACTTCTCTTAATGCTTCACAGGACTCTGTTTTCTTCCAGAAATTTTCAGTTCTGAAATTTCAACATCTCAATAATTTTCATGGCAGATGAGGAGAGGAAAGCTTTTGGGGTGTAATACCTAGTCTATAACAGCAATAAAGAAAAAAAATTAGTTGTGGAAACTGCATAAACTGAGGCCTGGAAGAACCCCATATGGTTTATATGGAGATTATGACTCTTCTCAAAGCCTCTTTGTAAAAGCATAATCAAAATGTAAAAGAATAATATAAGAATTTTATTCTAATATGAACTTTTTCTTGATTAGTAAATGTTATGTTCCCAGGCACTGACTTCTAAATTGATCTTATAATCAAAGAGTATTTTTCTGAACCACAAATGTTTCTTCTCATAAGAACCTGATGTTGGCAATTTGAGTGCCAGTAGTGGCAGAGTTTAAATCAAAAAGGAGACTTTTTGCTAACATGCAAAACATTTTGGTAAGAAATATATATTTTACAATCTCTTTCTGAGATCTTTCAGGAATCTTTTTACGTTCTCCTTCACCTTCCACTTTTGATTGACATACCTGTAAAAGCCCGTCTTGTTAGTTTTTACTTCTCTTGCCAAGTTTATCTCCAGCTGCACCTTCACTTTCCTGACTTCATCCCTGTACAACCGGGCAGCGTCTCTATAGACTTACTAGGTTACCTGTCCCTGCTTACACTGCCTGTGTAATTCCCTCTTCTTTTTAAGTTCAACCAGCAGGTCTCGACGCAGCCATGCCGGTCTCTTGCCTTTCCTGCCTGATTTTCTATATACGGGGACTGAGCTCTCTCACCCTTTATGGAAAGCTTCCTTAAATATTTTCCAGCTTTGTTCCTCTTACTTGTCTTGGAGGGCCTTGTCCCAGGGGGCCTACTGAGTAATTCCTTGAAGACCTGGATGTCTGCTTCCCTGAAATTTAGTGTCCTGACTATACTTCTCACCTGTCCCATATCCTTCTGGACCTTGAACTCCACCAGTGCATGATCACCGCAGCCCAGGCTGCCATCGATCCTAACGTCACTGATGAGTTCGCTTGTATTGGTGAGAATCAGGTCCAGTATTTGATCCTCTCCGGTGAGGATCTCTAGGAGCTGGACTAAGAAATTATCCTCAATGCATTCCAGGAGTGTCCTGGGTTGCCTACAGGCTGCCATGCTACTTTTCCAAGTCTAGGTGGTTGAAGTTGCCAAGTAGGATGAGAGCTTGTGAGGGCAAAGCCTCCTGTAGCTGGAAGGAGAAGACTCCATCAGTTGTCTCTCCTGTCAGGACCTTTTTCTTGACCCACTTAATGGGTGAGAGAAAGGCTGTGAATGTAACTGGACTTCAGTAAAGCCTTTGAAACTGTTTCTCACGGTACCCTACTTCGAAAACTGGCTTCCACTGGCATGGACAGGAGTACCCTCTACTGGATGAAGCCATCTAGATAGCTGTGCCCAAAGAGGTAAATCCACTTGGAGGCCAGTCACAAGTAGTGTCCCCCAGGGCTGGGTCCAATTCTGTTCAACATCTTTATCAATGACCTCGATGAGGGGATTTAATGTACCCTTAGTAAATTCATGGATGACACTAAGCTGGAAGGAAGTGTTAATCTGCTTGAGGGTAGGAAGGCTCTGCAAAGGGATCTGAACAGGGTGGATTGACAGGTAGACACCAACAGGATGAGGTTCAACAGGACCAAGTGCCAAATCCTGCCCTTCGGACACAACAACCCTGTGCAGTGCTACATGCTTGGAGAAGAGTGGCTGGAAAGCTACCTGGTGGACAAGGACCTGAGCTGTTGGCTGACAGCCAACTGAACATGAGCCAGCAGTGTGCCCAGGTGGCCAAGAAGGCCAATGGCATCTTGGCCTGTATCAGAAACAGCATGGCCAGTAGGTCCAGGGAGGTTATTCTGCTTCTGTACTCCGCGCTAGAAAGGCCACACCTTGAATACTGTGTTCAGTTTTGGGCCCCTCACTACAAGAATGACATTGAGGTCCTGGAATGTGTCCAGAGAAGGGCAGTGAAGCTGGTGAAGCAGCTGGAGAACAAGTCTCATGAGAGAGAGCTGAGGAAACTGGGTTTGTTTAGCCTGGAGAAGAGGAGGCTGAGGAGAGACCTTATCACTATCTACAACTACCTGAACGGAGGTTGCAACAAGGTGGTTCAGATTAGACATTAGCAAAAACTCCTTCACTGAAAGGTTATCCCAGTGAGGTGATTGAGTCACCCTCCCTGGAAGTATTTAAAAGATGGGTAGATGAAGTGCTTAGGGATATGATTTAGCAGTGGACAGGTAAGGGTGGATTCATGATCTCAAAGTTCTTTTCCAACCTAGGGATTCTATGATTCTTGTCGAAGTGTTTTTCTCAGAAATATTTTTATCAGCGTCATACCTGTTGAAGCGAACTGAATCTTGGCCTTTTTTTCCCTGCTATTAATAATTTATTATCTCTGATGTTTTGGAAGAGTCAGGGCAGTATTTATCTCCATGAAGTTTCATTATGACATAGCAGTATGAACGTTACTGAAGATGTTCATTTTAGGAACATTATGCTACATAGTGTGCTCCACTACCATCTATAAGACTTCATGCAGTGTACTGTTTACTTTACAGACAGATGAAGTCTTTTACTGTGTCAAAAAAACCTGACTCGTATTTTCCTAGAAGTCAAGTTTCCGGAAAAATGAGAGAGAGACAATGTCATTTATTCACAAGTGTATTTTTTTGGTTGCTTCCCTTTGTCTGTGTATTACGTCAAGATGTCAGTCTACAGAAAACACATGGAACTTATGCTCTCAATAAGGCCTCATGGCTTTTGAGTCACCTTTGGCTTTACATATACATATGTATATATATAAGGCAAGCTCTACTTGATGGTGACAAATGCCGATCACCTTCAACATCTGCCAGAAACTAGCCTTGTGGTGTTATAATAAAATGGAGTCTGGAAAATCAGCATTAAAAAAGAGCCAGTATGCAAACATATGAGTCCACATGGACCTTACTGCTGCATTTAATGGGATTAATTTTTCACATAATATGCAAAAGTCTGAAAGAGAGCAATGTTTATTTTTAAAATACTCATATTTGTGTGGATATTTTGCATGGTATCTCTGTTTTAGAGAAAATGAAGTGAAGATTGGGAAGGCCTCAAGCAATAATTCTGGTATTTCATTACATTAGAACTCCACACTCTTGAATTTTTAATAGTTCATAAATTTCTTATAGGTCTCCCCAATGATCTCTTGTCCTATTTTCATATCACTGATTAAAAATATCCTACGAAGACTCACAGATTCCCTAGTCCATAATTTCCTTGCACTGAAGATATGTGAAGTACTGCAAAAAAGGGATCATCAGCCCAGTCAGATATCAAACAAATCAGATATCATACCACTGTTAAAAGTGCATAAAATCCTGGATGGTCATTTGCTTTGTGAAGAAAACCCAGCAAATTATAACATCGGTGTTTTGCTTAATTTTTACGAATCTTTTAAAAATCAAAGTGTCAATGTAACTTCGCTCTGCATTTTCATTCATTGGATCCAATTCTTTGTTGTGGTAACAAATTCTGCACCTAAAGAAGTGTTCAGTATTCACCTCTCAGTTCAAAGGGTGAATAGTTGTAAAGATTAGCAGACAGTTGCGTTTGCAGATACTAATTTTTTTTTTTTTACCAGATAAATAAACATTCTGAAGACAATAGGTTTGAGCTTTGAAAACCTATTAGGACCTAAACTGATCCTAAATTCTCTTGATTCTATAAGCTTTTATTACTCTTTGCTGCTGTTTTATGGATCTTCAACAGCTATGGTTGCATTAACCTTGTTCCTCAAGGTATTTGTTCAGCTTCCCTCTTGTACTTCACTAATGAAACCTTGGTTTTTCTTTTCTCTATAAAGTATTTCCTCAGTAAATCTCAGCCCTTCAGTTTTGCATCATCTCCTGTATACTAAACATTTGTTGGTTGAAGGGTTTAAGTTAGTTTTCACTCCATGCATTTTCTGCTTTCTCATTTAAAATGTGAAAGACTGAGTGCTGTGAAATATCATCCCTTTCAGCTCCATTCTGGAATTAAGGGAGCCCTGCAAGCTGGCTATATCTAAATCCTGTTATAAATTTACAATGTAAATGCGCCCCTTTGAAGGGGTGATGTACTACATGTATGTCAGTAACATGCAACCAGCATGTGCATCCAGCATGTACATCCAGCAACTATGCTACACTGGGACACTCAACATTATCTATCTCCTGCAATATCAGATATTTCTTACCTTAATTATCACTTGCAATGATCAATCAGTAAACCCTGAGGAAAAGCAGAAAGTCTAACATTGACTGTTTTCCCCAAGGTCATCCTGAAAGAAGGCGGCTTGCCAGAGTTCCAATTTATTTTTTGTAATAAATCTAGGTAAATAAAGCTGCATCAACTTCCTTCCCACCCCATGAAAAATGCTAAACAAACCTCCTAATGGCATTTGCAAGCTTTTAAGTAAGGTATCAGAGATTTTTTTTACTATTTAAATTCAGCATGCAATTGAAATGCAACATATGAAAATGTAAAATATTTAAAATAGTAATTCAAAGTAAAACATCTTGTCAAAAAGGAAAATCTAAAAACCATTTTTCTAACAGTAAGTATATTGCAAATGTAGCTAGAATATAGGTGTGAAAATATGCAAATGAAGCTACCACATATATTGCTGCATTTCGGTGCTATGGATTGTTGGGTTTTGGAGAACTAAGGAAGCTGAAGAGCTTTTATTGTAAATACTGATCATGTATTTATTGAAAGAATAGAAGTATCAAAGTACTGAACATAAACAGATGTCAAGATATAGGAATGATGAGTGATCCTGACAAGTATCTAAAATACTTAAAAACTTAGGAAAATTATAAAGAAAAGGACTAAGAGGCAAAATAAACATAAATCATGAGTAAAATCTGTGTACTGGGTTCCTTGACTGTGATAAGGGCTACAGTTTGAATAAAACAAAACTGAAAAAAAAAACCAACAAAAAAACCCTCACCCCCCCACAAACCAAACAATTGCTTTTAATCTGTAAACAGAAGAACTAAAATGTTATAGTTAAGTGAAAATATAGGAAATGTGCATGCCCATGTTTAACCTTTACATAATGGATCATCAGTCACTTAATGTTTGATATGAATCAAACCTAATCTTTAATAGTCATATCTTTTCATTATATTTAGGGTACAAATTTGGTTCATGGATATTAAGTCTCCAGTGGAATTTTCACAAAGCACATTTCCATTCCTTTTGGCTTGAGTTTCAACACAGCAAAACCAATCAGAATAAATGCCTATAAATTATTTATTAATGGAGGATGCAATACAAACAGGCTTCCAATCATGCTGCAGCACGTGCAGCACCGTGATTTTAATAGCAGAGAAGAGTGAACAAGGTATTACTGACATCTGTACATAACTTCCGCTGGGCTGGGAATTGTTGTGAACTCACATAATATGAACAAGTTATGAACTAAGAGATAAAATAAACTGAAAAGAAAGGCTCTACGCTGTGTGCCTTACTGAGCTAATGGGGCTTGTTTTGGGTAGAATGAACCATCTTTGTAAGGAATAATACAAGACCAAAAATATTGGCTGGGAAAAAAGGACAGCAAAATAAATTTTTAAATGGAATGAAAAAGAACATTTTGGGAAAAATCATCTCTAAGACACAGGAAGTCTTGGTGGGACAGTGGAGTCATATACAGTCTTTTTCCAGTGCCTGACTTTCTGCTCCAACATCCTTTATGTAGTCATGCCTCCCAGGCATTTCAGCTCTGTCACAAAAGTTTTATGAAAATAAGGCGCAGGCCACTCACTTGCTCTTGTTTTCCTCTTAGCTATACTCTTTGCCTCTTAGCTATACTCAGAGAGGGGGGAAAAAATGAAGAAGGTAAATAAGGTCCAAAAGGACCCACAGAATATAGTTCTATGTAATAAGATGGGTTATAAACCATTTCCAGAAAAGCTGAAAGAGACTGAAGAAAAGCTAAATAAGTTGTACAGTACAGATATTTCGGTATTTAGGTTATGTTACCCTAGAATTAATATTCTTCTAAAACTCTTTTGTAGTGATATATATGTTGTTCATACAGTAATTTTAAGTAATATGCTACAGGTTTTTTATAGGAAGGTTCCCAGTGGTTGTTATCTTAAAAAAAGTTATTGAAATGACTGATAGTTCAAAACAAACTAAAACATTGGATTCTTTATTGCATAAAATCTAGCATCTATAACTGAAGAATGCATTTAGTATATGCAAAGGGCGATAAGACAGTAACTAAAAAAATAAAGAACATTTTAAATTCAGCTTTTTATTCTGTTACTAAAATCCTCTGTTATTCTGGACAAGTCATATACTGTGAGAATTTTCTAGAAATGTAGGAAAAACAATATGTCTCTTGCAGAGAGATAATTTTGATGTCATGACAGTGTCATAGGAAAAAATAACATGGTTTATTAGAAGATACAGTTAGAAGGTATTCACTTCTCGATAAACAGGAGACTAAACAGGAGACTAAATATTAGAAAGATCAGTTCAGGTGAGGAGACCTACAGTATGACTAAAGACAGAGTTTTATCTTATTCCCAACAATGAGGGAACTACTTTAGTAAACATGGTGCTTCTTTTTCCCATGAGTCTGCTCAGTAATTTGTTTCAAATTAATGCTGAAAATCCATCTACCAATCAGTAGTAGTGAGAGAGTATTGTAACAGATACGATGCTCACATTATTTGTATTGCAATCCAGATCTACAGGAAGTGTTTTCAAACTATTTGTTTTCAAGCTACAATATGTCTTTATAGAAATTTTGTAGATAAGGACAGCTCAATGTGCTAGGAAAATAAAGATTTTCTCATTTCCATGAACACAGCGTTCAGTTTTAATGAGAACTTCAGAATTAATCTTTGTACACCTTCTTATCTGATTTTCCTCTGCTGAACTTTTTAAACATAAATGTTTCAAAGAAAAGTACCAGTAACATTAAAACATGGGAGGCAAATAACATGCCAGTCAGTCTGTTCTGTTTGATGGCTCCTACTAGCAACAAAGATAAATGCCTGTTTTCATCATGAAACAGACCCATGGACTCAAATGCTATCATGATAAAAAAAACCTCTGAAAGGGAATGATGAAAAAGCAAACTGGGGAAGGTGGGTTTTTTTGCATGAGGATACTGTTGTAGGTAAACTATCAGGACAAGGCAACTATTACCACTCAAGTAATATAAAATCCAAATTTGTTTTCCAAAACCTGGAGCTGGATCATTTAGGGTCCTGGCAGTGGGCTAAAAATGCTTGATGCTGTTGATTGTCTCAAGAGGGACTGTAGAGGTATGAGGAAGTCTCAAAACACATTCCAGTAAATATTTTAAAATTGAGACAGTATTTTAAATAAAGAATTGTTTCAAGAGTAGTGTGTCCCCAGTGATTAAGCTGCTGAAAGAACAAACTGAACTAGCTGGAGCTAGATAATACGAGTTGTTGTTTCTCATTCTATCTAGTCTTGTGCTTTCTTCTATGTTTAATGGTCATATTATTTTTGAACACTAGGAAAAATACCAGATTTCAAATGCATGTGAAGTACTCTGAGTAATATTTTCTCAGAAGTTCAGAAATTAGAAAATATACTACTCTTAAAAGAAGATTACAGCATAAAGTGATGAATTAGACTTTGACCCCTTATTCGTCTCTAAGCAAGAGCTCAGCTAGTCTTAACCAGAAAAGGAAGTTAACTTGCCAATTATTCTTGGGCTAGCTACAAGATATTATGTATGTTTGCTGAGCCTTTAAATACTTGTCTCAGCTTACTCAGTGAAACAAGATAACAAGAACAGTGGAAAAAGATTTCATGAACATCCAAATTAAATATAAGGCAGAGAAATATTACTATGTTTGTAAGTGTTAGAGTACATAAAAGATTGAAGATAAATATTTACCTTGGAATTATAGCCATCTGATTTACCAACAAACAATTGATAGCAATCTTCTCTTTCAATTTGTATTTTACTTTATCAAAGGAAGGGGTAGATGATCACATTTCCAAATAATCCTTATTTTGAGAAACATGCCAATTTACATTCTAACTTAAGGTCAGCATTATTAGTGCACATACATAAAAGTATACTTGCAAAAAAAAATCACACTGCAATACCCATCTCATATTTTTAAGCAACATAACACAGAAGAAGCCTAGAAACTTCACAACAAAAACATATAAATTGAACTCTGAAATATTTCTGAAAAGGAATCAAAGATGGTTTGCCAAGTCAGACTTAATCCTATGGTGCCTTAGGTTGAGAGAAGGTTTTAGACCACAGCAAATCTGGCAAAACACAAGGGTTTCCTTATTATCACACAGAAGTAGTAATATACTTGCTACTCATAGAGCTGGATTTGTGTAGTTGTCTTTGACATTTTGCATGAGTGACAGTATAACAAACAAAAATAGGGAACATCCTTGCATCATTTGGATACCACTTGAGACTTGCTAATTGCTTAATATGGAGGCAATTAACAGAGAATTTCTTGTTGGCGTGTTAACAAGATTTGAGTATATGCACATAAACCAAACAAGGCAATTGCTCTGTGGATCAGTGTATTGGTTTTGTGTGTCAAGGTTTTGGTAGAGAGCGGTCTACAAGATGGGTTCTGTGAGAAGCTTCCCTTTTGTTGACACCAGCCAGAGTCAACCCACCACAATCAGACTCTCGGTTCCTGTCACTTAGCATAAAATCATTTTCTAAAATACTTAACAAAGATTTTCAATCCAAATACATATTTTCCAAATTTAATATGGAAATTAGGTGATTTAGGGTGCTGATGCACATTAATTTCCTTTAATTACAAACCTAGTTAATGAGATCCCTATACTCCATTCAGTGTTTGCTGCACCAGTTTTGCTGATGTATGTGTTTGTGAGATCATGCTTTATATTGCATTGATGAAATGGTTTGAATTACAAGAAAAACAAGAAAAAAGAGAAAATAAAAATATATGGCTTAGAACTAAAGTGATTTAAAGATATGAAATAACTTCAAACTGTAATTTCATGATTGTGAGAAAAGGACCTGCCATTAAAAAGATTGTATTTCTTCTCTATGTGAATGCTTCTGCATCTTCCCTTCACAGGACTCTAAATAAAGACTAACTTGCACTTGCACATAAGCACATCCAAAACACCTGATGTACCTTGTTATGTAGTTTTGAGTGTGCAGTTCATGTATTATTCAGTTCATGAGTGTGAACCCCAGTGTGTGAAAAAGTGAGAAAATCAAGCTGATGGCATGGTGGAGGCAAGACCTGCTCCCTTCAAAAGCTCCCTTGCTTATAATAGCTGAAGCAAATTATGAAGCTGCAACTGAGGCAGACATCCTGGTCAAAACCCCCAGATGTCTTTCTGCAGATCTGCTCTCCAGCCTAACAGCCCCAGTGTTGCACATATAACCAGAGTTACCCCATCCCAGGTGAAGAATCCTGCACTTGCTTTGTTAAATTTCATTGATGATTGCTCTGTCTCTAGAGTATACAGATTACCCTTTAAGGCCAGAAGCTATGAAGCTAGATATGATGTATCTATTAGAAACTATTTAATGGAATTGTTGATTGTAAATCAGGAAACTATAAAAACAGAAAAGCAAATTCAGAAGTCAAGGGAATTAAATAATACACACTTTGGGGAAAATAATGGAATAGGATTGTCGGGCTTCAATACTGTGGTTATTGGATTAAGACACACTGCTTATAATCAGCAACAGGTAATAATAGGCAATAACACATTGATTGAACTTTGATGTAAGTATAAACTCTCTGAACCCTGTAAAGTAATAATTACAAAGCTAAAATAAAAAATACAAGGCATTCAGTTCAAGACATGCTTAAACAATTCCCAGAAGAATGATATATTAAGGCTTGAACTTCACATGACAGAATACAGTGCCTAAATAGGTTAGATCTGAATTAAAGCCCACTGACAACACAGGTCATTACCGCAACAGACTGACTGACTTGTA